>NC_140586.1:365662140-366019640 GCF_964204655.1 Triturus cristatus
CTCCTTCTGTACTGTCTATGTCTGCACTAGCTTTTTCAGTGTCTCTTTACGATCTCTCCATTTTATCGCTTTATTGGGGACTGCTGTCTTCCAATCCAATCCAATCTCTTATCCTATTCTCGCCTCGTGGTCTCATTCCAGTGTCTACCCTCTTTGTTTTAATCTTTGCCTTCCCTTCTCCAGCACATTTTTTTCTTCCGTTATTTATAGTTTGCACCTTCTGCATAGTGTATCTTCTCTTCTTTCACTCTACTGTCTCCCTAGATTTCATTTCACTTTCTAACTCATTTTACATGCACGTCAACTGCGTTACTGTTTTCCCTATTTGTCTTGCTGTTTTTAGGTCTCGCCTTGGCCACTAGTAAAGCAGCCGCCTCAGTGAATGTTTTATAATGTAAAGATTTTTATTCCGAACATATAGCAGCCAAGTTTAGACACCTCCATTTGATTTCATTTTATTTTGTGCCATGTGCCTGCATAAAAAAAAAAAGAGAAGCAACGAAAGCCCCGCCTGTTGGGTTTTTCAATGCTTGATACGTTTATGTGATTTTAAGAGAGCACAGCTGAGTGAGAGCTGTTGGGGCACATGAGCTGCGTGTGCACCAGCCTCTCTCCTTCACACTGGAAAGAACGCACGTTGTATGATGCTGGCAGGACAAGCGATCTCTGCCTCTGCTTCTTGGCGCTACATTTGCAGTTTTATAGAGTGTGAACTCGACCCGAAGGAATCAGAGCGCTTTATATGAGCACTAGTTAAGTTACAGAAGGACACATTCATTTTTGCTAGGCAGGCTGTAATAAGGCACGTGAGTGACACGTCAGAGGCCCTTGTGATTAGAGCGCTTGTGATTGGAGGGTTTGGTGTAGATTTATTCCCGTCTCCTTCTCAAATAATTATACAATGTACCGTACAACCGAAAGTCTTGCTGTTAAAAAAAGCCCACTAGTAAAGCAGCCGCCTCAGTGAATGTTTTAGAATGTAAACATTTTTACTGCAAGCATATAGCAGCCAAGTTTAGACACCTGCATTTGATTTCATTTTGTGCCATGTGCACGCATTAAAACAAGCATTTGCAATGCAATAGGTCTCGCATTTACACAAGTTTGAGCTATTGGGATTGTAAATAACAATGCCTTTTTTTATGTTTTGGTTTTTAAAACATAAATAAAAGGCATTGCCATTTACAATGCCAATAGCTTGAACTCGCGTAAATGCGAGACCTATTGCATTGCAAATGCTTGTTTAAAGATACGGTTATTCATGGACTATTTTCTGTGTAGAAGACATTGACACTCGTAGATTCATATATATGCAAATATGCCTGGCCTATTTGTTTACAGGTATAGGCGCCACATTCTATTTTGTCTTTTTTGGACCACTGAGAAAAGCTGTATGTAATATGGGCTTGGAAGAAGTTGCTCACATGACTCCTTATTACAGAAGCAGCACAGTGACTTTGTACCAGTATTTATGTCACTGCAGAGTTTCTGTAAAACGATCACGGTTTAAGGATTCTATCCAATGGGTCTGCTAGCTGCTTCTCTGGTCTCATCAGTAATTCCTCATTCTTAGTCCCACTAGACAGTGCTGCTAGCTGCTTCTCTGGTCCCAGTGGTAAATCCTCATTCTAAGTCTTCTAGGCAGTGCTGCAGCTGTGTCTCTGTTCATACATCCAGTACACTCCAAACCAAAACACATAGATAAAAGACATTTTCATTTACAACGCCAATAGCTCTAACTCTGACAAATGCAAGACCTATTGCATTGCAAATGCTTGTTTCAATAGGCACGAATCACAAAGATGTGTTTGCTTGCGTATGTGCGACTGACTTCTAAAAACCACGAAGGAATAAGTCAGGAAAAAGCTACCGTTATGTTCCTGTGTACGAACAGGACCAAAGCACGTCAGGCGGTGCGCCCTTGATTAATTGCTGGTTTCACACATGTGGTTTCCATAATTATACCATTTATTATGATTACAAAACAGGTGCTCACTCACCGGAAAAATGCTCGCCGAGGAATAGCTAATCGGCTCTTGAAAGATCCTATAATTTAAGTCCACAGGACGGGATCTGCCTTGCAATATGGTGAGGGGGCGGATTGAGTGGCAATAGACGCCCAACCCCTTCCCAGCAAAGTTGCGCACAAATGCCGGCACAACCATCCAGTCACAATTATAAAATTCACACACTCACCGACACAACATCATCAAGATCACATTCAGCATGATGAGACGTGTGATCTTAGTTCCAGACTGACTACTGGCAAATGATACTTCCCGGATCCAGTCCCGGCACATGAGTTTTGGCCCTTTGGAGAAAATATGGGAAATTCTCTTAATGAAATAAAAAAAAGTCCACCTGAAACCAATCAACACCATCAGACACTGACTGACTAGTCTTTAGATGCTACAGGCACCAATGAGAATTTACCCCATGAAACTTCAGAAACAGTCCTAAATATAGTTTGCCCTCAACCACCTCCAAGTAAAGAAGCCTGTAATAGGTGAAGAAGGATTCCGACCGGGGTAAGTGGAAAAGTGAAGGTACTACACTTATAAGCCAGACCGATGTTAGAGGACTGGTTCGATGGTGATGACATAAAGCAGTCACCCATAAGTTGTCTGGCAGTTCGGGCTGGACTGTTCCCATGAGGAGCAGGGTCAAGACTGATTTGCATGCGGCTAGGTCTAAACTAGAATGGTGTGGCGAACAAAAATAAACCGATGGATTTAGTCCTAGACTGGACTGGGGGTGAATGTTTGACACTGTTCAGCATTCTGTCCATCATCTTTCTTTTGCAATATATATCACAATTATTTGTGCCAATCAGTGAGGACATAGCATCTTCCAAACACAATAAGATGCTAACGAGCAGGTTCAAGTGAATCCACATTAACACACAGGTCTGTGCTGCTCCTGTAGAACTGTTGCTGTAGTACTGTGCTCCAGAGGTGAGACCCCAAGCAGGAGAGCGGTGCTGGATAAGAACAAACAGCCCTGCACCAGATGATTGCCCCTGGCTCCTCCTGCGGGTTAAACATTGTGGGCTGGTTCTCACCTACTTTCATCCCAAGAATGCAAATACCCTGCAGGGCAGGGGTGGTCTTTAGCATGGGCGAGCTGGGCACAGGCCCTGGGGGCTTAATAGTAGAGGGCCACACTCAAGTTGCCCAGAAACGTACTTTAAATCATTAATTTTGTTTCAAGGGTGGCTGAGCTAGTCCATTTTCTCCAGGTGCTGCATAAATTACCTTGTCTGCCCTCGTTCCACCTCGTTATCCCCTCTCAGTCGGCCCCGCCTAGAACCGCTCAATTATAATTTACACTTGAAAAGTCGAATTAGTTGAAGGGAGGGAGGTACGCTGACCTGTTAGCACAAAGGGCCCTCCCCACTAATGCTAACAGCAGCAGTAATGAGCAGGCCGCAGATAAGGTCAGCAGTGGCAGAAGCTTTGAGAGTCACCGCTCGCAAGCCCATCGGTGACCCACATATGCAACGCAGGCGGTGACGTGGTGCAATGCTCCTGCTCTTCCTCATGCACTTGGAAGATAGGAAAACTCTGGCTTGCTGTTTTGCCATATGGACTGACTTCCATGGCTGCATTGTTCTGGTATCCTACAAGGGCACACAAGCAGGGGCGCAACTAGACCTGAACTTCGGGAGTGGCTAACACTCCCAGCCAGGGCTGGCCCTAGCACTGGTCTCACACGGTGCAACAGTCTTTTTTGGTGCCCTCTCCCCCATTTCCTCCTTCTCCATGAATCCCCCCACTACCACTCACCAACAATGCACCTCATCTCTCTATAGCACCTTTCTGACAAACATTTCATTTTTTATAGCACTAATCATAGTTTACTCACACTCAGATCTGTGATCTGCATAGTACACATTCTTTGTAGCAGACACATTAAACCTCGGCGTTGTGTGGGTTGCAGGAGTGCCCATGTGAGTTCATGGTGAGTGAGGCAACAGTGTGACTGTAGGGAAAGAGGAGTGATTGCAGGGTGAGTGAGGTGACCATATGAATTTGGGTGCGGATCTAAGTGCAGAGTGGGACGAATGAATGCCTGGTTAGTGATGGGCTTGTTTGAGTGAGATTGCAGAATGAGCAGCGAGGGGGACAGGTGAGTGAAGTGTCACATGAGTGCAGGGTGAGTGGTGTGCTCGTGTAACTGCAGGGTGAGGTACAGGGTGAACAGCGCGAGTGCATTGTGAGTGCAGAGTGATCACTGTGAGTACAGGGTGAGTGGGTGAATTGTGTGAGTGCATGGTGATCAGTGTGAGTGCACTGTGATCGCTGTGAGTGCAGGGTGAGCATGAAAGTGAAGGGCGAGAATGAGGAGTGAGTGGTCTGAATGCAGGATGCATTCCTAAATACTAAGTAAGTCAGCATGTTATTGACGGCGGCGTATGGTTTCAGATAGAAGTTAAACTATTGCTATTATGCAGGGCTTTAATTGGGATGAAAAAACTGGGGGGTCTCTCAAAGGTGCATGGGCAATATAATTAAGGGCGTGGCTTAAAACATTTATGATAAAAATCCGTACTCCGCATAATGTGCCGCCCGACTGGTATTTTGCTGCTTCTGTTATTGCCGCAACATAAGTAACATTACACCTACAACAAGCCAGAACTATTGGCTTTGTCAAAGGTTGTTAGTTGCATTAGATAAATATACTACATGCATACATACATACAACTATGGCTTTGTTGTATATTATATTAGTTCTTATGCGAGAGGTTGTGGCGTAATGGTGAGAGCTGCCAATTTTGGAGCTGAGGAAGCAGGTTTGAGTCTCAGCCTTGGCTCAACAGCCTGTGCTTCTGAGATAATCACGTAATCGTATGTGCCCACCTAAATATAAACGAAGATGTCCTTGTTGATGTGCTCATGTAAAGCCCCGAGTTTAGCAATACAGAACTGCAAGAAAATAAAAGTTATATGAAAACAGTGAACCAATGCAAAGATGAGATTCTTTTTTCCATTCTGAGTGCGAGGATGAAAATGGAGAGCCCGATAGGGACCCGACTCAGTGCCTGCTTTAAAGAACTGCCAGTGCTGAGCACCGGCAGGACTGGGCCCACTTAAAGCCCTGCTATTATGGCATTAATCAGGAATCGAGGGTAGAGGAAATAAATAATGTGCTGATCCTGCAACAAACTTCCAGTCTTATGATTTGGGTTGCCAGCTCATTATTTTGAGGTCCCATATGGTACAAAAATAAGCAGTGACCTAAAGCCGTATTTTCAGCACTTATCTGTGCATACATCGAACAGCAAATATAAATAGAAAGCACTTTTAATTGTGTTCTAGGGCAGCCTGAATGAGCCACGACTGATAGTTAAAGGGAACAAAGAAAGAAAAGTCACATTACAAATGAATACATACTTTTTTATTTATAACCCTATTTAGTGCCAAGACGAGGTCTTTGCAGGCTCTTTAAACAATACATGGCTGGCATTTTTCTTTTGGCAACCCTACTTTATTTCTTTTCATGAAATTCATTCTCACACTGCAACAAAGGAATAGGCAGAGTGGGGGCCCAGGGGGTACTGTGACCAGAAAAAAAACTAAGCTTGGGCAACCAGTTTACAAAGGTATGTAAATATGCAAATGGTCTTTAAAGACCTATGAAAAACCCGGGCATGCCAGAGATAAGACTCCAGACACTGCCCAACGAGCGGAAGCCCTTTTAGCCCTATGGGCGTTGTGCGCCTGCACACAAGACACTATTGGCAAGCAGTGGAGTAGTAACCGATCAGTAGGGGGATCACCGCCATACCCGTACCCAACAAAACAATGTAAATAAACAGTTAGGGATCGAGACCACTGCCTCACGGCGCTTCCAGAGGTTTCATGTATCCTTTAAACACCAAAACTGCGCAGTCTACATAGTCCAGTGAACATTGTGATTCATGTGCAGTGTTACACTCCAACTGTAACCCTACTTTTTTTTTCGATTCCTTCATTCTTGCAGGGGTTTGAAACCCTTCTCCACCCCTTTAAATCCGGCGGTGGCTCCTCCGCTAAGGCGGAAGAGCGTTGCCCCACTACTTTGCAGCAGTGAAATAAAGGAAACAAAGTGATAATAACTCGAGGTTATGATAATTTTTTATGTTTTCCTGTTGCAGCAGGTTTGCAGGCGGGGCTGCTCCGTTGACAGAGGAGAAGGGGGAGGAGTGGTGTGCCCACTCGAAGTGCGCATAAATGTTTGGCCAGCCCTCTTGTGCCAGCCAAACCCTCATGCGCACTTTGCATGTTCTCCACTCAGGCTGCCTTACAGCCTGTGTGGAGAACATGCCCAGGCTCCCATTTCCTGGCTGAGCCCCGAACCACGGCGCTCAGACCAATAACACTGCATAGCAATGTTGTGATTGGCTCAGGGGAGCCTGGGTTCTTTCTGTTCTGGCCCTAGGAGAGAGACGGGGGAGACACGCGATCAGGTAAGTATATTTTTTTGTTTCTAAACACCCCCTTGCCCCCCGCCTTCCACCCGTTGCGGCTGGCCTCTTGACAAAGGTGCTGAAGCGCCAGGGCCTCTATTCCAACTGTACATAAACTAAGCAAATTGGAGCAAGTATTCTGCATCTTACATTCTTGAAGGAGAAAGAGAGAGAACTGGAAAGAGGGGGGGGGTTAAAAAAAGATCCAACGATTTGGTACACATGTTACCATCCCCAGAAAGATGAATAGGTGAGTTGGCTATGACACTTATTAATGCTGTAGTGCTCAGCCTACTCGCTATTACACACACTAATCTGAAGTCCTACCAGTTTTATAGAAGTGGATGCCCCCCTTTCACGTAGGCCGAAGACAAATGCTTCTGTTGCATAATTTAAGAGTATTTTCAAATTCAATGTTTGGTAGCTCGGAACATTTTGTAAAATGCACATGGCTCGTTCACTGACAGAGTCCTAGGACTACTGGAAACTGATCTAATTTAATAAATAGAAGTTTAGAAAGGGGAAGAGCATTTTTTTGCAATTTTATGTAGCGCCAACTTGACCAGAAGGTATCAGAGCCTTTACATGAGCCCCAATTGCATTACAGACGAACATATTCATTTTTTCTAGGCACGGCGAGATTAAGTGATTTGCTCAGAATCACAGGAAGCTTGAGCCTCCCGCCAGACTCGGACCTGCTTCCCCGGCTTCAAAGTTGCCCGCTCTCGCTGTTAAGACAGTTACTGCGGAGAGCTCCCGGCTACAGCAAGAGATTGTGAGATGTCCACCCGTGAAAAAACATGAAGTGAGGAAAAATGCATTACGCATTTTGAGGAGAGATAGGCGTTGAAAATAAACCCATAATCCTGGGAAGTGTAATAAAAAAGCCATTTGGAGATTAAGTGATTTGCCCAGAATCACAAGATAATGAGCCGAAACTGGGATTCGAACCTGGTTCTCCAGTTCCAAAGTTGGTAGCGTGGGTCACAGGCCACATCTTTTCTCCTCATCTCATAAGCTCTTCCATGGAACACCCAGAAAAGTATTGGAGTAGTTCCTTAGAACCCCCTTTAGAAACTCCGGATTTTTACACTGTCTGTGGGACAGCTGTGCTGTGTACTATTCATCATTTGGGGCTGTTTTAACGTTTTTTTCTTGGTTGCAATCACCCCACTTGAATCTATTTAGTATGTTCAACCTTGGTAATTGATTTCAAGTGGGCCTAGTGCTAGCTCTGCAGACAGTGGGCATGGTAATGGTGGCCAAGTGGTGGAAGTGGGAAATACGAGTGGGCCACAACCTCCTTAGATAAACGTCTGGCAAAAGTATTTATTTATTTATTTTTAAAAGTTAAGCACTGATAAGAGTAACTCCAGTTACATGCTCAAATAGGTTAGAGTGAAACCCTTGGCGTGAGAAGAGAGGAGGATCAACAAGGCAGCCACATTTGATTTCGCCCAGGGCACTTTCTTAACAAAGCTCGGCCCTGCTGCAGGGTATGTAAATGTAAATGTAGTGCATTTATATAGCGCTCCGCACACCCCCGAAAGGGTCTCTCAGGCGCTGTGCACATACCGCTGTGGAACCCTTCCTGGCCTTTTCCCTGTGAAGTGCCCACTCCTGGGCACCCCCAAGGTGAAGCCAGGCATCCTAGCGCTTTTGGGGCCGTTGTGGAGATTAAGCAAGCTATTGCCCAGAGTTGCAGAGTGGGACCCATGATTAGAATAGGCACCGAGGCGAGAATTATCGGGTCCGGGTATGCTGAGCCCAGCACCTGATCTGAAGGACATGTGTGAACTCAGTGCCTCTGAGCAGCGATGCAGAGGAAGGTGTTAACTTACAGAGGGCTGGGAATGCAAGGGTGAAGAGTGTCACTCTTTATACCGGAATATGGGGAATGGGGGACAACCTATACCTCGTTACCAAGTGTGGACAAAAAGCAGGACCACTGGAGATGTTTGAACAATCTGAATTTGGAACCCTTCACGAAGGAGAAAACAAAATGCACCAAAGGTGGCTATGCCACTGTTTAGAGAGAGCCCTTGGCTTGGATCATTTTAGTACAAAAGTCAAGATCTTCAGACTCAATGAGAGAGCGCACCTAAACCGTTCTGCTCTCTATGTTGTGGTCACATGGAATGGTCCCCTATTCAAGCGGCCTGTAGACCCTCTGATAAACTCAGTGTGGGGCCAGTGATACAATAGACAATCGTAAAAGGAAACGAAGATCACAAGACAGTATTTTTTTCCATCAACGTAAGACCAGTGACGAGCACTCCAAAGATAGCGAGGGAATGGATGAGAGAGACAGAGTCAGCCCTCAAAGGGTCAGAGGAGGAGATTGTGTCCCATGGAGTCTTTTTTTATTTTTATACGAAAGGTATATACAAAAATATCAATTCCATACCACATATACATACTATCAATAGATAAACTTTACAATGTAAATTGTACAAATACAGCTGGCATAAGATACATTTCAAACTGAGAGTGTATGTACATATAAAATTCATGGATCACAAATTTCTCTTGAGTTATAGAGATCATTGTTTTTATGACTTACATTTCTAATACACACAAAATTATAACTTCATGCTACCGTTCACTCATTGCTGGTGAATTGCCATTGAGATATACCGTAGCAATCTAACAGAGCTCAAATATTTGCTACACATACAATTTCCCCATACATCCGTGGAACAACTATAGAGGAGCTGAACAGCATTATCTTAGAAGAAGGAGGACTAGTAATTCCATAGCTGTACTAAAGAGGAATTGAAGAAAAAATGTGCAGTGTACTTTGATAATGGAAGCAGATGAAGTCACTACGGCACCCCCATATACAGTCTTTTGGGGGTAAAATATGTAGCTTGTATTTAGAATGAAGGGTTTTGAGGTAGAACATATTAAACATTTTATGACTGCTAATTATACTTTGTTCTATTTCCAAGATAGTTATTCTTGCTGTACTCTGTCCCAGTTGTATGCTGTAGGTCAGTGGTTCTCAACCTTTTGACTTCTGTGGACCCCCACTGAATCATTACTGGAAACTGGGGACCCCACTAAATCATTATTGGAATTCAGAGACTCTCGATGAGTCATTACTGGAAGCCGGGGACCCAGGCCTAAGCATTTTCTAAAGATTTGAACCACAAAACAGTACACTAAAAATAAAAAAAATGAACATTAATCAAACACACAAATGATTAAATATTCACAAATATAAAAGAAAACATTTTAATTTTAAGGTGAAGTTTGTAGCTTTTCTAAATTCGATTAAGGCCCCACATTGTCCATACTATATTTTTTAGATGCACTTGCACTGTTCCCAGAAACCTGTCTAAGGATACTAACCTAATTTTTAGCCTCCAGTTTCAAATTCCTTCAGTTAGAGAACCTTTTAATCATTTCATTTTTACATTTTGCTTCCTTATTTATATACACTTTACTATTCTATTATTTAATGTGCTATGCAATCGCAGACCCCCTGATAACGTTTTGTAGACCCTCAGGGGTCCCGGACCACAGGTTAAGCACCCCTGTTTTAGGTTATTAGACTGTTTCTACTGCAGTAAGTGGTACACCCGACCCTTATGCCTTTGTGTTTTGTATAAGGCAGCAGAGCTATACATGGGATCGGATTTAGCTGAAAGTCTGATCTAGACATCTTCATTTCAATACATTACGAGAAGCGGGAAATATTTGAAGAATCCTGCATCAAGTATTCCAATGGGATAAAAGTGAGTGGAAGAAGAAATATAAGTTTAGCCCTCAAAAAAGGTTCAAAAAAGCCAAGTGCAGTCTAAACAAGCATATTGCAAACACTGAAGACAGGCTAGTGGCGATTCAAGAAAAGATGGAATCAATAAAGGCAAGAAGAGAATCATTGTGGAAAGATTTGTTGCATGAAGACGAGCAAATAGAGACAGAACAGTCACTGGCATAAGCTTCCGATGTGTAAGGAAAACATGACCACATTCAAAAAGTGTAGATCAGGAGTACTTTGTTTTAGCTGAAGTAGAAATTAAGGAATCATGAACATGAAAGGAAGTCTACCAACATAACGCCTGCAGGGCTCATAATTGAGAGCGTGAATATTGAAATTGTAATATTCCAGATGGGCCACATTAATAGGGGTGTACTTTAGAATTCGATTTTGCAGTGAACGGCCATTGCAATACAAAGGGAAAGGGACTGAAAGAGCAGGTCGGCACTGGTTACATTACTGGGTGAATCAATACATTGGAGCATCATTCATGCAGCCAGGACCAACAAAGAAGTCTTAATGGAAGGATTTTTCTTCTCCCAGAGGGAGGTTTAGGAATTACGTTAGACCCACATAACTATTGGGATCCAGGATTTCATCTGAGAGATAAACAGGGAGAGATGGTGTTCATCTTTCCACTGGAGGCAGCTTCCGAATAATTTGCAACCAAAATTAGGAGGGAAGCGCACATCTTGATATTTCAATCACAGATGGTTGGGGGATTTTGGCACTCCAAGGATGCCCTCACTGGAGTGCAGTGTGGGGGTGTTTCTTGGTAGTAGAGCCAGATCATAAGATTATGTGCCCCCCTCCCAAGAAGCAAAACAAGATGGAGAGGTGGTATATTCTTTTGTAGGGTCGGATATTCTGTCAAAATGTGTGCTCCAAGGACTATGACCTCCTCGTCCTCAGATATTTACCAGGCCTCTTTCTACTTTTTCTCGCTTTGTTTCATTTGATCATATTGTAGCTTAGAACATGAGGAAACACTAGAAAATTGTGAACATCGAATAGATGGTGGCTTGGTTGGGTAGGTATAATTACTTTGAATGAAGATCCTGCAAATAAAGCTGCAAGAGAATCTGCAGCAGTTATCCCTTCAGATAATGTGGAGTAAAAAAGGTTCTCGATGTATAATAGATTGGGCACGATTGAGGGTATCGCAGAGGAATGGCATCTGAATAGAGTGAGGACACTGGCTCAAGTGGGTACTGGCAGCTATTACAAGGTGGCAAAAAAGTCCATCTGGTCTGCGTGAAAATGCTGTCGACGTGCCACGTGTCACTGATGGGACTAGTCACAGCTCTCTATTCCCACCAGAGCCATGCTTATAATTGAAAATAGCTGGAAAATCAGGAGTGACTAAAGAAAGGTTCATAAAAACACTGAAGACACGTGTAAAACAATCCAAATCCAATTTATCTTCTGTAGTCTGTACCTTACCACAGACTCCCCGTGCTGTCTCCTGCAATAGCTTTCTACTACTATACGTCTACCAATTACATACAAAGTTTTTCATGTGGAGAGGGCTTATTGTACTACGAACAGTCCGTGACCCGTGTACAGCACTATGGCAGTTTCAGAAGCCTACGAACCGAGCCCCTTACCCGCCTGGCTCCCCCAAAAAATGAAACAATTGACAGTTGGGGCAATATAGAAATCTTTGCCACTGGTGGCAGCTTCTCGCATGTACAACACCATTGCTTTTTTTCCGGGGTACACCATTGAAGAGCTTCAGGTGTGGGGTGCAAAGCCTTTGCGCACAGCTGGAATATGGTCTCCCAGCTTGTCGCAGAGTTTTTAATAAACATAACTTTTTTCTATCACTATCATAAAATTGGATCTGGACCTATGGGCCTCCAACTTAGTGTCAGTTTTCCGCTACGGTTATTATACTGGGGTGGTGCCTAGTTCATGGAGGGGTAGTGTTATCTTGCCGTTACATAAAAATGGCCCCTTAAACATACCAAGCAATTATAGGCATATTACCCTGTTGGATGCCACAGGAAGGATGTTTTCTAAAAGTGTATTATCTAATCTACTAGAATATGTGGAGGAAAAAAATATGATACCACTGGAGCAGGCAGAGTTTAGAGCAGGTCACTCGACTCTGGATAAAATAACTGCAAAACATTTTATATTGAAGAGATATGTAAAATGGAGGGGGGATGCCTGTCTATGCGGCCTATATGGATTACTTTGATCACGTAGACAGGCAGACTCTCTGGAGGAAGTACAGTGCCGTGGGAAGGCCAGGGGGTCTCCTACAACTCATCACTGCTCTTCACACCGCTACCTGGTGTCATGTTATGTTCGGAGTTAGGCAGGGTATGACTCTGAAACTCCCTACCAGAAACGGCTTGAACCAGGGATGCCTGTTGGTGCTCCTCCTTTTTCACTATATGTGGTGGATCTGCTCGATTTGTTGAGTAAGGTCACAGGTTATGCCCCAAAATTAGGCTCTTATACTTTAGATACACTCTATGCCGACAATTTTGTCCTGCTAGATCCGACTCCTAAAGGTCTTCAGAGGTGTCTTGATAGCTTGTCATCTTATACAGACACTCAGTTCCTGAAGGTAAATATAAATAAAACCATGTCATGAGGTTTCGTCCAAAGGGTTGTCGGATTAATAAAAACTATAAGTGGTCTGATAATAATTTTACCACAGAAGTAGTAAAATCTTGCCCTTATCTTGGAAAAAATATGTCGGCAAACTTGGCTGACAGCGAATATATTGCACATATATCAAATCAGGCACTATACGTAGCAACAGGTCAGAGGCACTTTAATCATCTCTTAACGGTATACAAAATTAAAATTCCGCCAACTCTTTTATATGCTAAAGAGACAAATACAAATCAATGGCACTTTAGGCATAAGTGGAGTGGAAGATTCTTCGCACTATTTGCACTTTAATTTCTATTGTCTCAATCGAAAGCCCTAAGGTTAGAATTAGGAATGGTGAGCACTTTTATAAAGTGGACTAGCTGCTATTTTACGATGTTACCATTGAATACATGCATACTAAAGAAAAGTCTTTAAGGAGTCTTATGGCTTCGGTGCATTTCCTTCCTACTATAAAGACTGAATAATTTTTAACTAATATTTCAACTGCACTTCAGCACTTTTCTCTGACTTAATTAGATATTCTAAGTATGAGCTATACTCACCTTAGAAATAATTTAAACATACCAGGAAAAATTGCTCCTTGGAAAATGATATAGAGATATGTAGAGCAAAATCTAATTTTCATTGTATTATACAATCATGTCAGGCAGCAGTCCCTCAAATATATTTGAATTGGAACCTGGAACATAGGGTGCAAAAATGCATAATGCCATGTAGGCTGAAACGTTTACCAGTAAAAACTGTGACGGAGGCATGGCAGAATGTAGTTTGGGAGGAGAGAATATGCACCTTATGTTATATTTGTTTGTCCCACTTTAAAAAATGTATCAACAGATTTTAAAAAACCACCAAAAAAAAATGGTATTTCAACAGCAAAATTTGCAATGGAGATGATAAATCACCCAGTTCATCAATTAATCTGTTGCAGAATTTGTAAATTGTTTTGTTCTTTTTATTAATTGATGCAATTTTGTATATTGTAAATCTCATTTTAAGATCTAAATCTCTAATAAAACTTTGACACCTTGTTATAACTTTTTTCCTAACAGGATCTCAAAACTTCACAGTTGGGGCCTTAAAAATACGCTAGTGTTTTTTAAAGAGTTGAAGCTTTTCTCGCAGTGTTACAAATTGACACCAATGTTTCCCACTAAGTATGAATTAGCTAGGTTGTCTGGACACATGCACATGCTTATTGTGTGTGATGGGAAGTTGTTCTCGGGAACCCACGTGGCCACCCGTCTTGAAGGAACTTATGTACAATGGGCTGAGGGATAAAATACAGCACTTTGAGGGACGATCTGTTTTATCTCGAAGAAGGGTGAACAACTACACTTGAAAACAGACTGCTGCATACATCATAGGACTAACATGCATAATGTGCGACATTGGCTGGAGTCTCTTCAAGGTTCAAGATAGGGCTCCAAATTCCACTATTGTCCCCATTTTGTTATGGAAACCTATAACCACTCCCTGGCATACAGTGTCTCTGACATGTGCCTGAAAATATTTTATCAGGCTACTTTTGTACAAATGAAGCAGCAAGTGTTGGCAAAGCCAATAGGTCTAGCTTTAATGCTTTAAGGCATGTAAGCACCAGAAATTGTGTTTATATGCACTGTATGTACAAATGTGGTTTATCATAATAACATTAGCCCTGTTTGCTTTGCCAATACTGTAAAAAGCATTGACAAAGACAATGGGTGTTGCCTATGCAAGATCTATTGGCTTTGTCAATGCTTTTTTAGCCATAGTACAAATGGCTGAAAGTAAAGAAAAAAAAGATTTGACAAAGCCAGCGTTGACTGTGTTATAGCGGTTGTTTTCGGTTTGTTTTTTACTTTCAGCTATGCTGCACTGAATCCAGCGTGGCTGTATGATCTATACTATAACGTCCCAATATATACATATATATGTGTATATATACATATACATACATACATATATATATATATATTCACTGAAAAAACCATAGGTTTCATACATGTTATAGTTAGCTGTACATTTCACTCGTAAAAAACCAATGAAATTCCCCCGTTATAGTTAGTGCAGGCAACTATAACTCACGCGACCGCAATCCTCTGCTGATGCTAATACTGTATTTAGACACTTATTTGCCCCTGTCTTCTTCCATTAAATTTTAGCTATACATATATTACAAATATTTTTTTTTCATAAAGACACATATGTCATCAGCAGAAGATTGCGTTCGCGTGAGTTATAGTTGCCTGCACTAACTATAACGGGGGAATTTCATTGGTTTTTTACGAGTGAAATGTACAGCTAACTATAACATGTATGAAACCTATGGTTTTTTCAGTGAATTTGCAAGGTTTTTTAAATGCTAATTCCTAACTATAACGTGTGTGAAACCTATGGTTTTTTCAGTGAATTTGTACGTTTTTTTAAATGCTAAGTTACTTTACGCCATTCGTGGCGTGCGCGCCCAGTTAACGCAGTTCGTTCCGTGCGGTAAGCGTAATCGTCGAATTTCCGAAAAAAAAAATTTTTGGGGGGGCTTGGGGGTTGTTTGGGGACCCCTATATCAATCCTGGGTGGTTAGGGTCTCAAGAAACTGCCTCTTTACACATTTTTGGGCTTCGTTTTTGCTGCCCAACTCAGAGAGCGAGAGAGAAAATGGCGGCCGCCGCTTCCTGGTTTCGACCGATTCGAATGTTTACTAAGATCTAACAGCCAATCAGAATCGCGCTCGCGCACGCCACCGTACGCGTACGGTAAACGCACCGTAAGCGCACCGTAAGCTGGCTCAGATATATATATTGGTTTAAAGGCTATTTTCTCAGAATCTACTGAACAGATTCACACCAAACCTACAAAAGGCACTTCCTTGACCTGAGGACTACCTCTCTGCCAAATTTCAAGTAATTCTGTTCAGCCGTTCGGGCTGTAGCTGTGTCTAAAGGTCCTATGGAAAAATGCATGGGAAAAACGCGTTTTGGGACCCCCCTTTTATCTCAGCCCCCGCTTAACGAATCCCCCCGAGACTTTCAGGGTAGGAGCGGAGCGTAGCGCCCCACCTATTTTGAAAAATTCGCGAGGATTCGTCGACCGGCGCCAAAGTTATTCAAAATAGAATGTTGCGGATTTCCTATGGAAACGTGGTCCTAACTATAACTACCTACTGGCGACCGCCAGTAGGTAATATATATATATATATATATATATATATATATATATATATATATATATATATATATATAAATAAATAATATACAAAAAAGTCTCTTCAAAATTCTAAAAATGTATTTTAGTCACATGCAGAACAGTTCATCTTAGTAGTACATCAGACTATATCAGCTCAAGTTTTTTTTTTTTTTTTAAGGAATAGTTTTCAAACATGACTTTTGAAACGCTAATTGCTGCCACCCACCATGACACTGCCAATAGTGAACTTAGAGGCAAGTCAGTTATGTGCACCCTTAATAAATAAAAATACATAGGCCATGCCAATAGGTTTTGCTTAGGTGAAATTTATTGTCTTTTTCAATGTTTTAGTATGCTGATGACTGTAAAATAGCGGGAAGAACTGCCGACTTGGGGAAACGGGTTCGAGTCTCGGCATTGGCTCAACATCCTGTGATCTTGGCCAAATCAGGTAATCTCCCCAGTGCCATAAAAAAGTGTCTTTGTGCAATATAGCTGGTGCGCTTATAAAGCGCTGAAATACTTTACAGAACTTTTAAGTGCTTTTTATAGAAGCTGCATGTACTGTGAAAAATGATGATCTGTACACCTTTGTTGTGCGCCAGTGTTCTAGGTGATGAGAAAAGGAAGTCTGCAAGGTAGGAAGCCCATGATGAGAGAGAGGAAGGGTCAGGAAGCATTGCGGCGGTGAAGGAGGCGGTGCTCCAACTACGACACCGGGAACACTGGGAGAGCAGACGGTCTCTAAGGAGATAGCGGCCAGAGCTGGTTCCAAGTTGGGGGTAGTAATAAAACATAGCCATAATCTGTATTCAGTGGGTTTCCTAGCGCTTTTGGCCCCTGTGCTACTGCATTTGCAGCACCATTCAAATCATGGGCCTAGTGCCTGCAAGGTAATTGTACTTGACTGCTTGTTTAGTAGTAAAATAAAGCAAGTATCAGTGTGCAATGGGCTTTCTAGACCTTTATAATCCTGTGCCACTGCACCTGCTGCACTATTCAAATCATGACCCTAGTGACAGCAAGGTAACTGTACTTGTGACTGCTGTTTAGTAGTAAAATATAGCAATAATCGGTGTTCAGTGGGTTTTCTAGACCTGTTGGCCCCTGTGCCACTACACCTGCTGCACCACTTAAATCATGACCCTAGTGCCGGAAAGGAGAAATGAGGAAATTGTTTACATCCAGTAATGTATGTGTTCCGAAAAAGGCACAGATGCAGACGGAATACATAATTATGATGTAGCTCAACACAGAAGCTTTCATAAAAAGTGCCTTTAAACTTATCTGTGGCAACTGGTTTTGGATAGTTGAATGTCATAAATAAAGCATACCTTTACACATCAAAGTGAAAACCAAACATTGCTAAATTGTGTTACAATGTGGCTGTCTCTTTCCTGGTAAGTTATCTTATCCTGTGCTTGACAGTGAATGGGTCATAAACAGTGTAAATTGCCCAAGATCACCATACGTTAGACTGGCACTGAGACTGAAACGTGTTTTGTACTTTGTTCCTAAAAAGGCAGTTTCACAAATTAAATGTAATCGCCAAAGAAGAGAAATTTTACAAAAAAACGAGTTAAATTTGAAAAATGTTCTGACAAAAATTCAAAAGATGTATTTCATCTTAGTAGTACAAGTACACCCCCCCCCTGAACTTTGTATGTAGCCCCCACGTTGAAAACGGGCAAACATTTATTGACAAATCAATCAACATGAAAGAAAGCATGCAACAATGGTGTCCTGCACACTTAATGTTCGGGCCACCTTCATTTGTAAAGACATTTTGCAAAAAACGTGTTAAAAAGTCACAGCAAAAAATCCCAAACTGTATTTCATTCACATGCTGAACTGTTTCATCTTAGTAATACTAGTGCATCAGATTAAATCAGTGCACGTTTTTTGTTGTTGTAAGTAATAGTTTTCAAACATGATTTTAGAAATGTTCATGCTTCCCCCCCACCTGGACAATGCAAATAGTGAACTTTATGCGCCACGAATAAAAGGAAAATGTTTTGTGCAGCTGAAGAATGGGATACCTTTTGAGATGGGCATGTCTAAAATAAATAATTTTAAAAAGGGCACAAGATAGCTCCATGGAGAAAGTGCTCTGCATTCCTCTTTCCTGTAAATGCTCTCACTTTGAAGTCAGCCAAAAGCAAAATAAGGCTCTATCAAAGACCCAGCTTGACATTTTACCTCCGTCTTTGAATGCCCAGCAAATGTGATGAGATAAAAACAAGTATTACAGGCCTGTTTATTATAGAAAACGAGTTTGTGGGAGAATACTGAAAACACAGCTTTGGCATGGGGAGGTACAAACTCATGCTGGACAGACGAAAGCAAATAAAGCCAGCAAATGGAAAGCCAGAAAACGGGAGTTAAAAACCACAAAGGCAATAGCAAGGAGTGGGCAGAATGCGTCCCCAAGTCAACTTTCTGAAAGTCCCCAAGATAGCTGTAAAATAGTGAGACACTACCGTTGGGTAGACTGTGACTTAAAATAAGGAGCAACTGATTACTTTCCGTACAGAACGGACATACAAGATGAAGAATTATAGGTGACAAACTGTGTGACAAATGTGTGTACTTTCCAGATGTTAACTAGTTGCTTGTGCATTCAAACGGATCACATTTTTGGAAGGTGGAAAGATACAGTAAAAATACATTAACATGAGGTGAAAGGCAATACTCCTCTAGGTGGAACCAAACCCCACCTTAAGTATTTTAAAGAATGAGCAACAATTTGTCTTGCAAACAGCTGCACTGTTAAGCCAGATCGAAAAACTTAGGCTGACCCATCTACTATCAGAAAACTGGGATTGGGCATGGATGTCATTTGAAGGGGATCACAGCTGATTTCCCCTTGCAACATCTGGCACTGCCTTTGTGAACCCTGGCCTCAGGGGTGGCAAAATCAGTGGGCCGTTGAGTCTCAGGGCTGCACCCTTCTTTTTCCCTGTCCATTTGTTTTTATTATTCTACAAATGAATAAGTCTGATAATCACTATTAGTTTAATAAAGGAGGAACTGTAACAGGACCTTTCGCTGACAGCAGAGGTACGAGACAGAAAATGCTTTTAAATTATGTTGTGTGCGTGCATGCAGGCAAGTGTGTGTGATAGAGAACCCACGTGAGGGTGTCTGTATGTGAGCATGTGAGTCTGTGCATGAGGGTGAGTATCACGTGGTGATGCGAATGAATGGGATAGAGTGTCAGTAAGTGATCATGATTCAGAGTGAAAATGAGTGAATGTAAGAGTGACTAAGTAAGTGAGAATAAGAGATTCATAGTGAGTGAGAATAACTGATAGAGTAATAGTAAGTGCAAGTGAGTGTGAGTGAGAAAGTGTGAGGGAGTCGGAGTTAGTGACTGAGAATAAGTAAGTGCAGGAGAGTGAGAATGAATTAGTGAGCGAGTGAGTGAATGCAAGCGAGTGAGTGAATTCAAGTGAGGATGATTGAGAATGAAGGTTTATGCTTTCACGTCTGCTGTTGGCCCTTATATTCTAAAGGTAATTTTTAGATTGTAATTTAGTATCCATAGCAAAATGCTGGCACATGCATATTGGAGGCAATTCTTACCAGGACAAAAACTGCAACAGCCATTTTAGAGGCAATACTTGGTACTGGCATACTAAAGGTAATAGTCAAATGGGACACTCATAGCAAAATATTGGTGCTGGCATACTGGAGAAAACATTCCTGGCAAGGGGCACATGCAGCAAAATGGGACGGCCGGACACGAGTAGGTCCCGAGTTAGCAGACACTCTAACTGAGTTCAGTCTCTCTCGCAACTCCAGCAAGCAGCCTAGCATGTCTCAGTTGGGGCTAATCAACCCGCCTATTTAGGTGCATTTTTCCAGAAGGTACAAAATTTTACCTCTTGTTTTTACCACTTAATAGGATTACAGTTGAATCCAGACTATAGGGGATGTGACTTTCTTCTTTTTTACACACAGTTCACGCTGCCCCCTAGGAGTAGATGAGGATACTTCGGTCCTGATGAAATGCCTAGAACCGTTCGGACTGTATAGGGCATGAAACATGTCCACCCCCTGGAATCCTTACAAATTCCTTTGAACTGAAGTGGGTATAATTTTTCCATCTCCAGTCCACAACTTTCCAGTCGGTGTTTTTACACATGGCACAGGTACCCAGCGAATAAACTACCCTTGGAGAATCCTGTAGCTATTTTTAAACCACACTTACACTATCCCACTTCTACTCACTAGACATATGCTCCCTCAAGAACATCTTTAGTTTTACGATGGCAAACCAAGAAGACTTCCAGCAAAGAGCCCCCTTATGGCCCGTTGGGCAATGCAGCGCTGGCCCAAAGAGGAACTGCCCTATAATGAAGCATGACACCCTTCGAGTGTGTAAAGGCCCTTGCTCCTTATTGAAGCTATCCCTTTGAAATCACGCAACCTCTTACCTAGCACCTGTTCGTAACTAACATTCCATTTTCAGCCTGCCACCCAGATGTTTCCTTTTCTCTTTCCCCCACCCCGTCCCTTCCCCCCTTTCCCAAATAGGAACAGCGTACTCCTTTTGTTTCACCATAACTGCATGGGGCCTGTATGCTGGACCTCCTAAGCCCCCGTCCCTCCTTGTGAGATAAAAATGCTGGCACTGACACAATGAGGTAACTCTTGCATAACAGAGGACAACTGTGGTGGGAGGCAAGCATGACAAAATGCTGGCCCCGACAAATTAGAGGTAATTTTAACATACGAGTAATCCGTGATATATGTATGGTACTTACAGCAAAATCCTGGCACTAGAGTAAATGCTGGAGATGACAAGAATGCAAACTTAGCACAACTAATCTTGCAAGGAAAAGGAAGCATATATTACTAAGCACAATGTATTTACCTCCAACCTTGGGTTCTGGAGTAGTGTGCTACTCGCCACTAAATGCTTCACTGCCTCGCCAGAGGAAGTAAATGCTATGCATTACAATTTACAATATTGTATGTGAGAGGGTATCCATGACAAAATGCTGGCCCTGGCACAATGGAGGTAATTTTTTTTTACATTTGGGGCACCCATCGCCCTTTAAAAAAAACTAAAAACCTGGTCAACCCCTGGTGAGTGTAAGCTTTAATTGACTTGGCACACAATTGAAGCACTTGAATGCATAATGAGTGTCCTTTCAGAGCCTATGCCTTCTAAGCATATGTATGTGAAAATTGTGTTTTAAATGCACTAATTGACCCCATTGTTTCCAAAATGTTCTTAGGGGAAGAACCTACCCAGACCTCACCTTAAAGATGTCAGGCTCACTCGCTACAGCTCAGGGCAAGTATTATGCCCTATTACTTTGAAAGATCACCCCCGCAAGAACAGAGTCCTGATGAGCACTGGTTACTTTCTGCATCTTCCACTGGGGCTCAGAGATTACACTTCAGGTTATGGACAGTTATCTCAGGATCGCAATACACGTTCTCCTGATTGAAAACAAAAATGAGGTTGCGGGGGCGATTGTTCCCCATAGTTACCTTCTCTTATGGTTCAGAAGTTGGGTGACAGGCACTCTGCATAGTTATGTTACTCGAGCAGTTCTAGGCTCAGAGTAGCAGGGAGGGGGGGATTGGGGGTTGGGGGAAGGGGGAAGATCGAAGAATCATTATTTTACAGTTTGGTTCAAAGACAGTTGAGACAAGGCAAAAGAAGACATTGCAATCTACACACAAAGATAATGGTCACACACAGAAGCGAACAGTTAAAACTACTTAGCTGGAATGTTAACAGACTTGGGGATAGGCTAAAGCGCACATTGGTCCTCCAGTACCTCAAACGCCCCTCCCCAGAAGAGACCCACCTGAAGGGGGAACACCTGTAAAGCCCTCAACCGGTGGGGTTGAACATATGTATTTTCCAGGTTATAGAAGTTCTGTGTTTCTCTAATGCAATGCCGATGTCTCGTTATTTCTTCAATAAAAAGAATTTTTAAAAAATAAAAAATTCACTTAAGTACAGGAAGTTGTTACCATGTATTGCGCATATATGCAAAATTGTGTGTTAGATCAAACTTCACCTATGTGCTTCTCATGAATGACAATGCCTTGCAAATGATCATAAATCAAAATATATTAACAATAAGGAATAATTTAAGCCAATAAATACTTCATGTTTAATTTATGGTCTATGTTAACTAATACATGAGGACATAACTATTATTGTGCTCTTTAAAACCTTTTTTTCCTCTCCCTATGATTTATCAATATATTTCTCTTGTGGTATACACTAGATGAACTGCGAAATCATGACACTTTGTGGTATAAATAATTTAGATTCTCATATATCCTCTTCAAACAAACACATAAATGTTTTACAAAGATAAGCGAGTAATGTTTTCTGGGCATATAATGCCAGGACTCTAACAGAAGTGAAATCTAAAATAGACATTTGCATGTGTTGTGCAGTTATAATTATCATGCAATTATTTTGGAATTTAAAGGAATCAATTATTGTGATAAAATGTGCCATCACTTCATGGGAAGACTCTGGGTCAAAGGTCATATGATGTTACTTCCCGTAATGCCACTAAGTCAAAGGATGTGTGATGTCTCTTCCACTACTCCTAGTATTTTACTGAATTGACGTCCATGTTGGGAATAATCAAGAATAATGGCTTTGAGGAGTCACTCAAGATATGAAGTCTATAACTTATACAAAAACGTATACAGGCCCTTGGTAGTATAACTTCCCAGATGGGGCAGAACCAATACTATATATAAATATATTCATAAGTATGGGCGGGAGCACGGCATAGCCCTTTGACAAACAGATTTCCATGAAGAGTGAAACACAGGGACAGATGCTCCAAAGCAGAAAATAAGAACAAAAGACATGGATTCCAAAGAGACATCACAAGAAAACAAAATACGTAATAAAAAAGGGAATGTAAATGCTTGCTAGAGAAAATAAATGAATCATTCAAACGTAATGTTTTAGACATAATCTTCCACAGTGGATTTGATGGTTTTATTTGTTTCAACATCACATATCAAGTACAATTGTATTGCTAAGTTAGAAAAAGTAAACTAATAACAGGGCAAACAAAACATGTACATTTAAAACATCCTTAAAAATCTTCACCATATCAAATCTAGCGATCTGACCTGATCTACGTGTTTTCACACACAGTCTACTGGAGAAACCCTCAAACTGTGAAACGTCAATGGCTTCAGATGGTACAACTTCCATATTGGTCTGGCGAGCTACTACCTGCGCTTACCCATTGGGTTTGGAGAGCTTTCTGGATGAAGGAGGGTAGTGTGACTTGGGAGATGGAACCCTCTGGGATCCAGTGGTGGGATAGTGGGGTGGTGTCCAACCAAAGAAACAACAAATGATACGGGAACGCCATTTTGTATTGCTTGGCAGGATGCAAACGTTATCCTCCCTGTATTTCATTTCCCTTAGCTTCTAAATTTCTGAAGACCTAAATGTAATTCAGTGTGTACTCCTGAAAAATAAAATGGTAATTTATTACCATTTTATTTGCCTTCCTTGTCCCGAACAGAGATTGTGGACGGGGGCAGGGCTGCTGCTGAGTGACAGCAGCAGGTCACTTAGCAGGGAGGAGGGTTGACTGGTAAAGCACTGTTTAAAGTGCGCATGTGTTTTTGGCCGGCTGTCTTGCGACAGTCAGCCACACATGTGCACTTTAAACAGCTCTAAGACGGCTGAGTTAGAGCAAGCAAAAGCCTCCAGAGTACTGCGGAGAGCCGAGTGAGGCCCCTCTCTCCAATCAGAGCGCTGCTCTAATGCTGCATGAGAGCAGATCCCTGATTGGTCAAGGGAGTTGCTGCTTCCAGCTCCGGTGGTGAGAAAAGGGCCGGAGCAAAGGACATTGCATTCAGGTAAGGTTTTATTATTATTATTTTTCGCATGCGCGCCATTCCCCTTGTCGGTAGATGTCAGCCGCAACTGTGTACTCTACAAAAAAAAGAATATATATGTTCATGGATTTGTCCCTCGCCTAAAGTAACAATGTTGTTTCATGCATTCGTGCTCTGAAGTATCCAAGACGCAATGTGCAGTGCTCTAGATAACACCCAAACAAACAATAAAAGAATACGATTGCTCATTTATTTACTGCTAAGCACAAAAAATGCTTTCTTTTCATTATTTCAATGCTGTCAGGACATTGTTTTGGCGGGGGTCATCAATTTTTCTAAGTTCATTCTCAGAAATATTACATTTTAACAAATGGTTCTCAATGCAGTAAAATATTTATATTCCACTAAAGAAAAACAATGCAAATGTAGACTAGTCTAGGTTTTTACATCCCCTTTCGAATTCTAGGCTTGTATTTGTGTTCTTAGGTCTATGCCAGCCTGCTGGCACTGCTCTCCATCTGAATTTTCTGGATGGCACCCATATCCCTTTAAACTAAAGATGTGCATGCCATCAGACTGACGGGGAGACTCGAGCCAGAACTGAGTCAAAGGTCTAGCTTAGCTGAAGGAGCCATATAATATGAGCTGAATATTCAACATGTCTGGCGTTTAAATCGTGCCAAAATATGTAAACATATAGCAAAGCCTTCAAGATTCAAAAAAATATTTCTTTAACTTGCGGGCGCGTTTTACCCACCCTAAGGAACCAGTGGTTCACCATCAGTGAACCAAGAGGCGGGTTAGTTTTCATGTGCACCCAATAGGTGATCTAGGTTATAATAGATGAAGCAATATTCAAGTATTTGAAAACATTTGCACGATAGGTTTCTATACAGTGCACACCATGAGCTGGTGTATTTCACGGCGCTCTCAAATGTGATTATGAAGGAACGAGAGTCACCGTGAACTAAAATAGCTTCCCAGGATCACAAAATGTGGTCAAGCAGAGAAGCCAGGATTAATCCCAGGTTTCCTAGTTGTGCCATCAGCCACTAGTCTCCCCCCCCCTCATTTTACAAGCAAGGTTAATGTTTTGTCTTTAACTCTTTGGGGATCTACATGTACATTCTGCGTTAAGTAAACGCTCGTATCGCATAATGAATCACGTTGAAACTAGAAGACTTTCTAGAAAATGGTGACTTAGGTAATTAGGGAAAGCAGAAATGACACGAGACTCCCATAAAAGGTGCCCCGTGACGCAAGCATGAACAGTTCGCCGGATACATAATATAGGCCTAGGTGTTTCAAAAGCCCTTTACTATCTACGTGCATCACTCACTATGGTTGTGCAAGAAACCTTTAGCTCCAGGTGCGCTTTACAAACACTCACCATAATTTTTTTTTTTAAAGCATTTGACTTTTTCGTTTCTATGGATACACGAATGAAACGCTAAGCCCTGGATTCAAAGGGCTCCAGCGGTGCATTTCCTTTTATCGCTTTTATATTGTGCCCGCTTTTGCTGCTTTCCTCCCCCGCCCCCAATGCAATAAGAGCTTTCACAGTCTCGAACTAATACTGTTAGTTCCACCCCCACCCCGCCGCCGCGCGCCCAGGGTCCAATGTACGCTTCAAGCCCGCCACGAGCCGGCTGGGTTGTTGATGATGCTGCAGAAAGCGGAAGCGCGGCCGAGGCAGAGATTACATTGTGAATGGAGATGTAGTCGGGTCACCGAGGCCTTATTTGTTCACGTCAGGAGAGAAGAGCTACAACATATGTTAGCTGCCAGGGCTGCAAGCACGGCAAGAATGTATCACTTCAGCTGTGGGATTACACTTCCGGGAAGGGTACGTTTGTTTTAATGAAAATGCTTTTGTTGGGAGAACGCTGTGGTTGTAAAAACAAGGGAACCGGCAGCTAGAAGTCCCGCGGTAGTGTATCTCAATGGCACTGGCTCTAGTTATGACGTCATACAATGCCACGTCATCACTAATGGCATTTATGAGGGCAAATGTACTCGTCAGCGGAGTGGGTAGGAAAGAAAAACTGCCAGCATGTAACGTGTGACACCTTTAAGCTACCCTGCCCTTTGGCCAACGGCACTTTGCATGCTGGGATTTTTGAGTTCATACTTACAAAGCTTAGACTTAGAAAAAAACGGCATATCATCGGGTGACGTGTACATTGCTTGAGGGTATTTCCAGAGAACACAAGACTACTGTTAAGACAGGTATAGAAGCGTTCCCTAGCCAAAACCATGAAATAAAAATAAAAAAAACAACCACACTCGCATTTTATATAATCTGCGTCACTGAAAAGCAGGTTTTAAATATGCAGCCCAGGGATCCTTGCTTCTAGTGTTGAAATGTTTTCACTGTGTTGGCCATACAGGCTCAGGTATCCCACTGGCAGTGAAATAAACACGTGTGACTTACGATAGGTGAAAACTGTATACAAATGTTATTTCCAATTTTTTTAATTATATTTTGTTATTTCAATCAGAGTTTAAGCAGTCAGGAGGCTGCTTAGGAACGCTGAGAGAAATAGAACCATCACAAATGCTGTACACCACGTCACACTGGTTTTGACCTAGAAAACACTCTGAGGAATATGACATATAAAAGATAACATTAAGGGTGGATATTCTCACAAAGCAATCTCTTCTTTCAGGGACATGTTTTATTGTGAAGAGCAAGAAAGTCTGGTGTGTACCTTGTGCCAAAATGTATTACTGCCAACGCTCCTCGTTAAGGGCTGACTGAATGAACATCTTGGGTAATTCGCGGATTTGCTTGTCTGAGGCAGAGTGTCTATGGGCATGTTTCATAGAGCTGCAAAAACTAAAGGACTCACCCAGTTGTAAAACAGGACATGCCACCCCTTGGCAAGTGTGAAGAGGGTGAAACCGACAGGAAATGAACTGTCAAGGTGTGATACGATCTTGGTGCATAAAAGTATGCACACATATTATACAATAGAGAGGCTGTATTACTTCTAATGTTTGTCAACAATAAACAAGACTTGCCATCCACTGAGGAGTGGCCCGAAATTGAAGCACTATTGAAACTAGTATTTGCAAAGCCAATAGGGTTGCCTCTTCGTTGCCTCTTCGTTGAGGGAAGTGTTTGGTAATAGTTTGTCGACTTTGTGTGTGTGTGACCCCAAGCGGTCTTTAAAATAAAGTCCCAGAGCAAAACAACATCTTGGGCTACAACAATATGGAAGCTGGAAATAGGAAATCTGGGAGCAAGACCCTTCGCTGAACAGCATGTATTAGCATAGTTATGCTACGGCGTCCACAACGAGTAGCTCGTGAGCTACCAGTATCTCTCCAGCTACCTGGGAGTAGCTCTCCTGTGTGCAGCCCAGACTACGGAATTAAAATATTTTACTTGGTTGAATCATTATTTGTATACCCCAATTAAAAAGCATGTACTGGAGACGAAAATGTGTATATTTCCAGACCTCATAAGGTGATGATTAGAGAAAATTGTTTATTTTCAAAATTAATTTATAGATATTATTTGAGTTGGAGAGATTTATTACTCATATTATGATTTTGGTGCTGGGGGGTTGTAGCTATGGATGTTTTGTATTACCTATGTCGATGCATTCAAATTTGATAGTGCTGTATTCCCTAATGTCAGGCAACCCCGCTAATGCACCAATGTGATCATTGCTGACAGTCCTGGATGGGGGGCTCAATATCACATCACTAACATCAGTAGCTCAGGATGTTTTTGTTGAACATAAATAGCTCTTATTACAGAAAAGGTTGGAGACCCCGAGTGATATGAAAAGGAGTATTACGATGAAATAGGCATTTTAAGTGGTGAACTTCAAAGGCAAACGCAAAAAGAACAATTGATGGACAGAATGCAGAACAATGTCGTACATTCACCCCAGTACAGAGATCTGGGCCTAAATCCATCGTTTTTTTGCTCTCCATGTCAATCCAGTTTGAACCCAGACATATCCAAATCAGTCTTGACCCTGCGCCCAATGGGAACAGTCCGCCCAAAATGCCAGCCCATGTCCTCCCAGGATTGGAAACAAGCATCCTAGGACCGGTTTCAGGATTTCACCCCTCATCAGCCAGGATAGCTTGACTCCAGTGGCATGGAGAGCACGGGACCCATGTCTGGGCATACCCGTCCCACTCAGGGTGACAAATGCAAGACTTCAAATCAGCAAAATATTGCATGGTAGATACTTTTAACAGAGGACCAGTATTTTTATTAGATCGTTAAAAAAAGATTGTGTGTAAACATGGGTCTACTTTGTGAGCAACAACAAAAGTAGTAATTTCAACAAGGGTTTGTCATTGGTGGTGGTCGGGGGGGGGGGGGGTGGTGAGGAAATCGGGGGGGGTGAAGCTATGCAATTGCAAGTAATTGGAGCACTTTTTGATCTGACATGTCATCTTACCAGGGTTTATGAAAGAAAGCTCACTGTAGGGCAGAATGAGTGATGCGCAGCTCTGACTTCCAGGGTTAAATAAGGTCCCGAAAGCATCTCAGTCAGGGATGGGAAAGCAGGGCCCACACCAGGGCCAGATTGGTAAGGTGGGCATTCGGGCAATGGCTGAGGGGCCGGGATCCAAGTTCCAGCTGGGGGGGGGAGATTTGGGTGGTGTCGGATGCCGCCAGCAGCCCAGTGGGTGCCTGAGGGGCCTTTCTGGAGGCAGATGGGCCTCTATTACCTCCCTTTTATCAACGGGCGGAGGTGTCACTCCCTTTCTCTCCCTGGGCCAGCCCATTAGTGGATGCAGATTGAGCAGGGGCAGGGGGCCTGAGCAAAAGTGGCCTCACCATTTTTCATGTGTGTTTCACCAGTGTGAACTAATCTGTGAATTTTTCTTATCTAAGTAAAGATAAGAAAACAAGCCTCTGTCAGACCCCCCCCCCCTTCTCTTTATAAAACTTCACCGAAGCAGTGTTTTGCGGAAAGGCAATATGCAAATGTGGGCCACTTTTTTTTTTAGCGTGCCTGGGTCGATTTTCAATCCCAAACCAACCCTGGCCCACGCCCAGGGCCCAAACCTTCGCTCAGGGGCATGGAGCTGCCTGCATGAGGGTCTTGCATGCAGGAGCCACTGTGTAACTCTCCCTCAGTCCTCCCCCATCTCGTTCTCAACCCTTGCTCCACATCAAGTAACCTCCTTTACCCACCCCTCACCAACAACTTGGCACCAGCTTGAAGCATCTGTGCTGTGGGTGAATCGGGTGAGGTGGGGAGAGGCAGAGCAGTTTGTGTTCAGAGGTCAGTCACTGCCGAGATAACCAGCCACGGACTAACCTTGGACACAAAGGGCCCCTTCTTGCCTCATTTCACCCACGATCAGCAGTGAGGGCGCCAAGCGGATTCTGCTCAGGGCGCTATCAGAGCAAAGGGCAGCGCTGCTCTTGGGCATGAATTACCAGCACTGATGTTGTAACTGAGCGCGGTTTAGGTTCCAGCACCTGTGGAGACTCGTGCATGCGAACCCTCCCTTATTACTGGTTCACGAAGCAGTGCACCTGTGCCGAAAAAGCCAACAGAATGGTCCTACCCAAGCAGGAACGACTCCTTTGCTACGCTCTTGAGGGGAGTTTCACACTATAGGAGGAAGGGCTAGTGGAAAACCTCACGCTCTGAAGCACTTTTGGGAAGAACCAGGCTTTTTCCACTCACTGAACTTCACATTATTTACATTTGTCCAGGACCGGACTGGCCTTTCATTCCACCAAGCATCCCCCGGTGGGCCAGACCATTGGATCAGTGATGTAACACAGGCCCCCGCAGCCCCCGCCGTGTGGGTGGGAGGGCAAGCGCCAGAGGGCTCCCTCAGCACAGAACTCTGGCCGGAGAGCTCCAGATTTAGTTGGGGGGTGGGGGGAGCATTCCCGTACCTTGCAGGGGAGCCCCCTCAAGTTTCGTTACGCCAGTGCATTGGAAGGCTGGCTTTGAAAGACCAGGGCCGCTACTGGTGTATGTGGCCCTTTGACAAACTCCCTGGGGTTAACTGCAGCAGGCACTGAGGCTTGAGGTGGAGAGAGGGAGGTAGAGAGGGAGACGAGAGTAAAGAGAAGGGGAGACAGAATGGATGTTTGGAAAGTTAAATATCGATCAAGGAAGCAGCGAGGAGGGTTCAGCGTGTTTCCCAGGGCTACTTTTGGTTCCTCAGTCCGTCCCCGCATTTATCCACCCAACAAGGAGGTAGAAATTGCCATTCTCATGACAATAAGACACAGATTAATCAGCAATCCACTCTGCATCCTACTAACATCTACTTAAACAGCCACACTAATGCAGCGGAAACAACAAATGCCGCCATCAATCAAAGCTGCAATTCCATCTGCACCCCCAGCTAAGGCCTAGGAATTCTGAAGCTGTATGTGAATGACTACTCCTGAACTATAGTTTAGATCAAACTCTTATGAGCACATCAGACAACATATACTACAGTATATTCTAAGTTAATAATGAGTAAAACTGTTCCGCTTACATTGCAGCACGCGTCTGCTTCATTAAAAGGGACAGCATGAAACGCGTTGACTGCAGTGGTAAGAAGCAGATGTCAAGAGCGGTTCACAGCATCTCTGGTCAGGTGCATCTCTGTGCTTAGCTTCTCTTTCAACCAGAATGAACTAATCCTTCCTGAGTCCTCTGACAAACCCAGCATCAGGGGTGCGAGGGGCTACCTCCTGCCCCCCTGCTCTCAGCCATCGTGCAAGCACATTTCCAAGACACTGGGGTGGTTTTCCACTGACTAGTCGCCACAACCCACCCACTCTTGTGGGACACTGAATGCCCAGGGGGTGCTGCCCAAGAGGAAGGGTCCAACAGGAATACCCCAAAAGAATCCTCCAGCACTCTGTTAAAAGAGTGCTGCCAACAATACAAAAACATAGCGTGTTGCGTTTGTACTATACCCTTCTTATGACACAGTGGAGTAACAGTGGTGATTGGTACTGTTGCTGTTATGTGTATTTATGAAAGGTCAACGAGGCACATTAGAGCATAAACAGAGGAATGGTCACTTGGATCGGTAAAGATTAGTGAAGAACGCAACACTACAAATATAGTGTATTACATGTCGTACAGCCGCTTAAATAGGAACATTACGTACTGCTTGCCGAGGGCAGGTGTTAACAACCAGGTAGGATTCAGGGGTCTTCTCAGGGTGGGTCTACGGCACAGCTTCGAGATTAGCAGACCTCAGTGGCAATGCTCCCTTAAAAGTGTATTTTTAATTGGCTTTTACCCAATTGGCTACGTTAACTTGCCTATATGTTCCCAGTATATGGTACCAGGGGCACCAAAGGCCTGCAAGTTTAAGTGTCCCACCAGGGCTGCAGCACTTACTGTACTACCTTGGATGTAACAATGTGAAAACATGCCTCCCAGCTTGCCACTGCACACTTTTAGAGCAGTTTTAAACTGCTAACTCAACTTTGCCATTCAAACTAATGGCAAAGCCCAAATCTCCCTTTCTAAATAGATACATCACACTTAAAGTAGGCTTATAGAGTCCTACGGCAGGGTGCTGTGTAATAAAAGTAAGACATGTAGTTTTACATGCCCGAGCAGTAAAACCCGAAATTGTTCTTTTTACAGTGGAAAGGCTAGTAGCCCGATTGGTGTGTGCAGGGTTACACCATGACAACTCAGCTCTGCTAACTTTTGAATGACACTACCAAAGTTGGTACTTCAAGGTATTAAATTTGTTGCATTAAAACAGACTTGATATTCAAGTTGAATTGAATGCAACTTTTACACAAATGGTTTGTTTGGAAGTTGTTACTCTGTTGCCCAAGCTTTCCAGCGGCCATTCACAGATACTGCCACTAGACAGCCTGCTATGAACAGCTCCCATGAGTGAGAACAATAGAGGCCGGCCGCTGGAAGTGGTGTTACCTCTCCTTGACAGGAAGCCACACAGGGTGTGAGCCCAAAAGTGGGCTTCAAAAGGGAAGCTGCCTTTGAAGGGCAAATGGTGAACACACACGAGAAGGGCTGCTCTTTCACTTAGGGAGACAGGCTGGCATCAGGGTCAGAGAGGGAAGCCAGTTGCCAAACCAGTCTTCTGTGGGCATGTAGCCCTCAGGTAACCACATCTCTAGTGTGGGCTACCAAGCTCAATACACCGGGAGAAGGGTTCAGCCGTCTTGGGAGTGGGCAGAATAGTGCACTCTGGGATAGCTAGATGCCACATATTGTAGGAAGTCATCATCAGGTGGGAAGGAACCTGGTTGTCCCTTGGCTAGTAACTGCCACATCTCCTGCGAGTACTTTCTCTGCATAAATATGGCACCCATGCATCAGATCATGTCTGAACTGGCGAGAGGACCAATGAAAGACTGCCCTGCTGTTCCCTGGACCTAGCAAAAGAGCATACACCAACAGCTGGACTGCACATGCTGAACTGTGGGCCAGCAAACAGAGGACTGAGCCTGTGGTGCCTGCCTCATGGAAAAGTCACTCCCGAGCCCCAGACAGAAAAGGTGAACTCCAGGACTCAGTTGGTTGATTTCCTGTTACAGTACCAGGGCCCCAAAAGCTGATGAAGCACACCTTGGCAAGTCAGAAGCCATATTCACTTGATCACCACTGACCACTGGTAGACCAAACCCAGACACTCAAAAGCTGCACCAGAACCTACTGGATCTGGGAGAGATGTCGGAGTACAGTTTGGTCGCCTGAGATGGACACAAGCCTTCATCAAAGGAAATTGCTTGTTTCGCTGTGACCGGAGACCAGTAGTCAAGTGTCAGCTGGACTTTTGCTGGACCAAAGAGGAGTTCGAGGGACATCGAACGCTGTGGCCAAAGTTACCCAATCTAGACCATGGACTAGCTCCAGGAAGCCCCACCCCCCATTGACTACACAGTATTGTCTACATCTTACATCCTGTATTCCTTGCATCAGGACCACCTCTTTGAAATCGATGGTGATTTGCCCATAGAGCCTGGAACTGGACTTGAGACTGCTTTGGTGACAAGGTAACTCTCTTAGCCCTCTTAACTGCCCCCCTGACCTCCTACCTACCGGAGTTAGTCGCACGAAGTGGGCCAGAATAATCAAAAACAACTTTCTAAAAGTTTTACGCATTTCCAAACTTTCCCCTTATCAATGCTTGTTGGAATTTTGTGTACAAAGCAGTGATTTGTGATTTACATAAAAATGTACATCTCCTGCACCCTTCGGGTGGATTTTGATAATTTTGGTGGCTAAAAGTACATAAAAATAACATCTATTTTTATAAATTGGTGACAGATTTCTTTCCTGTTGTGTTACTTTCCTATTTCGTTATTTTGGTACTTCTAAATCCTTTACACTTGTTCCTTTGCTGAAGCCTTGCTGCTTGAAGCCACAGCTACCCAGGGTTAAGCTACAGGTTTTAGAAACAAGAAGGCACTATCAGTGCATTAAGCAGTGAGGCCTCACAACCACTCCATATAGAACACCACTTGTCCTTACAGATGGGGTGCAGGGTCCCTTGGGGACAGAAAGCATCATGGTGCTTTTGGTGGTAGGATGTAGCTAAAAAGGCTCTGGGGGAGATGGGGAGTGAGATGTAATGTGGCGCCCTAAAGGCAAGGGTGGGAAGTGTAATAAGTACCCTATGTTCGGAATTGTTGTATGGAATGTCAAGGTCACAATACTGGGATCAGAATATCGAGAATGGAAATATTCAGAAAGTTAGTGCACAGAGGGAGGTATAGATTTACTACTCTCAACTCCACATGTAGGTACCTTGAAGATATGTCATCAAGGTATGTAGATTTCAAGTTAGTTATGGAAAATATATGCCTGCCTGCCGATAATTAGGTACTTGATAGTCTGATCATGATATTATATGACCTCAGTATTTGGAAACCACCCCGTGATTGGATGACAGCCAACTGGTCGGGAGAAGTGGGTGGTGGGCAGGGGTTTGAAAAGTGTGCAGGTTGCAAAGTTTATGCTTTTGCCACAACTTAGGAATTGTAGCTGAAGGCGGTCTATGAGCCAATGCCAGAGTTGGAGTTAGCCTGAGGCCAGGGTATTGCTCAAGGATGCTGGAATGTGACTCAACCAAGCCCTGGGCAAATGTTCCAGTTGTTTAGAAGCTGGCAGCAGTGGCGGAAGAAGGCAGGTGCCGGCCTCCAGCTGCAGTGAAATGTGCACGCTGATGCTCCTGGTGGTGCGAGAGGGTCAGAGCCTGTGGACATAGGGAGAAGATTCAAGTTGCCAGAGAGTTGGCTTATTTTCAACACTTATTTAGAAGTCGGCATAGTGGGACTCCTTCGGAGCACTATTTGTCCCTCAAAAACAAAGCCCCAAAAAACGACGCAGAGAATACACATTTATAATAAATATACATTACAGTAAAATACAGTGTGGATATTTTGATTTAACCCTGGTTGGATTAACAATTCACACACACATCCTTTCAAGACTGAAAGAGGATCGTCATTAGAACATTACTACATTCCTAGTTGAGATTTGCAGGTTCTTTGAACCCTTTTCACGAAGGCCTCCTTTGCTTTTTAAAAAAACCAGCAAGGCCTTGGAAGACACCCCATACTCATGCAAACCAAAGTATGGATGGGAACCTCAATATAGAACGCCTCTAGGGCACGGGCGGGATCATCGCTCTGTACTCTGCATTGCAGAAGTGGGCGCTTACTTCTCGAACAGATCATGAGCAAATGAGCAATTCATCATGCGACACCCTACAGCTGGAAGGGAAGGGAGCATTTCAGTCTACAGCTCAAGCACCACAGAACCGGAAGGAGACCTTAGTTCGATTGCACCTTACTTCACGGCAGGGCCGTTTCTACCATCATGCACGAGTGGGCGGCTGCCTAGGGCAGCAAAAGGAGGAGGGCGGCAAAAACATGAGCTGGGGAATATCTAATGCATTAATTCTTCTAGCTTGGATGACAGGGAGAGAGAGTGATGGTAGTAAAAGGGAGGGGGCGGCATTTTTTAATTCTCGCCTAGGGCCGCAAAACACCTAGAAAGGCCCTGCTTCATGGGTGGGCACCTGAACCTGCAGTTAAGCCTTTTGTAGGTCTGGTGTTACCCACGCATTTAGAATTTTATTAAATGACATGTATAATATAGTGCATGTAGAGGGTTTCAGCCAAACTTCATCCATTAATCCGTTGTTGTGTCATTCACATGTTTCTTACACCTACCTCGTGCGGCAGTGGGTCAGCCCATCTCAGCCTCTGTGAGTTTTGGCATGCTGCCTTTTCACACGGGGCATATCCACACAAGAAGTTGTTCCCGTCAGTGCCGGGGACTACTACGGTAATGTGTGGGTTTTTTTTTTTTTTTAGATTGATGAGGACCTCGCGGCTTCCTCAACAATACATTATGCAATAAAATCATAACAGAACAAAACATGAATGACCAATACCAAAAGTCTGGAGGACAAACCTAAACTTCTTGGTTTTGTCAATGTTATGTTATGTTAAAGCATATTTATAGAGCAAGCGGCTACTCCCTGGAGTGTCCCGGAGCTAAAACCAAACATAAGTCACGTAACATAGAGCAAAACAAACCACTGCTAAAGAGCTCATAACTGGAAGACCCACTTTTTAAGACTTTTCCTGAAGGTAAGGAGATCAGGACTCTGCTTGTTTTTAAGTGCCATGAATGTGGCACTTTTCATGGAGCTGGAAGTACAAATGTCTAAAGGTGCCCACATGCAGGATCTAACTAACATGTATGAAAAGTACACTCTAGAGCTATATGCATGTGAATCTCTCACACTGCCCAGAGCGACTAAACTACACATTTGTAAGAGCGCTACAGAACAATCAACGAACAGCTAAATTATACAGACAAAATACCCATATGAATGAGAAACTAATGATCCAGAAGCTAAAGTGCAGATGGGTTCAGAACTCAAAAAGTGATTTAATGAAGAGCAGAGAGCCAGTATCATTTGTTCATCCAGGAGTGGCTCTAGGCACTACTATCGCTCGTTCATCCACGAGCACATTCTCCATACTCCGAGGTGCCCATTATGGGCAGGTTTCAGGCTAGAAACATGCAGTTACTTCATATTTTGAGCAGTTCATGTCTGGCTCATGTAAGAGTGCCATGACATTCCTGATGGGGCCAGCTCCAACAGAACTACAAGGTCTGTGGACCATGTGCAGTCACATGGGGACTACGGCTGCTTTCTCAAGGTGAAATAAAGGGTAAAAAATAAGGAATACACTGAGGACTTGGAATTACTTAGTCCCTCTCCCACTTCTCGATTGCAAGGGGACCCTGAGGGCCCCACCTGCAATCCCAGGCAAACCCCTCCCCCCGTCCCCACAGGGAGTTACTAATGTCTCTACTATCGGTAACTCTGGTGGGACAGAGTTCTCGGAGATTACTCCGACACTCATAACTAGGCACTTAGTGTAAATGCATATATTTTATCGACAACCAGGGATTCAAATCACAAAAGCACAACAAATTCTGTCCACCCGTGAAGGGTTTAAGCCACTGCCTCAAAGGTAGGCACAGAAGGTAAATCCCATAAAATGGTGCACCCACACCTATCAAGTGTGACATGCATAAACCTCGAGTACCCCTTCACGCACTTTGAGGCCTCCTGAGGTGCTCCAAACTGTTATGTCGACTCCTGTTGGCCGTGGGGTGTAGTGGGGTTGGAAGGTTTTGTGAATATGGATACTAAATTATGCAGAATGAAATCGTGAACGATTTAATTTTGTAGGAGTAGGCTATTGGAAGGTATAGATAGACTTTATACCCACCTCCCCAACCCCAGGTTAAAACAAGCATAACTGTGTCAGGCCCCGCCCCTCTTACTAATTGACATGTTTCGGCACTCAGTGACAATGTGGCACTTCCATCAGGACTGGTTACACACACAAAGTATACAGTGATCCAATTATCACTAAAGCTGGAACATCACAACTGTCCCTGTAAATCAAAAGTGGATACATTCACAATTATGCACGTGGGCGGCTTTACCCCTGCGATTGTGAACTGAAAGTCTGCAGAGTCATAACGAAGTGCTCAAGCGGATGGATTCAAGGGGATGAAAGGAGGGGGGATTCCTGTCTGGCCTCTCCCGCTCTGCCTCCATGATGGACTTTGAATTGGACACTCAGGGTAAGTACCATAGAAGATCCCTTTAACAGTTTAGGAGGTGTGCACTGGAGGAAGGTCTGCGTAAGAAAGGTTTGCGTGATAGGTCCAGCTCGGGAGGAGTGAATTACGTTAAAGTCGTTCAAATAACTCAAGCCTCTGACAAAGGAAATGTTTGATTTTAGAAAACCAAAATCTCACAACAGAACAAGATGAAGAAAACTAATTTTTGAAGTTTTTTTTTTTTAAGCATAACGGTTCACCTCCGATTCTAAAATATTTATCGAATATTAGTAATAAGTGAATATTTCCTACTTGCCCCCGTTTCTGGTGATTTCGAACATATGATTGGTTTTGAGGGACTGGGAAAACCTCCCTCCACACTATCACTCGACCGTGGAGTTGGGCCATCGCCTATCGAACATGGGAAAGGTCTCCGAAATGCTGGAAACCGAGCACTCTCCTCGATCGCGGCGCCACTGAAAAGGTATTGTGCTATTGCTCACATCTTCGATAAAAGTAGTATCTCTGATCTGAATCCATCCATGGAGAGGAAACGGCTCTCCACCCAGACCCCACGTTTTTTAGGCATCTAGTGATGTTTTTGCAATTGGATAACGTAATACCTGTCAATTACGACGCTTTAAATTGTCAAAACTGTGGTAGTAAGTGCCACATAAAAAGAATGGTCAGCACCCAGCCATGGTCTATTTTAAAGGGTCAGAGAAATGTTCGCACAGAGACTGTATCCCAATATGTAGCCGCAGGCCTGCTCAGGCCTTCCCATTCGATGGCCCTTGAGAAGCTATAAGGGGAATCAAGGCACGGTGAGAAGGGCTCCTTGGGTTTAGCCCTGGTGCCAGCTCAAAGACCCCCTTACAGTGACCACAGACCACTGAGGATCACCTGGGGCACTTTACCCAGCTAGGCTTCCAGACACTTGATTATCCAGGGTCTGTCCCGCTATGTTTTCGGGCAAAGCATGAAAATATTTTCTGTACTGGTGTGCCCTGAAGAAGACATCAGATTCAGGGGCGCAACACAGGCACCTGCAGAGGAGAACCCCCCTCTGGGCCCCTTTTCAGTCCAAGGCCAATGAATATCTGTGAGATATGGGAGACAAAGGCGGCCTCGTCCATTCGGGTGGGGGAGGAGGGGAGGTCATTTTGCGTTACACCACTGGTCTGACTGAGAAAACTGACGTCAGAACTCTGGAATTAGCACTGCCTGTGCCCACACTCTGTCATAGCCACCCTACATACTTGAATCTGCTGAAGAGCATTTCATTTAAACACATGATCTATGGAGATATGATGCACGTATATGTGAATTTGACTTGCATAGCGCAAACCGAGCTGTGCAGCAATGGAGTGCTGCGGAGGGCGGGAGTTCGCAGTGCAGAAGAGTCTGAAGGGTGGAAGGAATGGAGTAACAGGGCTGGCAGGCTGGAATGGAGTGGGAGGAGGTGCTGAGGTGGGGTTTACAAAGTGCATAGGGGAGGCACAAGGAGCAGCACAGGTGTAGGGGTGACGCTTTCTAGCTATGGTCCAGCAAGCAGGAGCTTCAACAGTGGTGCTTGAAAATATGTTTTTTAACTCATTGAGGAAGTGGAGAAAGAATGGAGTCTGGGGGAATAGAACGGAGATAGTGTTCTAGATCTGAGAAACACAGAAGGGGACATCCTGGCATCTTGTCTATATTACTTAGACATCCTCAGGGAATTACCCAGTACGTTAAGTGAATGAAAAAGTTGGTGGTGTCTCTAATTGGGCGTGGCTGAAAAAAAGCATTAACTAAGAATCCTTTACAGCAAGCATGGTTTGTGTAATTATGGGTGTGGCCTAAAACCAACTAGAGTCTTGTGCTAGATAGAGCACACCACTTGACCGATATCTGGTACAACTTGCATCTGTGTTTTACTGTTAGTGCATTCAAATACGTCACCCAAATAAGAGAACACATACACCTAAAATTAGCCAGACCTACTGGCTTTACCAATGCTTGTTAGCACACATTTTTCATTCAGTAATTATTCTTAACCGGCACGTTTCTTAAAAATGCCGCTTACACTGAGTTTGTATTTATTTTGTTGAAACACGCGCAGTGTAACTTGGTGTGTTTTTGTTGTTAAAAAGGCTGCTTTCAGTACACAGCTTGCCGGGGTTTGATGACTTTGAAAGCATGCAGCTTGCTGGGGTTTGTGTTTCAATTGTTTATTGAAATTTACAAAAGAATACATATAGTATAATAACTGTTTGCATTATCATACAATAAATATATAAGAAAATTGTTATATATAAGCATATAATAAAACGTTCTGAATAATTAATCATATTATATAATTTAATAAATACAGAAACAGATCCATGCAAAAACAAATATTTGACTTTATATTGAGGCCATAAAAGATGGAATTACGGGAAGGGGGGGGGGTGGGGGGGGGAGGAGAGGGGAAGGTAAAGAAGGGAACACAAAAGAAAACGATAAATGAAAATGTACACAAATATAAGACATAATGCTATATAAAGCTATATAACTATGTTCCTGAGAAAAGAAGATACTCTAGAAAACCAATAAGAATAGAGAAAAGATGAATATAAGGGATAATAATTTCACTTGATGTATAAATATATATATTAAAAGATACAGAATTATATGTAAGTGTTCTGGTGAGTAGCTATTAAAAACAACAACAAATAATAGGTAGACACAATATGTATTAAGATTTATTAACCACCAATCATGAATGATGAATGAGAATGAAAAGGGATAAGAATTAAATTACTGCGTAGATGGGTCATTAATATTAGCATCAGTATTTAAAGCTAGAAAAGGTGACCATACTTGAAGAAAGAGATCAGATTGATCCTGTATGTTGTATATAATACGTTCGTAGGAAGCTGTTTGAATCATGGCCACCATCCACATTTCTTGTGATGGTGGTTGAGGTGAGTTCCATTGCCGTAGTATACAAATTTTGGCTGTAGCTAAGGCTGTGTGTAAGAGTCGGGCTTGTGGTTTAGAGAGTGATTGTGATTGACGTGTATCATGCAGAAGAATGGTAGCATGCGAAAGTGGAGTTTGTAGAGGCATCGTGGAATGTAAGGTTTTACCTATATAATTCCAAAAGGGTTGGATCACTGGACATCCCCAAATTATATGAGAAATGTTACAAGACGTACTATCACATCTCCAGCAGTTTGAATGGGGAAGCAAGCCAGCTTTATGCAGTTTTGTTGGTGACCAGTGCCAATCATGTAAGATCTTGAATAAGCAAAATTTCAATCGTGCTTCACGTGCACCCTTGTTGAGATTGTTAAGAATGTCAGACCATTCATTATCAGTATAAGAGACTGATAATAAGGTTTGCCATTTAGTACGTAAAGTTTGCGATAAGGGTTGAGAAAAAAGATGCCAAGTGAGAGTTTGGTAAAAGCCAGATGTAGCTCCTTTCATCCTACCCCAAGTGTGGAGATATGTTACAATTGGTGAGTCAGGCAAGAGCCATGGTGGAGGTCCTAGACTCCGCCGTGAGGATTGTCGTAACTGGTTGTATTTTGAGACTTGTATATCAGGCAAATGGAATTCTTCCTGCAGTTGGGCAAATGATTTAATATCTCCGTTTGAAAAAAGTTGATCTAAGGTGGAAACACCTGCTGTTTCCCAAATAGGCCAAGATATTGATTGTCTATTAATACGAATTGCAGAATTATTCCATAATGGGGCTTTTCTATGAAGACGAGGATGTGAGCCCAGTAAGCGGTGTGCCCTTTGCCAAGCAGCACGCATAGCCGACAAAATAGGATTAGTGGTGGAGTCTCGGGGACGAAATTCTGAGCCGTATAAAACAGAAAGACCTGCGTTTGTTAATGAAAGGTGGCGTTCAAGATGTACCCACTGTGGTGTATCCGATGAATGTGAAAGCATATATGACATTTGAGAAAGCTGTAATGCCAAAGCTTAATGCTCCACTGAGGGTAGACCTATTCCTCCATCGGAGCGATGAGCCTTTAGTTTTGAAGCTGAGACACGGGGTTTGGCAGAGTTCCATATAAAGGATTTTATCTTAGAATCAATTGAACGTAGCGTGGTTAAAGGGATTTGAATAGGAAGCATCCCGAGGACATAAAGAAAACGGGAAAGAGTAACCATTTTCACGGCTTGAACCCTTCCCCACATTGAGAGACCCAGTGCCTTCCATTTTTCAAAATCACGTTGCATTTGAGCGATGAGGGGATTGAGATTATTCGTAACCATACTCTCTAGGCCTTTGTTCACTAGTATGCCCAAATACTTGAGATGAGAAGATTTCCATTGAAAAGGAAAACCTTGAATGGCCACTATTGTGGTCCCATTCGAGATGGGCAGTGCTTCGCTTTTGTTCCAATTAATTTTGTACCCAGAAATGGAGGAGAAGGCATCTATTATTTTTAACACAGATGGTAAAGAGATGGAGAGATCTGTGAGTGTAAGGAGAATATCATCTGCGTAGAGATACATTTTGGATTCTCCTGTCGGAAGAGAAATGCCCTTAATATAAGTACATTGTCTTAAGGAGGCAGCCAACGGTTCCATGGCTAGAAGAAAGAGTAACGGGGAGAGGGGGCAACCCTGACGAGTACCTCGATTGCTTGCCGGGGTTTGATGAGTTTGAAAGTACGCAGCTTGCCGGGGTTTGATTTGTTTGGAAGTACGCAGCTCCTAGCAACGAAAATGGTTATCTATTCGTAACCGGCACGTTTTTTAAAAATGATGCTTACACTGAGTTTGTATTTATTTTGTTGAAACACGCGCCGTGTAACTTGGCGCGCATTTTTGTGTGTTTTTGTTGTTAAAAAGGCTGCTTTCAGTACGCAGCTTGCCGGGGTTTGATGACATTGAAAGTACGCAGCTTGCCGGGATTTGAAGAGTTTGGAAGTACGCCGCTTGCCGCATGTTGGTGTTATAGCAATGGGAATGCTGTTTCCTGTACGGAGCTTGTCGTAGTTTGATGACTTTGTATTTATTTTGTTGAAACACGTGCCGTGTAACTTGGCATTGGCATACTCCTCACTCTCTACAACTCTCCTCTCCTCTCCTCTCTACTACTCACTCTCTACTACTCTCTACTACTCACTCTCTACTACTCTTTACTATCTACACTCACTCTACTACTCACTCTACTACTCACTCTACACGCACACATATGCACATATATGCATATATATGTGTATGTGTATATATATATATATATATATATATATACACACACACACATATATAAACATATATAAACACATCTGCATATCTATATAAATACAAATATAAATGCATGCATACATATACATATATGCATACATATGCATGTTATGTACATGAAAGTTTGAAAAACACTAATAAAAGCAAAGCTAAAAAGCAACCTAATTACAAACAGAATTTATTTAACTTAAACGAGGGTGAGACCTATTGCATTTTCAATGCTTGTTCACACTGTAGTCCTTTCTCTGCATCACTCTTGACTAATGCATGTACTTCCTCTCATTTCTTCCACTCTACCATCCTCACTCTCCCACACACAGACAAATTGCATTTTCTATTCCTTTGGCACTGGCCATATTTCCACAGTTGTGTACCTCAGTCATGGACTTTCCCACATAATTGTAGATACCATTGTGACATATGTAACTGCTGCTTTGCAGCGAGGTCAAGCATTAGATAAGAATGCAACCAGAACACCTTTATGAGAGGCCCAGATACTCACACTGCTTTCAGTCTCAAGTCTAGTGCTCTACACACCCACACCCCGAACTCACCCAGAACCAACTCAGTGTGCCGTATTCGCTTTACAAGACCCAGAAGTGGCATGACGAACACAATTACCAAAAATCATCGAGGAAAAGGAAATACACCGAAGAAATAGGACCACACATAACCTTAAGTAAAATGGGACATTTAACAAGTATTGCATCACTAGCTTGGATTACCTTCTAGCAAACATTGTCAAGTAAGAAATCATTATTATTACTTGTGAAGTTAATAACAAGAAAACAGGGCCTGGTAGGGACAAGTTTTCAGGTCTCGCCTACTGGACAGTACATGCACGGTCTGTCGTGAGACATATTGTTAGCTTACCATGGGCTAAGAGCCCACCCATTGTTTACCATTGATTGGCTTTATTGTCACTTATTTGATTGCTTATTTATCAGCTTGTGTGGTATTTCCTTAAACATCTATTGTTAGTCCCTCCACTGAAGCATGGACGCATTACTTATGTCTTTTCACTGCTCACTTTCCAAGCACTACCTTTTTCTTTCAGCACTCCAATAGAGTGCATGTGTTTTCCAGCGCTTTCCCTTGTGTACTTCTCCCACCCCGCTGTGCTCAGTGTTGCGCTCAACCCCACCAGCTCCACTTTGCACGCTCTTGTTCGTTTGCTTTTCTCCCACCCACGCCCACTGTGTTGCTTACCTCGACCCACATCCAGTGTTGCTTGCACCCCCCATCTGCTTCCTTAGTGGTGCTTTCAACTCATTTTACTTCCACTACCCGTGCCGTCTATGTTGCTTTTGCCCCCGCCTGCCCCCAGAGCGGATTCCATGCCCCATGTGCGTTCCCCATCCCTTTAATAAAAAATAAAAAAATGCTTTCATTTTTACTTTTAGTTACTGATCAAACTCAGATCATTGACAAAAAACCAACCAATAGGATGAACTCATTTTGTAGGCGCACACATGCTGGGCACATCAAAGGATTTTTGTTTCTTTAGCCATACAGCACAGCATCAGGGATACTGAAAATCAAAAAGGTCCCAAAGGCGAGACCTATTGGCTTTGCCAAAGCTTTTACTTCATCTTGCATTGCTTAAGATTATTTGTTTTTTCCGGATGTTGTGTTTCTGCAGTTTTTTCCCCACGCAACGTATGTGTTTTGTGTTTTGAGAACTCAGCCGCCTCGGGCATCTGGGTGAGTTCAGGTTGGGGGCAGCTGTTCAAGAAGGAGTATGATCAAAAGCCACACAGCTGAGGCTACATGCAGTGTGTGTGCCTCAAAGTGCCTCTCAAAGGGTCATAAAGGTGGTCTGACTTCATGCACATCCAATCATTGGCCTCTCGGCGGAGCACAATACGTGCCAAGTGTAATTGTGGCAAAGTGTGTCAAGGAGGTTCACTGCTGTCAAAAGAAGGACAACAACACATGGAAAAACAATTCAGCGCTTACAGATGAGTGGTTCTGTTGTGTGTGGCGCAATAGAGAAATGGTGGAGATAAAGGGAAATACATACAGAAGGACAGAGTGAAAAGACGCGCTGAAGGGAAAGAGATAATATTACGAGTAGGGCTCCCGGTTTTATGGTATTTATTTTTTTGACATTTCCGTCTGTATTTATCCATATTTATTTTTTGCTAACTTTTTCTGTATTTATCCATATTTATTTTGGGGAAAAATTAAACTGAAATGAGTACATTTCCACATTTATTTAACCGATAAATATGCAGTCGTGCTTGAATGTCTGCCAGGTTTCAATGATATGAACACCCGCAGAAGATAAATCAATGCACTTATATGAAAATATGCACATTGCAGTATCAACCTTGTGCATAGCTACTACTGTTTAAGCCTCTTTACTAAAGAGCCTTTCTTTTTTAACCCCCTTATCTATCAATACACACATCTATTGCCCTGGCAGTCATGGCAGGCAGTATTTAGAAGGACTCAAAAAGCAACTAAATTTCCGTTGTTTATCCATATTTAAAAATAAATACAGACAAGAAAATGAATGTTTTTTGTCTGTATTTATCTGTAAAAATCTGTAAAAACGGAAAACATGGAGCCTTAATTATGAGATCTAGAGATGCTGGGAGAAAAATGACTTAAGTGTTTGTCACAGTGAGACACTGCAGAGGAAAGTGGTGTGAGGGCACTTCGGGAGTGAGAGAGGCATTCCGAAGACCACTACCCCTTCCATAGACTTTAGTAAAGGTTTAATTCAGTCTCATATTTCCAGAATTTTAATATTTTAAATACTAATCATTCACAACATAATCATTGTTGTTACTCGTTTGTTTGATACTGCTAATAAACACTGGCAAAACCAATAGGTCTGGCATGTTTTATGCATACATTTGTTGTTGAGATATATGCCCCTGGATACCATAAAAAAATACACAGAGGTACCCAAATACTGTTTAGGTGACACACTGCGCAAAGCACAGGAATTTAGTTTTTTTTAGAATTTTTAGTTTTCAGCCACACCCTTAATTACATAGGCCTCGCCTTTTGGAATGGATTTCTAGTAACGCTACTGTGGCCACACAACTTTTGGGGACCCTCCCCACTTTTCATCTCACTTACAGCAGTTGGGGTGTGGATGAGCAGCCTAGAGGTAAAGGCCGGTTTATTTTCTGGTAATCTTCCCTATTCTTAATCTTACTCCCCCTCATCAGGATTCACCTCACAATAAAATGACTGCGAGGAGGGGTGTAGCGGGAATGAGACATTCATCTGATGGGCTGCACCAGGCGCCCCACAGCCTCAGGGCGTCACATGGAGTATGCATTTTCTATTGCACACGGAAGGGGGTGCTTTCTTTCCTCTGTTGTTCTTTTGCTCGTGTCATTGAGTTGGTGCGTAATATATTACCCAAACATTTCCCCTACCATCAGCAAGAACTAGTCAAAGACTTCGAACAATAAGAAAATCCTTCTGTTAATACGTATCGCTTTAAAAACCCTATAACCAAATGATCATTTGGTTCGCAATAAAAAAATAACTGGGATATGTTGACTTATTAGATCACTGTATAAACAGATTTTACATTTACCCACATCAGAAGGATGACGAGCAGCCTGTGCAGGAGGCTTCAAAAACCTATGTCCTTTAGTTTGTTAGCACAACTCTACAGTAGGTGCCTCCACGCCGTCATATAAACTTTATAGCGATTTAAACAAACATAAGAGGCTATGCTGTCAAAATAAGCAGGAAGAGAGGACCGCCCCCGGAAAAGCCATGATTTCGTTCTTACAGTGAGGACAGAGCGTAACACGTGGCTGCACGTTCAGTTCTCGGGGCCGTGCAGTTGTCATTGATGTGAGTGTTGAGAATGTCTCCGATAGCGCCAACATGTCTGCAGCGTCACTAGCGCTCCACAGAACGTATGCGTCTCCTTTTCAGTCTTGTATCCTTATTCCTTACTCGGTTTTTGTTGTCGTTGTTTGTTTTTGTGGTGGGGGGGGCTGCAGCAGCATGCGCTTCTTTTTAGGCAAATGTGATGCTGTTAAAGGTCGTTAAACTTATTATGTCAAATCTATGCCCGTTAAAGGTGCCTGGAGCCAAGGTTAGTCGATCTGAGGTTTTTGTCACCCAACATCTTAACTCAATAACCATTTTAATGAAAATCTTCTTCTCTCAGTTTGATTTATCATGATGCACATGTATTATTTAACACAGTGCACCGGTCTAACTCCTCAGAGAGAAAGAATTAACATTTGATGTGAAACGGGCGACAAAGATACCCATCTAGTGGCCGAACTGCAGAAGCAGGAACTCTGTGATCAATCCCGGCTTCCATGCATGAGCACACTGTGTGGTCCTAAGCAATTACCTTATTTCACCGCGCCTCCATTTTACTTATCACATGTGCGAGCACCTTGAAATAAATCAGTTCAGAATGGTATGTATGTTTTAATAGCCTTTAAAGTTGGCCCGTCAATAATAGCAAGGCTAGCATGGGGTACCCATGAGAACTGGCTTGCAACTTGGTTCACCAATAGCCTCCTACTAGGACGACGAGGGATTGAAGCGAATATTTAACCTAGCACTTCTATTAAAGTCACGCAATTCGGGGATACACTGTAATGTACATTGGTCGCACTCCCGCATTTATGCGGCGTTCCGATATGCTTTGCGCAATATTTCGGAGGTCTGGGACACTCTTTGAAGTTCAGGGAGACACTTCGTGTTCCGCGGAGATTCCCAGAAGTTCAAGGAGTATCGCAATACGAGAGGGGGAATCAGCGCCTGGAGGTGGTTCATGGAACCCTCCTGGGTTAAAATAACTCCCGTGGACTCCGATCCCTCTCTCTGTCCAGGGAGACGTCCAGCTGGTGCAGGGAGACTCCCCTCCGTGCAGGGAGAGACAGTCTCCCGCGGTACAGGGAGACCAGCTGGTTCAGCGAGACCCCCCCCGCGGTGCAGGGAGACCCTGGCTGTCAGGCACTGAGCTCCGTTTCCTTACCTTGGCGTCGAAGCAGATGCCGTGCTGGAAGGCGTCCTCGTTGTGCAGCGGAATCCGCAGGTCGTGCCCATCGTCCACCAGGTTATACTTGGATTTCCCCGGCATGGTGACGGTCAACATAAGGCGCTCTTCCGATAGTTCCCTTAAAGAACACTCCGACCGTGGAGAGGAGGAAAGTGCGGAGCGGCGCTCGGCTGTCAGAGCGAAGTATTCCAACAGGTTACTCGGTGCTCACCCGGAGCGGGGCAGCAGGCGCCCCTCGTGGAATACAAGTTAGAGTTCAAGCTGATGATGACAGACCTCAGGTGGACGAGCAGCAGGTGGCCCTTGGACCCGTGCTCACCTCCGTGTTTAAGCGCTATGCAAACAAGACGAACTGCCTCCAGCGGAGTTCGGGATGCAAAGTGACGTTCTCCGATGCTGGTGCCAAGGGGCGCCCTCCGGAGGCAGGGGGCACACACAGTGCATGCGAGGGCTCATGAAGAGGCACAGCAGGGGAAGTAGCAGACAACAGCTGGGAAGGAAAGCTGCCTTTCCCTTCTCCCCACCTTCGAGGCGCTTGTTTCTTTAACAGTAATGAGGGTGACATGGGGGCAGCGGGGGTGGGTGGTCATGTCATTAGAGGGGCACGGGACGGCGACATAAATAATGTTGCTTTTCGCAGATTCTGACTCCCGTGCGTGAGTGGAGGAGAGTTGGGCTCAGTCTCCTCCCAGCTCCTCTGCTTGGAGCCAGTCTCTCCCAGCCACTGCCCAAGCAGAGGAGGGAATCCCGGCGAAGCGCTAGTCTGCTGGGATGTCGGAGCAGTTTGGCGGAACGAACGACACAGAAAGGTGGCCATCTTACGTGTGAGCCTCACCAGTTACAGACATGCTGCAGGTATATACACACGCAAATGTCTGTAACTGGAATACTTCAACATTTGGCAAAACAGAGCTAGAAACTCTTGATATACGACTTTCAAACGTGTACGTTTGTATTGTGAACGCTTGCTCTAGGCTAACATCGCCGGCAAAAATACACTGCTCAAAACTACATTTCCAAGTTGTCAATTTTTACACCCTATTTACAGATATTCGAGAATTCTCGAAAGCAGGGACATCTTAAGGATTTTGGGGGCCCTGGGCCAAATGTATTTTGGGGGTCCCTGTTGGGAACAGTTAAGAATTCATGATTGATTTCGGCTCTTTCATGCAGTGTTTAGCCAGATCACTAACAGGCACACTCGTCCACATTCTAAATGCGTTTACATCAAATCTTCAGAGCTAGTGATGTGTGTTTTCAGTATTGTAACAGCAGTAGCTCACTAATATTGCTGTAAATAATCTCTGTGACACCCTCCCATTTCTTATATCTGAGGGCCTGTTTAGATCGAAAAGAATGTTTTTTTGTATCGATGGTGCATAAAAGGTAAACACAAAATGTCTGTGATAGACCCTCACATATCGCCCATAATAAAAAAAAAAGAAAGGAAAAATTGTATTTAAAATAAACTGTTTAAGAATTAGTAAAGTTCATCAGGGCGAGACTCTCTGCAGAACAGAGTTGGCTCTATCAGGGGCCCCCCTGAAAAGCTGGGGCCCTGGGCCAGAGCCCACTTTGCCCATGCCTTAAAACGTCTCTGCTCGAAAGGCGCCAATAAACGGTATCTGCGCTCGTCTTGCAAACGGTATATCGTTTTCATATTTTTAGAGTTTGTACTCGCTGTTCCAACTTTGGTCGCTCTGTTTAAAGCTGAAGGAAATAGCATCGCAAAATATGGCAGAGAATTCATGTTGTGCAACTCCTAATTGGCACGCGCCCAGAAACCAGCACATTTATAAATACACGTTGATTGACAGGGTCGTGGACCAGGGTCAAAACGGACTCGATAATTCTCGCCTCGGTACCTACTCTAACCAGGAACACACTCGGCAACTCTGGGCATTAAGCTTGCCTCATCTCTACAACGGCCCCCCACAGACGCCGGGGATGCCTGGTTTCACCTTGGAGATACCCAGAAAGGGACCATCTCACAGGGATAGCCAGGACGTGTTCCCCAGCGGTCTACAGCGCCGGGACACCCCGTTGCTGGGGTAGCTGTACGCTTTACAAGTCTACAACATTTACATTTGTACGTGGGCAGCACACAGTTTTAAAATACAATGTTCATGGATGATGCACACAGTGGCGGCTCCTCTGCTAAGGCGGAGGAGCGCCGCCTCACATCTTTTTGCAGTGTAAAAACAGGAAAAATAAAATGTTAATAGGGTGATTATCATTTTAGTTTTTCCTGTTGCAGTGTCTTTGTGGGGCGGGGCTGCTTTTAGAGCAGGGGGAGGAGTGGTTTGCATGCCCTATGTGTGCATAGCAATCAATCAATCAATCAATCAATCAATCAGGGGTTTATAAAGCGCGCTACTCACCCGTGAGGGTCTCACGGCGCGGGGGGGGGGGGGTGGAGTTGCAGCTCTACGTCAGCCAAAGAGCCAGGTCTTGAGGCTCTTCCTGAAGGTGTGCATAGTGGGGGAGCGTTGATGTTGACTGGGAGTTCATTCCAGGCTTTGGCTGCGACATAGGAGAAGGCCCTTCCCCCGGCTCTGGTTCTGCGGACGCGCGGGCTTGTTGCTAGGGCGAGGTCGGCGGACCGGAGGCCTCTTTTGGATACTCTGCTATCGCAGACCGCATGTCTCCTACTACTGACAAACGCAGGTTATGTGTATTCCTTAATTATCGCAAATTGTTTTGAATTAGGCCGTAAGAAACACTTGAAATGGTATTTTGTGTTTTTAGCTTTTCGCTGCTATCACCCCCAATTTTAAATTGCGCCGTATTAACTCTCTTTTAAACTTGGAAAGCAGTTACCTGATAGTAGTCGCCTGTGTCCTCGGTCCATCACGGCTTGTGCCGATTGAGCGGAGGGACGAGAAGGCGTCAGTTTCACTTCCGGTCTGCCGGTTTGCCGACCGGAAGTGCAGTTAGCACACCAGCATTCTCAACCAGCCTTCAGCCCTATAAAAGGCGGGGCTGGGCAGCGGACGCGCGCGGTTGATACTCTGCTAGCGCAAACCGCATGTCTCCTACTACTGACAAACACAGGTTATGTGTATTCCTTAATTATCGCAAATTGTATTGAATTAGGCTGTGAGAAACACTTGAAATTGTATTTTTAGCTTTTCGCTGCTATCACCCCCAATTTTAAATTGCGCCGTATTTACTCTCTTTTAACCTTGGAAAGCATTTACCTGACAGTAGTCGCCTGTGTCCTCGGTCCGCCACGGCTTGTGCCGATTGAGCGGAGGGACGAGAAGGCATCAGTTTCACTTCCAGTCTGCCGGTTTGCCGACCGGAAGTGCAGTTAGCACACCAGCATTCTCAACCAGTCCTCAGCCAAAATTACGCTGTTCAAATACTCAAGTCAGGAGTTGAAAGATCTTAACCACTTTTCTCTCAAACATCTAGCTACAATAGAAGTTATAACTACAAGTGGGGTGCAAGGAACCTTATGTCCTAGCATACCAGCTCCCCCTAGTGAAACCCAAGTAACATGTAACTCCAACCATACTAAAATCTCCAAACCACTAAAAGCACTATATTTCAACGCACGTTCCATCCCCAAACACGGTGTTGAAATATAGAGTCTCATTGACTCGGAATTACCAGATATCTGTTTTATCATGGAAATCTGGTTGCACGAGCATGCCTCTCCAGACGTGGTCACTGCTTTTTCTCCACAATACAACATAATAAGCGTGGATAGGGAAAAGAATAGAGGAGGTGGCCTGCTTATAGCCACTACTCCGGATGTGAACATCACCTCTTTAAAAACCATTAGCACGAATAAAATGGAACTATGTGTCTTTAAAATGGAGGGTCTGTTAGGAGGAACATGGAGAGGAGCTTTAGTATATAGACATCCCGGCTCCAAAAATGACTTTCCATATAAGCTACTGGAGACAATTGCTCCACATGTATTAGCCTCAGATTTTTTCCTTCTGTTAGGAGATTTTAATTACCATGCAGAATTATTACAGGACCCAGACACAGATCAGTTAATTTCTAGTATCAGCACCCTGGAACTAGTCCAATTGGTAATCGGGCCCACTCATATTGCGGGTCATACGCTTGACTTACTGTTAACAAACTCTAAAGAGGTTAAGGTTGAGTCTCCACTACCATTATTATGGTCGGACCACAGCCTATTAAAATTTGTTATTTTAGGCCACACCATCAACACGGTCCCCAGGAAGGAATCAGTTTGGCGACGATCTTGGCGCAAAGTCACCTAACCTCTCTTTACTACCTACTTCAGTTTAACCCAACCCAGTCTAAATGATAAAATCGATCTAAGAGCAGTTTCCCTAGAAGGAACAATAACTAATGCACTGGATAAAACTGTCCCTCTCACTAGAGTTACAGTTAAAACCCGAGCTGCTCCTTGGTTCACGGAACAATTAAAGTCAGCAAAGCTCTTCTGTAGGACTGCGGAGCGTAAATGGAGAAAAACTAAAGACCCAATAGACAGTGAATCATATAAAGGTGTTCACCACAAATATATGGAAAATATAAGTCAAACAAAAACATTATTTCTCCTAAATTGTATTGAGAAGGCAGCAAACTCAAACAAAGAGCTCTTCCAAATCTTACAAGAATTCTCTACTCCACCTGTTCAGACGCAACCCTCTACCTCTAACGACTGGATAGATTCCCTCTCCAAATTTTTGGATGATAAGATCATAGCAAATCATAATTCCTTTCCCCCACTAGATACTATCAATGCACCGGGAAATCTTTCCATAATTGCCTCTGATCCTCCTCACATTTTGAAAGAATTTACCCAATGTAGTTCTGAAGAAGTGACCAAAGCTATCATAAAAGTAAAATCCGGTTCTCCTACAGACCCCCTGCCACCAAGAATTCTTCCAATCATAGCCCCAGCGTTGTTAGATAGCCTCACCGATTTATTTAACAAGTCATTGTCAAAATCGGAAGTTCCTAAAATATGGAAAACTGCTAGAGTCCGGCCTATACTAAAAAAATCTACTGCAGACCCGAAGCTTCTTTCCAATTATCGTCCAATATCGTTGCTCCCCCATTTCGGTAAGATGCTCGAGTCACTGGTCAATAAACAGCTCGTTGTCCATCTTGAGAGCCAGGGACTGCTAGACCCCTCACAAGCGGGTTTCAGGGCAGCACATAGCACTGAAATAGGTCTGCTGGAAGTAACTGACAACATCAGACTGGCATTGGACAGGGGGCAGTCATCTATCCTCGTCCTGCTAGATCTATCAGCAGCGTTTGACACCATTTCCCACAGTATTCTTGAACATCGGCTCTGGGAGATTGGTGTCAGCGGAAAGGCTTTACAGTGGCTCAAAAACTATCCAACCGATCGTACTACGATAGTACAAGTGGGCAATACCATCTCGTTTAGTAGATCAGTCAGGATGGGAGTACCACAGGGCTCTATTTTAGGCCCGACACTCTTCAACCTTTACGTGATCCCCCTAGCCAAAGTGAGTAGATCTTATGGCTTTGATGTCGTGTCGTATGCCGACGACACTCAGATCCTGATCACTCTTGGTCCTGATCCAATGGAAACTACGACTCGTTTTAGGGACTGTATGTCTCACATTGATAAGTGGATGTGCACCAACTACCTGCAGCTAAATGGAGGAAAAACCGAGATAATACTCTTTGGCAGGGCTTATGAGCACTGGTCACACGACTGGTGGCCCTTAAGCCTTGGCCCCTGTCCTACTCCAACACAGACGGTGTGTAATCTTGGCTTTCAAATGGACAATACATTGTCAATGAAAGAGCACATCAATAAGACAGTTAGCTCCTGCTTTGGCCTCGTGCGTAACTTGCGCAAAGTTTTTAAATGGATTCCGACGAAGGTGAGAAAACCCCTAGCCCAGGGACTTATTATCAGCCGTATGGACTATGTGAACGCCCTGCTGGCATCCACAAATGATAACCTTCTTTCAAGGATGCAGGTTCTGCAGAATACTGTAGCGAGGTTGGTACTCAATCTCCCACCAAGATCCCTATCGGCACCCAATCTGAAACTTCTACACTGGCTGCCTGTAAGGAAACAAATACGCTTTAAGATTCTTTGCTTAACGCATAAGAATATGTACGTAAAAGGTCCAGGCTTTTGGGCCAAAAAGTTAAGCTGGTATCAACCTAGCAGAACTTTGAGATCCAGTAATCTAGCACTCCTCACATCTTCCAGAATTCGTACCACTACTAATGGAGGGAGATCTTTCTCCTTCCTTGCTCCGATGTTCTGGAACAAACTGCCCCAACATCTACGTACTATAAATGATCATAACTGTTTTCATAGGAAGTTAAAGACATGGCTGTTTGACATCTAATTGCACCAAATCTATTTCATCTCAGAGTCATCCACCAGCGCCATGAGACTTTCGAGTGATATGTGCGCTAAATACATATCCCATGATTTGATTTGATTTGATTTTGGGTGCATGGAAAGCGATTTGTTGAGGTATTTGGGTCCGATGTTGTGGAGGGATTTGTAGGCGTGGGTGAGTATCTTGAAGTTAACTCTCTTCTCGACGGGGAGTCAGTGGAGGTCTTGCAGGTGTTGGGTCATGTGCTCATGTAGTGGGGTGCAGAGGACCAGTCTAACTGCGGTGTTTTGAATGGTCTGGAGTTTCTGTAGCAGGGATTTGTTGATTCCCACGTAGAGGGCGTTTCCGTAGTCCAATCTGCTGGTTAAGTGCATGGATGACGGTTTTTCTGGCTTCGGGTGGGACCCACTTGAAGGTCTTGCAGGGGATGTGGAGGGAGTTGAAACAGGTGGAGGCGACAGCATTGACCTGGCGAGTCATGGTGAGGGAGGAGTCTAAAATGAAGCTGAGGTTCCGGGCGTGGTCCGTCGGGGTGGGTGGGTTTCCGAGGGCGGAGGGCCACCAGAAGATGGGAGATGGCGTCGAAGGCAGTGGAGAGCTCTAGCAGGATGAGGGCCACGGTGTGTCCTTGATCGAGTAGCATGCGGATGTCGTCGGTGGTGGCGAGAAGGGCGGTCTCGGTGTTGGGGTTGCTGCAGAATCCGGACTGGGAGAAGTCGAGTATGGCGTTCTCTTCAATGAAGGTGGTCAGTTATGTGTTGACAAATTTCTCTGTGACTTTGGCTGCGAAGGGAAGGAGAGAGATGGGCCGGTAGTTTTTCAGGTCTGTTGGGTCAGCTGAGGGTTTCTTGAGGAGGGACTTGACCTCAGCCCGCTTCCAGTCGTCGGGGAAGATGCCGGATTTGAAGGAGGCGTTAATGGTGTGGTGTAGTTCGGGCGCCGTGGCGCTCTGTGGAAAATGTGGGGTGGGCAGAGGTCCATGGGGGCTCCTGAGTAGTTGCATTTCATGATCACTGTGTTGTCTTCGGTGGTGACTGGTGTCCAGATGGTGATGGTGGGCTGGCTGTCATTGCTGGAGGGGAGGGTGGTTTGTGGAGTCTGTTCGCTGAAGTTGTCGTCGAGGTCCTTGATCTTTCGATGGAAGTAGAAGCCGAGTTTGTTGCAGAGGTCATGGGACGATGTGATGTCCGTAGCTTCGCTGGGGCGTTTGGTGAACTGCTGGATGACGTTGAAGAGTTCCTTTGACTTGCTGGTGTTGGTGAGTATTTTGTTCCTGATGAAGGTCCTCGTGGTGGTTCTTATGAGTTGGTGGTATTCTGTCAAGGCATGCTTGTAGATGGACTGATCTTCGGTTGTTTTGCTGTTTTTCCATAGCTTCTCAAGCCGTCTGCTTGAGCATCTAGCTTTGTGGAGGTCAGTGGTGAACAAGGTGGCCTTCAGAGGGCTTTGTCTGTGGGGGTGGCGAAGGGTTGCGAGCTTGTCTGCGCAGCTGGTGATCCATCGGTGTATTTCCGTGGCTGCAGAGTTGGCGTCGGTCGTGGCAGAGGGGGGGTCGTGGACAAGGGTAAAGTTAAGGTCCTCTTCTGTGACCTTTCTCCAGTTCCTTGGTGACGGGTGCGCTTGTGTGCGGTGGTGGTGCTGAAAGAGAAGTGTATGCAGTGGTGGTCTGTCCAGAGGGGCTGCGAAGTGTGGCTGGAGTGGATGTTAGTCCCTCCTGCAAAGATAGGGTCCAGGATGTGTCCGGCCTTGTGGGTGGGGGTGGTGACGGGCTGCTTCAGTCCGAGGTTGGCGAGTTTGTCCAGGAAAGCGGTGGAGTCTGGGTCGCTGCGGTTGTCGAGGTGGAAGTTCAGGTCTCCGATGAGTATGTGGTTCGTGGAGGTGATGGCGGTGGTGAAAGGAGCGCAGGGCCCAGGGGGTCTGTAGGCAAGAGTGCCGCAGAGCGTGGTTCTGGGGCTGGGCTGGATCTGGAAGTGGTGGTGTTCGGTGTTGGAGAGGGGGTCACTCGTGCTGGAGGTGGAGAGTCGGAGGGAGCTCTTGTGTGTGATGGCGAGTCCTCCTCTTGGGCTGTGGGGGCGGTCTTTCCGCTGGATCTTGTAGCCGTCGGGTATGGTGGTGGCGATGTTGGGGGCAGAGGCGGCGTTTGTCCAGGTTTCCCTGAAGAAGGCAAAGTCTGATGAGAGGGTGTCGAGGAGGTCCCAGATCTCTATGACGTGTCTGTGCAGGGAGCGCACGTTGAGGAGGATGCATTTTAGGGCTTCGTTGGTGCGGGTTTCCGGCGTGGGTGCGGAGGTTGAAGGGGTGCTGTGAATGGTGAAGGAATGTCTGCAGTGTCGACAGGAGAATTGGCTGTGGGTGGTGTTCGCCGTCGACAGCTGGCAGTTGGTGTTTCTACCGGGGTTGAGTGTAAGGAGGGCCGCTGGGTTGTAGCGGTGGAGAGTCGGAGATCCAGGGTCTTTGCCCACCCCTCCAGCCCTTGGCCGAGCATCGTGTCACGGTGCTCAGACCAATCATAGCACTGCATTGCAGCTTTGTGATTGGCTGCAGGGAGCCTGGGAGCCCTGGTGCTTCCTTCTTCCTGTCTCCCTTCCCCAAGAAGCGAGGAAGAGGACGTAGGAGAGGCGGTGACCGGGAGGTAAGTGATTTCTTTTTCACCTATTCCCCCCCCCCCCCCTTCACCCCCACCCTGCCCCACTGCTGTTAACAGGTAGCAGCCGCCGATGGATGCACATGAACAATATATAAGAACACATATAATGCGGAATTGTGGCCTAGATTTCTTAACACACAAATGTGCTGATTATGAGTTAGGGGTAATGGTAATTACTGAAGGGTGGGGTAAATAGTGCATGACTTTCACATACCGTTTGATCACAAGTTAAAAAACACGTGTTATTTACCACAGGTGCTAAATACCATGTCTGTAATCCACGTGTGTTATTTAACACAAGCTTTTTAGTGCATTTGCTTATTACCCCATGCAAAAATAACGTATGTGGTAAATAACACCAACCTAAAAGTATGAGAGGTCATTAAAAACATTGGAAACAACCATTTTAAAATACTTCCTGTCAAAAGCAGGTAGTAAAAATTCAGGAAAGTGTAAAGAATGAAAGAAAAGCTAGAAAAGCTATAGATCAATAGAAACATTCGAGGACCAATAGTTATGCAAACTACAACAAAAAACACAGTACATGCACTGTTTGAGCTGAAAATAATAAAATATCACAGCAAACTATAACCCACATCTATTTATGAAGATCCCTTCATCCAGCACTGGATGAGAGACCTATCAGAAGGCTCTGTCCTAAAAAAGGAGTGTTGCCCATAAGACACCGAGAGAGAGTAGCATTGATACATCAGTGCCTGTAAAGGGTGTATATTTTATTAATTTATTTATGGCATTTATAAAGCGCTCTATCACCTCACAGGCATCCTGGCGGTGAACCAACAGTGTAAACAATCAGACTGCTGTTCCGGGAGACGCAAGTGACCAATTACAAACAAGGAAAGAGCCAAGTTTTTAATCTCTTCCTGAAAGGGAGGAGGTCCTCCATTTGTCTCAGCTCCAGAGGGAGCCTGTTCCACAGTCGTGCGGCTGCGGTGCCAAAAGCCCTACCACCTAATTTTATTTTTTTGTACCTAGGCACCTTTACCAACCTCGCTGTAGAGGAGTGAAGGCTCCGCACCAGAATATACCACTCAAATTTCCTTCTCAGCAGAGTCGGCCCAAGTCCATGCAGGGCTTTAAAAACTATACTCAAAGATTTGAACTGGACTCTCTGGAATATCGGGAGCCAGTGCAGCTCAGCCAAAGCCAAAGAGGCAGAAGGTCGCCTTGATTTCCCCAGAGCAAGTTTCGCAGCTATTGCCTGAATCCTATCCAGTAAATATCTCGGGGACTCAAGCAATAAGGCTTTGCAGTAATCCAATCTGCTTACAATGGTGCATTGCACAATCAGTGCTCGTGCATGCATTGGCAGAAGTGGGAGAATTTTACGCAGGGTTCTAATAATGGCAAAACATCTCCCCACCATTTTTTTTACCTGCAATTCAAGAGTCAGCTTACTGTTGAACATGACACCCAAGTTACGGACCTTCTCGACCGGCAACACTGGACTGGCTGATGCTAATGGTCAGAAGTTCGGGAAAGCCCTGTGGGGTTCTTCCCCGCTGGACAGTAGAGAATCTCAGTTTTCTCTGAGTTAAACTGAAGCAAATTCTCCTACAGCCATTGAGCAGTATCTCGAAGACACTCGTGAAACACTTCCAGCGTTGTGGACTGTTCTCCCTGGTAATTTAAAATCCTAGTGAGGAAAAGAAAATACATCTATTCTTCACACTTTTCTTGAAGCAGTGTAGTCATGACCTGTTAACTGGTGCCACAAGTGTGCTGTAATCTGGTAGCCAAAGGGGAGGACCACACTCAGTGTGCTTTTACGGATGTTGAAATAGCTAATGAAAGCCTCTGAGGTATGCTTTGCAGACTGTTGCTCAATCCCTCTTCTCACACTCCCAGCCTTGGTTCTCTGGGTAGCTTCCTTGTGGCATGCCTTGGAGTTAATAGGGATGCATTTGACATAAAAAAATTCAAACTGTAACCATCTTTCAAGAGACAACAATCTCGTCTATTTGAGTGGAAGGGATGGAAAATCATTGTATTGCAAAGTCTCCAAACCACCGCTGTCCCGTACGCTTTAGAAAGTTTGTCAAAAAAAATGTTGCAGAGCAAATCCCAAATTCTTTTACATATTCAGCATTTCAAGCTTTAATTTGTAGGAAAGATAAAGACAGAGGAAAGGTTTTTAGAAATTAAAAGACTATAATCTGTTTGGGATAATTTTAATGACTTGTAAACTAAGACTGAAGCATTAGGACTTCACAGGTTAAAAAACGATTGCACTGCTTGAAAATTGTAACCTGTGCAACAATTTGGACACAACACAAAATTGTAACATAATATTTCAGTTCAGTTATACCAATGCAAACAACAGTAAGTAAATGTACGCCACCCAAAGTTTACCGGTGTCTGCACTACTCGGTAAACATTGGTGAAGTCAGGGCACAGGCAAAGCTCACAGTAAGCTGCGGATTCTAGGCAGCCCCTCCTGTTTGGAATGTTCACAAAAACAAAACTAGACTGAAGGAAAGTGTCTCAGATCCCGTAGTCGCGTGCGACAACGTGCAACAGTACAGTCACCATTTTTCAATTGAGAGCTTTGAGCACAGAATAAATGAGGGCCCGTAGAATTGTCTTGTGAGCAGCCGGGCTCTTGATAAGTAGGAAAATATATATATATATATTATTTATAGGGAAATCTTTAGTTCCTCAAAACTGACACAGTGGCCCACAAACTCCAGCTGTCACTGAAGAGGGCTGATTTTAAGCACACATGCACATTGTGCAGAGGCAAAATGCCTTCATTTACAAAGAGAGGAGCCAATGGCTTAAGTGGGTTAACTCACTGCCCTATACTGTAGGCTGCAGTGGAAGAAAGTAAATTGTGATTGACATTACAGTGCACAAATGGGCGAAGCGTGCTGATGGAAAGCCCATGTATGCGAAAAACAAAATGTTTTGGCTCGTGCAAGACCTAAAAAGTACATCTACATCCACCTTCACGCCCAAAGTGCAGGCAAATTAAGTAGCCAGCATTTAAAGTGATTATAACAGTAAATAAAATAAGGCACACCTTGAACCAGTTGCCTCACTTAAGAGGTAAGAACTAGTTTGAGTCTTTCAGTTTCAGAGGCTCGCCTCACCTACCTGCTGGACCTTACTGCTGCTGCCCTGTCCTGTTGCGCTGGTACCGCTGTCCCTGGGCTCCACACGCTGTGTGTCTCCCCTGCTGCCGCCATTTCATCTCGCGGCCGTGAGCAGGGGGAGACTACAGCTCTCAGCCTCCCTAGCGCCCGCTGACGACATCTACGCGCCCGGAGGCGCTTAAAAGATCGCGGCTCCCTCGGTGGAGCGGGAATCAGTTTCAGAGGCTCGCCTCACCTACCTGCTGGACCTTACTGCTGCTGCCCTGTCCTGTTGCGCTGGTACCGCTGTCCCTGGGCTCCACACGCTGTGTGTCTCCCCTGCTGCCGCCATTTCATCTCGCGGCCGTGAGCAGGGGGAGACTACAGCTCCCAGCCTCCCTAGCGCCCGCTGACGACATCTACGCGCCCGGAGGCGCTTAAAAGATCGCGGCTCCCTCGGTGGAGCGGGAATCAGTTTCAGAGGCTCGCCTCACCTACCTGCTGGACCTTACTGCTGCTGCCCTGTCCTGTTGCGCTGGTACCGCTGTCCCTGGGCTCCACACGCTGTGTGTCTCCCCTGCTGCCGCCATTTCATCTCGCGGCCATGAGCAGGGGGAGACTACAGCTCCCAGCCTCCCTAGCGCCCGCTGACGACATCTACGCGCCCGGAGGCGCTTAAAAGATCGCGGCTCCCTCCGCGTCGCGGGACGCACGCGGGCGGCGCCGGGCTAAGCCCGGGACAAGGGCGGGACCGTCTGTGGCCGTCCGGGGCCGGAAGAGGCCGGGCTGGGCCACACCCTTTACGCTCATCATTGCAAGTAAGCCGCTGTTGGTTCCAAAACCGGGACAATCGTTGATTATTGACATTTACGCACTGTTTACCACCTCGCGGCAGGTTCCGTGAAAATGGCAGGGAAGGGGAAACGTACTGTAGCTCCCTCCACAATTGCAGGGACCATGGACCAATTTATTACCCGTGCTGTCTCGGTCCTGGAACATGAAATTGCCATTACTGAAAGACGTCTTTCGACAGAGCCCTTATTCACAAGGCGTTCTTCACTGGGCCCCCTAGCTCATGTAAGTTCACCAATTAACAACAGAGAGCAGTCACGAAAGGAGGCACCACGACTCACACCAGATACAACTGACCTAGTGACTGTATCGCCTGTAGAGGAAGTAGTACCTATACTAGCACCTAAAATTCCTCGTCCCCAGACTAGAGCAGGGGCCAGATCCTCTACACCCACTAGACTAGTTGCACAGAAAAGGAAAAGGGGGGGGCGACTGATCGCTCTAGACCAGCCAAAGTTTCCAAACTACCCAAAAGTATTGTCCCTCTTAATTTACCTAGCATTAGCTCCGCCACTTCTGTGGAGGATGCTGGTAGACTTGAGTTACCCCCATTTGATCCAAGTAACTTTGCTCTCCAGATTGAAAGCATCGTTCGTACTTTAATATCCCCTTTAATGGAAAGGATCGAAATGGCTGTATCAAAAGTAGATAAACTGGAACAAACTATTTTGGATAATTTTTGCTCGACGAAGAATGTCGTTAAGTTATGTACTAAAGACCTATCTAAAATTAATTACCCTGTTGGTTCTGCTGGTCCTGTCCCACCCACATCTGTCATACCGCCTGTCTCTGCCCCTACTCTAATTGCTGTAGATATTTCAACCACAAACAGCAAACAGTCATCTTGACAGGTGGGAATGACACAAAACTGTAAATCTCCGAGGTGTGAGGGTAGGTTAAGTAAAGAAACACAGGGTACCAATACAAATACAAATATCACGCATTTAGGTGGTCCAAGCACTAATTTACATAGCTTAAACGTTGCTCCGCAAGGAAAAGAATCTAAGCCATCCTCGCCCCTACTCCACCTCCCTCGTGAATCCTTCCCTTATGTTGTAGTCTTAACGGGTGTTCCTGAACTTCCCACTAACAAAAATGAATCTTATGAGCAACTAAAAAACAAAGTTAGTCACTGGCTCAACATTCATAGACCAATTCCAAATGAACTGAATGGTCGAATTCTTTTTGTTAGAAGGGTTCAATGGGTAGGACCTTTACCTAAAAATATTCAGGGCGATTGCGTCGTTGTTAACTTTGAAGATGCCCGCCTTCCAAAATTTATCACGGGAATCAATCCCTATGGCCCTAGATCTGGAATTGTGGTGCACGATCTAAATTATTTCTACACCACATCCACTTGCCATTGACAATTTCACAGTATTGATACCCCCTTAACTCCTATGGTATTAGGGGCCACTGTCAATCCAACAATGGATGGATTGGTAACTATGCCTGAGATTTCATTGTTGTCATCACACACGTTGGAAGTGAGGGCAAATGTATCTGGAAGCTCCGCTGAGCCCCGTGTTATATGTGCAGGTGAAAACTTGGGCACTCTTTTGTCTTGGAACCTGGCTAGTATTACAACCAAAATTGATACTCCTGAATGGGCGAGTTTTATTAATGATTTCGATGTCTGCCTATTTCAGGAAACATGGTCCCTTGAGGCCCAGTATATGCCGGGTTACCTGAATTTTTATGTCCCAGCAACCAAAGGCACCAAAGGTCGCCCATCTGGCGGTTTAATTATATGGGCTCGTCAGAATTTATTTTCAGATGCTACTGGGATTGACACTGGGTCCCAGGATATCCAACTGGTCAGGCTCACATTCGGCCCCAAGAGGACTGTGGATATATATATAACATCTACCTTCGGGGCACGAAGGGGAAGAAGTCAAGTGTGCTCGAATCCCTCACTACACTCATAGAATCTAAATCGAGTGGTAGGGACTTGATTGTAGCTGGGGACTTTAACGTTACTTTCGAACCCCTCCTAGATAGCGATTTTGAATGGGGGCTCGACCCCGAAGAGGACCTACGTTGGGGCATCCCAGCCCTAGAACTACCTCCAATCAAACGGTGGTCTACGATGGCAACACAGGTCAATGCACTCTGTCTAGAATATGGACTCCGGGCACTGAACGGAAGAGCCAATGGAGACAAGCTTGGGGCACCTACCTTCGACAACGGCCGCTCACGCAGCAGGATTGATTATGTCCTTTGCTGTATGAGACTGTGGTCCCTCCCTATAGATATGGAGGTGGTGCAAAGATTGGAGAGCGACCACAATCCCATTTGCGTCTCTCATAGTTGGTGGGGCAAATCATGTATATAGCCAAAAGAACCAATTTTGGCCCCCCCCGTAAGTGTGCCTACTAATGACCTTCGAAGGCTAAAATGGGCTTCAGTAAAGTCTAAAGATGCAGTAATAGCCCAGATTAATATCAATCTTTCTGCAATCATGGCAAATCTTGAGGATATTTCGCAAACCCGAGACCAAGTAATTAGGTTGCACGAGTCATTTTTTGAGGGTTTACGTCCCTTCTTTTTTAAGCAAATAAGGCAGGGTACTAAGCAGCCGCCCAAACAACCTAGGTGGTATGACAAACACTGCAAAAATGCAAGATCCACCCTGGCCAAAGCCTTATCTAGTGGTAGCACCCCACTTATTCAATTAGCAAGACTTGCTTACAGGAAAAGCATCGCACAAGCTAAAAAAAAGTGGGATGAAATGTTTTGGCAGGACCTAAAGGAAGCCAGCGATTCCCGAGATGCTAGACTATTTTGGAACGTTCTGAAGTGGGGCAGAGGAGGCCTATCAGAAAATCCCTCAAATCATGTCTCAGAAGGGGATTGGCTGGGTTATTTTAAGCCCCAATACGCGCGTGATCACCTCTACATAAGTCAGGGCATAATGCCCTATGCCTTTTATTTGTCCGGGCCTTTCACCCCCGAGGACTCTTTAGCTGCACTGTCCTGTATAGCTGCAGGTCGGGCTCCTGGGTTGGATGGTATTCCTTCTGATCTCTTTCTAGAGAATAAAGATCCATGGAGCAGGTATATCGCTCTTATAGCGAACGCCGTGGCCGAAGGCGCGCCAGTACCTAAATCTTGGGGAGGCGCTGTCATAATCCCAATTTATAAAAAGGGCGACAAAAGCCACCCGGTTAATTACAGACCCATCAGCCTAATTGACACAATTCAAAAAGTCATTGGGAGGATGGTTCTGAACGAGGTACATAATTGGATCGACGCGAATGAGATTCTTTCTAGTCTTCAGGCGGGTTTTCGCAAATCCATTAGCACCATTGACCAGGTGTTCCGCTTTAAGCAACTATTATGGAAAGTTGTTGACTTGGGCAAAGGCAGTCTCTATGTCACCTTTGTGGACTTAAGAGCTGCCTTTGACCTCGTCCCTCGCGAACAGCTCTGGAGGGTCCTAGAAAAGCTAGGATTATCTTTGGAACTCCTGACCTTAATTAGAAGATTGCATGAGTCCAACTTTGCAAAAATTCAATGGGGTGGCCTGGGGGAAGCAACTGCCGAGTTCCCAGTAGAGCGGGGAGTCCGCCAAGGATGTGCAATGGCCCCAACACTATTCTCTTTGTACATCAATGGAATAGTGGACTACATGCTCCAGACCAATACCGATGCTCCAAAACTGGCAGGTGTTATAACACCAATATTAATGTTTGCCGATGACACTCTTATAGTGTCAAAAACCCCGAGCGGCATGCAGAAGGCACTGGCAATTTTTGAAAACTTCTGTAAAGACCATGGGCTGGAGGTCTATGTGGCAAAGACAAAGCTAATGACCTTCAACCCACACACTAGCTATAGGGTTGGTAAGCTTAGGATGAACGGCCAAACCCTCGAGGAGGTCACTAACTTCACATACTTAGGCATTCCATGTCCCGCAACAATCGATGGAAAAGGCACCTGGAAATGTCAACACTGAAACTCACCCAAATTTCGGGAACGTTGGTTAAAGAGTTCAAAAAATCTCTTACCAAACCTCTTAAACCGGTGTTGCAAGTCTACGAGGCAAAGGCCTTAAACTCGGTTCTATATGGAGCTGAGTTATGGGGCTTTGATACATTAACATCTCTCATGGTAATTGAAAATAAATTTTTCCGCTCCATCACAGGCTTGCCGCAAAGTACGCCAATGGTCCCACTGCGTTATGACCTAGGTAGGAAGTCCATCAAAGATTTGGCAACTCTCCGTCCAGTTTTATACTGGAGGAGATTGTGGACTACTCCGGAGCTCCGACCCTACGCAGTGGGTATCATGGACGTAATTCAGGTTGACAAGTTCCACAAAATTAAGTGGCTAAGGAACCTCCGAGATTCACTAATTGCTTTGGGACTGGAAAATTTATGGGACCCAGTGGCCGCTGATTTTCCTATAAAAAAGCTCTTGAAAAAACTTTATTGGGACAAGGTAAATCACAGGGTGTGAGCAGCCTCCACTTCCCCTTCCATGACCAATCGTTTCCTAGAGGCAAAGGTTATACCCCTACTAGAACCCTACTGGGATTTGATAACATCTCCAAAGGACAGGAAACTTTATTTTCAACTCAGAGCAGGCTCTCTTCCATTAAGGGCCTTAACTTCTGGGTGGTTTGGTGGAAGCACATGTACTTGCCCTGCTTGTGGAGACAAACGAGAAACCACTGGCCATTTCCTCTTTGTGTGCCCAGTATATGCCGCTCCTCGACGCCACTGGCTTTCCCCTCTATGCAAATTGCTGGGCACTAGGAGCTCTGCCATAGCTATTCGAATTTTATGCACGAGCACCTTACCAGTCCATTCATTAGGCCTAGCTAAATATTTGGGGTGGGCATGGTCACTTAGACTAAAAACCCTTCATTCAGTAGAGAATGTATTTGGGCAGGCTTTAAGCTTCAAATATACTGCTATTATTTCTGCCTCAATTATCCTTTTTAATTATGTGCATTTCACGTCATCTGTCTAATGCTTGTTTAATATCTTCTTATCAAAAAGGTTTTATCTAGTTATTGGAATGTATTTATTGAATTAGTTATTGTGATTTTATATATTTGTGATTTGTTGTGTCTTGTATGAATTATTTTTAATTCGAATAAAGACTTATGATGATGATGAGTTTGAGTCTTTGTGCAGTCGCTCAGCGTGAAGGGGGTTATCTGATAAAGTGGCCTGACCTACTGTTTCATGCAATATGCCGCAAGCGGGCAGAAGCAAAATGTGAATGACAATTTAACAAACCAATTTACAAAGACCAGTGACCTAAAGAGCTTTCCTATATATATTCTATATGAATTTGATGGAAAAACAATAGTCTGTCGAACCATCTTGTGAGGATCTGGGTGTATTATATGATATTGCTGTGGGACCTTAACGTGTAATACACTCGGAAACTGTCTTGGGTCCCGTCAGGCTTGTTTGTAAACCCTAAGCTCAACCCTGGATAGCTGTGGCTTTTAGCATCAAGGCTTAACAAAGGAACTTAGTGTAAAGCATTTAACAGCACCAAACAACGAAATAATTAAGTCACACAACATGAAAGAGACACAACAACAATTTATAAAAACAGATTATTTTTATGAATTTCTAGAGACCTTGTTGATCAAAATTCACCCGAGGGTTCAGGAGATAAAGATTTTTGAAGATATAAATACTTTCAAATACAACCGCAAACAAGCATTATTCAGAAAAAGTTTGTAAACTTTTGAAAAGTTTGAAAGAGTTAGTTTGGCAATTTCAGCTCAGCTTAGCTGACCTAAATCCAACAGGTTGTAGGTCTATGGGGCCAGTAAGGATACTTTGAACAGTTACCTGGCCACCAGAGCTTTTTAAGGCAAGTTCCAAGCTTTACAGTTTGACCGGTATAGACCACAGCGGAGTGGTCCTGATGCTGGGAATGCAGGCTAAAGATTCTCAAAGGATGCTTCAGTTGAGGTGCAGTCAATGGGGATGTCTCTGTGGTTGTCCCTCAGTACACGGGTAATGAAGGGAGGCTCTGGCCACAGGAATCAAAGTCCTCTTCGTTGCACAGTAGCAGGCCAGCCAATGCTGGGATAATGGTCTTATTGCACTGCGTTGGGGTGAAATCCTTAGGTGGAGGCTAGAGACCCTTGCGTATAACCAATCTGGACACTGCTAGTACCTTGGGTTCAGCAGACATGGATGCAGCTTTTGGCTATCTCAGAATTATCCTTCTGTGCACCCAGCTACTGCTAGCCGCAAAACTCATGCAGTGGCTACCAGCTTGTCAGTTTGGGTTCTTTCAGCCTTTGTGTCCCTGGGGCTGGTTCCATGAGATCATCCACCTGATCCTTGGAGTCACTACTTTGAGATGAAGCCGTGAATCAACTTTTCCCCAGATCAGAAGCCGCAGGCACAGTGTAAACTTTACTAACCCAAAGTGCAGAAGGTGCAGTCCTTCTGATGGTGCAGCCACTCTCTGTGCAGTTTCAAGGGCAGCAGGGCAATAATTCTTCTGCCCTTTATTCAAATCCAACATGATCTGATGAGCAGGGTACAAGAGGTGCCATATTTATCCCAGGAAAGTGCCCAGAGGGACCACCTAGTCACTAGCCAATTGGCTACTGGGCCCCCTCCCTTCTAGTGACGTGTTTCCTGCAGTGTGTGGCATCTGGCTATCCAAGAATGCACTATTCTGGCCACACTCAAAATGTCAGGGCCCTTCCTTAGTCGTTAGTAGCTTGGTAGCCCATCCTAGAGGTGTGGCTACCTATGGCCTACATGCCCATGGACAAACTGGTTTGGGGACAGGTTTTCCCTCCTTGTCCTTGTCTCCAACTGTGTTTCAGGTGTCCCTTCAAAGGCTGCTTCCCCTATGAAGCTCACCTTTTGGGCTAACACCCAAGTGGCCTCCTAGACGAGAAGCTAACACCTCACTCTGTGGCAACTGCCTTTGATCCTTTGCCTGGGAGTTGAACACACATCTCCATAGGCTGGCGGAGTGTTATCTGTGTGCTAAGGCCTTTGGGAGGTCACTAGACTAGCAGGACACAGATTGGCAACTTTCTTAACTTTAAAAGTTGCATAAACCTCGACTTGGGAATTGAGTCAGATTTCATGACACAATTAATTTGATACCTTACAGTACCCATTTAAGTAGCCCCATTTAGAAGTTAGCCAGGCTGGGGTGCCAGCCGGTAACCCTATGTTAGCCAATGGGGGCTATTTACTTTTCCCCAGCAAAACAACAATTTCGAACAAAGTGTTGCTGTTGAGACATAGGAAAAATACATGTCTTAACAATATATAGCTCCTTGCTATAGGGCTCCATAGTCCTGCCTTAGGGGAGGCTTATATATATGGTTAAGTGAGTGGTATATTTGCCATTGTTTTTAATGACAAAGTTAAACTAGCAGTGTGCACACTGCTCTTCCAATCTACAGTGGCAGGCTGGGAGTCATTTTGTCCTTTGTCACACTCAGGGTGGCACAACCAGTTCTACAGCCCTGTGTGGAAAATTTGTCTTACATGCCCTGGGTACCATATACTAGGGACTTGTAAGTATGTCAGTACTTGCCAATTCGGTATAGCCAATTCAACATACATTAGTTAAGGGTTAAGAACACTGTCACTGAGGTCTAGTTAGCAGGCCTCAGTGCACTCTCAGAGTCGAAAAACTAGCAGTATCAGTCCAAAAATATAGGGGTGCACATGCAAAAAGAGGCATTTCCCTACACGGCTCTCCTCCAGATGAAAGATGATGAGCAACTTAACCCTTATCCTGGTGGTTATCAACATCTAAGTGGTAAAACATGGAAAAACCATCTGCATTGGCATGGCGAGTCCCAGGTCTATGTTCCACTGTAAAGTCCACACCCTGGAGGAAAATGGGTCACCTCAACAGTTTGGGGTTCCCTCCTGTCATCTACATTAACCGTCTGAGAGGCCTGTGGTCAGTTTGAACTGTGAAGTGAGTTCCAAACAAGTAGGGTCTTAGCTTCTTCAGGGACCAAACTAAAAGGCTTCCCTCTCAATGGCATTCCAAGGCTGCTCTCTAGGGAGGAGTCCCCTGCTGTTAAAGGCAACTACTCGATCTCAACACTGGTCATTCAGCTGTCACAGTACTACCCCAATCCCATGTCTGAAGCATCAGTTTGGACCACAAACTCTTTGCTAAAGTCAGGTGCCTTTAGGACAGATCCTTAGCACATAACTTCCTTAAGGGTGTCAAATGCCTTTTGACATAAGTTTGTCCATATGACAGTACATAGCCTTTTCTTGGAGGTTAACACTGTTAAATGTGCCACTATGGTAACAAACCCTTTTACAAACCTCCTGTAGTACCCAGCTTCAGGTTTAGAAAGGCCCTGATTTGGGTTTGCGTCTTTGGAGTCTCCCAGGTCACAATTGTCTGCATTTTGGGCTGGAGAGATTGTACATGGCCTCCACCTACTTGGTGGGCTAAGTACACTACAGACCCTTGCCCTATCTGACACTCGCTTGTCTTGAAGTCAGCCCTGCCTGTTGAAGGATGTGAAGGACTTCCTCGAAGTGGACCAGGTGATCCTCCCAGCTGGAACTAAAGACTGCAATATTATCTAGATAAGCTACACTAAAGCTTTCCAAGCCCAAATGTACTCTATTGAGGAGCCTCTGGAAGGTGGCAGGTGAATTCTTTAAGCCCGAAGGGCATCCCCTTGAATTGAAAGTGACAGTCTGGGGTTGAAAAGACAGACCTCTACTTGGCTTCTTGAGTGAGGGATGTCTGCCAATAACCTGAAGTCAGGTCATAGGTGCTCCGATATTTTGCAGCATCCAACTAATCAATGAGCTCATTAGCTTTGGGTAAGCATCAGTCTTGGAGATTGTATTTAGGCCTCTGTAGTCCACACAGAATTGGCTTGGGCACCAGAACTACGGGGCTGGCACAAGGTCTACTAGAGGGCTCAATCACCCCCAAATCTAGCATCTTTGCAACTTCTGCCTTAATGCGAGCCTTGACCTGGTCTGACAATCTGTATAGTGCACTTTTGACAGGTAAGCTGCCCCCTGTGTCCACATCATGGGTGCACCATGTTGTCAGCCCTGGGGTCGAGAAACCAAGTCAGCTTGTAGCAGTCCATCTGTTGCTGACTGGTCAAAGTGGAAGAGAGAACTACTCCTTCCACTTAACCTTCCTTGAAATTAGTGGACATCAGGACTGGGAGAGGTTGACTTTTTTCCTCTTCTCCACCATCTGTTACCATAAGCATGGTAATGGCTGCTCTGTCATGCTGTATCTTTAGCCTACTCACGTGTATCACCCTATGTGGGTTCCTTGAGGTACCTAAGTCCACCAAGTATGCAACTTCACCCTTCTTTTCCAAGATAGAGTAAGGCCCTGCCCATTTATCTTAGAGGGCTCTATTTTCTTCAGGGTCCAACACCTAACCCAATTGCCCAGCCTGGTATTCTACCAGGGAATCCTCTTGGGCACACCAATACTTGAGCCCGGCTGGCCTACAAGTTTCTGTTTGCCTTTTTCATGTATTAAGTCTCCTTGAGCAACAGCCTAGTACATAATCTAGGATGTCCTATTTGGGCTTTTTGAGAGGTCTCTCCGAACCCTCTCTAACCAAATTTAAGGGACACCTCACAAGGTGTACAAAGAGTAGTTCAAAGGGATTGATTCCTACTCGTTTCTGAGGAACCTTCCTGTAGGCAAACAGTAGGCATGGGAGAAAAACAGTGCTTAATTTGTGTCAGTGGTTTCTGGTGCTTAGCGCCGGCACTCATTTCTTAGGGCCGAGTCTACATGCAATAACGGTCTCCCTGGTGAAGAGCTGATATCGCAAAGTAAAGGGTAAATCCATGCCTGCCTGGGTTCAGTCCATGTTGCCTGAATGGGCTGGATTTGTGCATGTCAAAAAATATTTAAATTTGGATGCCGCTGCCGCCCGCCTTATCAGAGACTGCCTGGGCGAGGTGACGTCCCTGCCTCAGTGTAAGAAGTAACTGACAGCAACAAACATTGTAGAACTAGTGTGCTAAGGCCGCTACAAATGACTGCTGTTTGATCGATTATTAGCCTGGCCCGTCATCCCTCCATGGCATTGAATCGTCAAGTGTTTCCTCCCGAGTCAGATGGACCAATGCAGATCAGGGTTCCCACTTTTCGCCCACCCCAGTGTACTGCGCAGCTGCACCGCTAGTCATTCAACGAAGCAAGCAGCAGGCCTATAATTTAAACCAAAAAAGGCAGTCGGTAATTATTTCATTTTCATTTTGCAACCTACGATACTGAAGCAAGTATGTCTTGTTTAATGGTTTAGGTACGTGCCCACAAAAAGTGCCACCTCTCATTTAATTCTAGCACTTATTTTTATGCAAAAGTAACAACGTTGCATGCGGTGGTGGCAGTCTCACATCTGAGTGCAGGGTGGAGTCAATATTATGCAGGGCGGTTTTCACACTGCTTCAATTTCTACCCCGATTAATGTGTCATGAGGGGTTGGCAGATTTTTGTGAGATACACAAGGTAAGTAAACAATATTTGAATAACAGTGTCAATTATTTTTCCAAAGTGCCTTTGAACATCGAATGCTTAATGAGCCATGGCTGCAGTCAGTATGGTGGACACAGAAGCCAGCTGTAAAGGTGCAAATCAAAGTAGCAGGGTCTCTGGGGAAGAATGGTTGGGGTGGGGTGCAGATTATTAGAGAAGTCCATGTCTGTGTATTAGCGGGGGTCCGAGGACCTTGTGGTTAGAGAGTGAGACACCTTGGGACAGTGACAGTTATAAGAACAGCCATAGGAAATAGGCATGTACCATCTGCCCGTAACACTGTGGCCCCCCACCCTCCTCCAATGCAGAGACAGTGTCAGCTGCCCTTACTGCACACATTGTGCTGCTTTTCTCTAACACCGAATGGTGGCAGACTAGTCTTTGCTACACAAAGTGAGCTACTTGTCCTTAATGCAAAGACTGTGCCTTCTGCCTTTAGCATAGATTTCCATCTATCCTTAATACATGGCCTACATCAAAGCCGGACAGGCCATACCGGGAGGCTGCTTTTGGAAAAGTGCAGCAGTTTTAAAAGCACTGCAGAGTTCCTTGTATATCCAACAGTTTTCAGGAAACAATAAATGTGCCAAGATATCTTTGGTGATTAATGTACGTGCTGGAGAGAGATCGGAGATTTGTCTAGTGGCAGTTTTGACTCCTCTAAGGTAGAGCAGAGGGTTAGTATGCCTGCTGCAAAGAACGTGTACTATGCAGTTTACAGAACAGTATTTCATATGCAATGCTCAGTGGGATGCTACTTTTATCACAGAGATCCTTTTGTTACTGCGCAGTACATAAGTTACAATAATGATGTAGCACAGTGAGGTATGAACTGCCATCAAAGCGCTAGATGCAAACAGCATGGTGCAGGTTAGAAAGCTATGTTTCCCCCCCATCTTTGACTATCCTAAGTTTACTATAAATGGTTTGTTTGGGTAGAAAAACATTGTTATTAGTAAAGTCAACCCTAAACACTGTGTTACGTTGCATTCGTTGCATTAGTCGTTTTAGCCAATTTATTCCAAAATGTAGCTTTAAATGCACCTTTGCTTTCATTTTCATTCAAAATGTTCTTGGGGGTGGGGGGAACCTTCTATCAAAACCTTACTTGAGAAAGTCTCCCTTGCTGAAATTCAGATCGGGTGTTGCATCTGGCTTTCAGCAGTGTCAGTTGAAGAGGTGGGTGGAGCCAGTGGAGGAAGTGGTTGGAGCCGTGGGAAATGGGTGTGCCCTCCTAAAAAATGTGAGCACCTAGACTTAATATTATACAAACCAAGCACTGGAGAAGAATATCCCATCTCCTCTTGAGTTTCTCTGACAAACCCATAATGATGGCTTTCATGATCATGTTAAATCTTTCAACAAGGCCATTACCTTGGGGATGGGAAGATGTAGTGAACTTGTAATTCACTCCACACTCATTGCACACTGCTTTCAGATAGGCAGATATAACGTTTGTGCCTCTATCTGAAATGACCTCCTTAGGGAAACCCACCCTATTAAAAATGCCAAGTAGAGCTCTAGCTACTGCAGGAGCAGTGTCTGTCTTAAGAGGTATGGCTTCTGGATACTTAAAGGCATGGTCCACTACCACCAGGATAAACCTTTGCCCAGAGGGGAACTGCCTATATCAATTCCCACCCTCTGAAAGGGAGTCTCCACCACATGAAGTGGTATGAAGGGAGCCTTTGGCTTGCTACCTGCTTTGACACTAGCAAGACAAGGAGTTTAGTTGCTCATGTGTATGAGCAACTAAACTCCTTGATTTTTCCTGACTAACCTGTCACAGGTTTTAGTCTGCCCGACATGTCCAGCTAAGGGGATGTCATGAACTAGGTTACAGAGAAAGTCTCTGTACTGCTGGGGGACTGCCAATCATCTGCTTGCCCATGGTTTGTATCGCCTTGCCTCACTGTACAGGATTCCCTCATCTCAATATAACCTATAGGTACCACTGACAAAGTGGCGGCTCCTCCGCTAAGGTGGGGGAGCTTTGCCCCACTGCTTTGCAGGGGTGAAATAGAGGAAAAATAAAATGATAATAACTTTGCAGGACGGAGTGGGGCTGCTCTGATGACAGGAGCAGGGGGAGTAGTGAGCACACTTTTGAAAGAGCACATGAACACATTGCATGTTCTCCACCCAGGCTGCATGACAGCCTGGGTGGTGAACATGCCCAGGCCCCCATTCCCTGAATGAGCGCCGAACCACAGCGCTCAGACCAATTCCAATGCTGCATTGCAGCATTGTGATTGGCTTAGGGGAGCCTGGATGGGCTTCCTGTTCCGGTGGTGCGGAGGGACGAGGAGGAGAGACGGAGGAGAGACAAGGTATGTTTGTTTTCGTCTTATTTTTGATCCCCTTCCCCCGCGGTGTGGAGGGACAAAGAGGAGAGATGGAGGAGAGACGCAGCGGTAAGGTACGTTTAAAAAAAAAATTGTTCTCAATCCCCTTCCCTACCCCCTGATCTGTGCCAGCCGCCACTGCACTGACATCACCTTCCTCCTGTTTGACATCATATTGTTTCAGCCCCTCACGAGTGGGACAAGTCTGTTGTCCTTTGCTCAAGTCCTCTCTAGAGGGACCACCTGCTCCTCGATGTTCTGTCAGGTCATTCAAGTTGCTCAAATGAACACCCTCTTGCTCAGATATGCCATGTGATGGAGGTTTGAGCTCTGTGGACTCTTGGGAGAGGCCTTCGGACGCTTCCTCCCTTATCTCTTGTTACTAGTGACTTGATCTACCCTTTTCAGCATCCACAGTTCCTTGACTTTCATTAAGGCCTTCTCTTCTCTAATGGAGACGAAAGCCTTCTCAGGGATACCCAGCATAGCTGCATGAGTCCTTCTCTCCCCCTCTGCCCAAACAGAAGTTTCAAGGTCATTGCCCAATAGACACTCCACTGGGATGGCAGGGGACACAGCTACCTTCTTAGGGTCAGTAACCCCTACCCACTCAAAGTCTACTACAGCTATGGGATGTGACTTTGTCACATTGTCAGAGTTAATGATTTCATGCACCTCATCAGGTAAGGTCTGGCTTAGGAAAACCAGCTTGGCCATAACCATGATTATGCTGGCACCTGTATTCGGCCTGTACTTCCTCCCCATTGATTCTTGGCCACTGTCTGTATTTTCCCATACTTGCAGGCCAGTGGGCGAAGGGTTCCATTTCCTCACCACCCTGGGAAACTATTGTGGCTTCAGTGTAACTCCTGCCATCCCCTGGGTGGGACAACTGGCAATAGCCTCCATAGTGTCACCAGTGGGTAACTTTTTTTTTGTCGGAAAAGAAACCTTTATTTGACTTCAAAGAGTTACAGACATGGGCCTACAACCCCTTGGGCCGGCCACTAATTAGCATGAGACGTATCATTTCACCGTTATACAGATTGGTCAATCCGAGGATCCCGTCAGTCCATCAGCACTCCCAGTGAAGGCAGAAGCAGTAGTTGAGTGACAATATTAAATACGGTTTCGGTTTTCAATTTAAAACAAATAAACATTACACACAAACAAGGCAATAGGCAGTGTGAGTATCAGGACGCGCTCCCCGGGGTAGGAAATCAATGACCTGCGACAGAGAAGGGAGGGGGGCCCGGGAACAGAGGAAAAATCAAACTGTAACCTACTCATAACCTAACAGATGAGGAATGGTCAGCTAGGGGGACAAAGGGACATCCAATACAATAGCCAGAGGAGGGGCACAGATGTCTCCGCGATAAGAATTCCACGGACCCCACACCCCAGTCCATTTCCTAGGCTTGCCTCTCGCTACATACACCGTCTTTTCCCTAAACATGCACCAATCCATATTCTCCTTCCACACCGAGACCGTGGGCGACCTCTGGGAACCCCATAACTGTGCGATGTTGCGTTTAGCCACCATATTTCCCAAAGTCGCCCACTGCACCACATTATAATCGGTTGGCTCCCACACATTCAGCAGGCATCTCCTAGCTTCTGGAAGCAAAGCAACATGAGTGACCTCTTCCATTACAGCATGAACCCGACGCCAAAAGCGAGCCACCTCAGGGCATTCCCATATAACGTGAAGGAAAGTACCCAGCAAGCCACAGCCACGCTTACACATCCCATCCACGGAGAAACCCATGCGCATCAGGCGGGGACCAGTGACATACAATCTATGGAGTATCTTTAGTTGTACGAACCGAAGGCGGGCCGGAATTTCCACCACCCTCGGGGAGGCTATTGCCGAGACCCAGTCCTCATCATCTAATTCCAAACCGTCAGCCACCCAGGTCTCCCTCAAGTGGGTCAACAGGTCTGCCCGGTCGTTCATAAGCTTTTTATAGATCAAGGAGATTGTGCTGTCAGGCACGTAGCCATCGAGCACCCTGTCCTCCAGTGGGGAATTTTCCGAGATAGCAGTAGCATCAGGGAAAACCGAGCACAACGCATGACGGACCTGAGCATACCGAAAGTACTCCCTATCATTCAGCTTATATTCCGCTTTCAGCATTTCAAACGTTTTAAACTCCCCTTTCACCCAGAGATCACTCACCTTACATATGCCAATCATATCCCATTTCTCAAATCCTTTAGTTATCCACAAACAGCCCAGCCTTTCTGAGGCATACAGTGGAGTCGCTTGAGTCAGGCGGTCCTTCCAACCCATCGCAGCATTAGCATCATGCCACACACGTACCGCTATCTTGGTTGGGCCTGTCAACTGCACACCCGGAGACTTCGAATAGAGTGCTCTATTATAATCCCCCCCAGGCAATAGCATTTTATCCATCTCGAACGCCGGGTTCAGGGCCGGTCCGTACATCCCGTGGTTCACCGCCGCCAATTGGGACGCCCAATAGTATCGCTTGATATCGGGGAGTGCAATACCCCCATCATACCAAGGGAGTGTCAATTTTGAAAGAGCGATTTGCGATCGCCCGTCCCAAAACAACTGCCTCTGCAAGCTCTCCACCTCACGGAAGTAGCGGCCCGGTATGACGTCGAGTGTGTTTTGCAGTGCATACAGGAATCGTGGTAGCGACATCATTTTAAACAACGCCGCACGTCCGAGCCGCGAAAGCGGGAGCCGTCGCCACCCCGAGACATCGGCCCTCAGTCGTTGGAGTGGGGGGAGTAAGTTCCGCTCATAACGGGCCACGGGGTCTAATGTTATGAATACCCCCAGGTACTTAAACCCTGACCGCGATATCTGGATAGGGCAGCCACGCGGGAGGAGAGGAGCATCCCCAGAGAGAACATAGACGCATGACTTGGCCCAGTTAATGACCAAACCGGAGTTGCGACCAAACGAGGTCAGAACATCGACTAGTACAATCAAAGACTGCCGTGGAGATGTGAGGTAAAGGAGAATGTCGTCCGCATAAAGAGAGATGCGGTCCTCAAATTCAGGCGTCCACCTAATGCCGCGCAATGAGGGCGCCCATCGTAACCAGGCAGCCAGAGGCTCCAATGCAAGTGCGAAGAGGAGGGGCGACAAGGGACAACCCTGCCGCGTGCCTCTTCCCAACTCAAAGGGCGCCGACGCTCTGCCATTCACCACTACCTGAGCCAACGGTACCTCATACAGCAACTTCACCCACCCGATAAACCCGGGGCCAAAACCAAATTTCGCGAGCGCTGCCCAAAGATACGGCCATTCTAGGGTATCAAACGCCATTGTGGCATCCAAGGACGCCAAAACGGCCGGTTCACCTATGTACGCCGCTCTGGCGAGCACTCCATGAAGACGTCTCAGGTTCAGAGCCGTATTACGGTGAGGTATGAAACCGGACTGGTCCGGATGGATCAAGTCGCCAACGACCCTAACCAGACAATTAGCCAAGACCTTAGCCAGAATTTTAGGCTCAGCATTTAACAATGAGATGGGCCTGTAAGAAATACACCGATCCCGCGGCTTCTCCTCCTTGTGAATCACGACTATTGTAGCGAGACGCTGATCATAGGGGAGGGAGCCCACGTCACCGGCCTCAAGAAACATGTCGCAGAGATGAGGCGCCATCTTGTCCGGGCGCAGCTTATACAGTTCGATGGGAAGGCCGTTGGGACCCATGGCCTTGCCAGAAGCGACCGAGCGAATAGCCAAAGCAATCTCATCAGGCGACAACGTCGCATCCATTAGTACCCTGTCCGCCTCTGACAAAGACGGCAACGCAATATCTCTCAGCAACAGATGAGAGTCATCCTCAAGGCCATCCGAGACTGGAGAATATACATCGCGGAAATAAGTCGCGAAACATTCAACAATTTCCACTGGGTCAGTCACACGCACGCCATCCGTTCTCTCAATAACCGGCACCACTCGACTCGCTCTCTCCTTCTTGTCCAACCATGCAATCAATTTTCCAGCCTTATCCCCCACATCGTATAAGCGCCCTTGTTGCTCTCTACTCATCACTTTGGCAGCATCAGTAACCCACGCTTTATAGTCAAGCTGCTTGAGACTGAGAACATGCAACTTATCATTCGTAACACCCAACTCCAGGTCCCCCTCCAACTGGGCTATTTCGTTTTCAAGGCGAACCACCTCTTCAGTCTTGCTTTTCTTGTAGTGGGAAATTAGAGAAAGTGCTTGCCCACGGATCACTGTTTTGAAGGCTTCCCACAACGAGACAGCAGATGACACTGACCCCACATTTTCATTGAAATAGCGCTCAAGGGACTTGACCAGGTCCGCCCGGATTTTAGGATTACGCAGGTACCAGGGGTTAATCGGTGCTACCCTCCCCTCAGCCCCGGGGGTGACCTCAACGTGCAACAGTAGTGGGGAATGATCAGAAATACCCCGGGCCAGATGTCTTGCGTCCCTAATCATCACAGCTTGGGCCGCCGGCATAAGGACATAATCGAGTCTCAATAAACTGCCATGAGCCCCTGAGTGGAAAGTGTATTGCGCCTGCCCCGGGTGCATCAGTCTCCAGCAGTCTATCAGCCCGAGGGTATCTATAAACCCACTCAGCCAGGCCTGTGCCCCCGGGATGTCCCTGGGAGGGTGACGATCCGCTCTACCGGATACAACAGAGTTAAAATCGCCCATCACCAGAACCTCCCCCGGGAGCCCCAAGACCATTCGCCCCAAATCAGCGAAAGTTACGGTCTGCAACCCCGGTGGGACATAAACAGAAACGAGCGAGACGGTTCTGCCCTCCCATCGGCCTACAAGTGCAGCATACCGCCCTCTATCATCATGAATCACATCGTCTACCTCCAACGGGAGAGTGGTTCTAATCAAGATGCCCACCCCCCGCGAGCCAGAAGTGAAACCAGAATGAACAACAAGACGATATCCCCACCTATTCATAGCATGGCAAGAATTCCCAATTAGATGCGTTTCCTGCAGAAAGACAATGTCTGGCTTCGTCGCTGGGGCAGGGTATCAAGCCAATCTCCAACCTCCTCCGGCCGATCGAAAAAAATGTGTCCGATCCTCAAACTCAACTCGCAACCTGGCCGGAAAGAGCATCGCATATTTCAGGTCCATGTCTCTCAGTCGCCGTTTAACACCCATGAACCCCTGTCGCTGCTTTTGGACCGATTGTGTAAAGTCCGGGTAGAAACTTATGTTAGTGTTCTCAAACTTCGTCGGCCCACTCACCTTTTCATTCGTTTGTGAAAGGTCCACTCTGACAAGTTTAACGTCGATCAAAACCGTGTCCAATTTATGGGCCAAGGTGTCGAATTGCTGGCCGACTGCTGCTTTCATCTCATCGATGGCGCCCATGACGTCCTGCAATGTTAACTCCGTAGACGATCCCGGGCCATCCTTGGATCTCTCCGGTGACTTATGCAGGCCACTAGGGGATCCTTTTGGCTGGGTATAGCGGTCCATGTTATTAGCTTGGGTATGAGCTCCCCGCCTAGTCGTCTTGGATTTTTGCTTGTCTCCGTCCAATCTAGCCGCCATTGTCTGATGGTCGCCAAGGTTGTCGTCCACCAAAACGATTAGCAATCCTCGGAGAGCCGATCTAGGGAGCCTCGGCGATCACAAAAGGTGGTCCAGAGTAGGGTCCAAGATCCAGGCAGGATACCCGATCTTCCCACTATCAATGTATGCTGACAATCCGGGTCCCTCCGTCAGTTTCAGCGAGGAGACCCGAAAACGAAAGTGAAAGTAGGGGGTGCGCACCGGCCCGGGTCCTGCAGGCCGTTGTTGTTCACTTTCTGCCCGGGCACCATGCCAACTCGAATCCGGGGCAAGGTCAGGAGTAGGCCGCCGACTTGAAATCGATGCTATCCCGGTTCCTGAAGTCCGATTTGAATTTGGACAACAGGTATCACCTCCGCATAGGTTTGCCTTTAGAAGCCCGTCGATAGAATCAGGATATATTCAGGATAGACGTGGGAGGTTGTGGAGGCCCTCGGGAGCCCTGTGCCTACGCGGCCATCTTGGTTGCGCGCTAGGCTCCTCCTCCAGTGGGTAACTTTTTGGTGCATGCAGAATCACCCCTCTTGTCCCCTGACTGTCTACAGTCATACCACTCCGCAGCATTTGATAGGTCATACTTTTTTCCCTGGTACCCTCTCCCTTGTGATTGGGATGTGGCTCTGGACTCCCTTCCTTGGGCTTCTTTTGAGGTGTTTTAGGATTGTCTGAATTTTTAAACTTGCTCCCATCTTTCCTCTGAGAAGGGACCAGTGCTTAATTTGTGCCGGTGCTTTCCGGTGCTTAGCACCGGCACTTAATTATTAGGGACGGGTCTACACGCATCTGCTGGGTACGTCACTTATTGCACGATGTTAGATATATATATTTAATTTACCCTGTACTGTATGGTGCAGCCGCAGCTTGTTCTTCACGTCTAGGTCTCCGGTCTCCCGAGTGAGTCACAGACCAGTGCTTAACAGTGCAATTTGCGGCTGTGACTGTTCTCAGTCACTGTGACTTAGCCTTAGCCTGCCCTGAGCTGCGAGCGAGCCCCCAAGGCAAAGGAGATTCAAGATTTTTGGGCTAGATTTTGGTTCTGAATTGGTAGGGTGGGCTATGCTGCAGGCATCGTGCGCAGATATTTTTCACGTTGACACGCCCCAGGGCCCCTCATAACTACCGTAGCAGCGCAGCTCAGCATGAGTCATCCTCATTTGTTCATCCCCCACGCCACCCTGCCCGACGACGACGTGCTTGAGCCTGAGGGCAGGGGCAGGACAGCGGCAGCCTGAGCCTGGGCAGGCATCAGTCAGCCAGAATTGTCTGGTACTAGCGTAGCGTACAGGCCGCCTAATAAGTTAATAAAGACTGAAGGCAGTCACAGTGTGAGACTAGTGCAGCCAGTGTGTGTCCCTGACGGCCCACCACGAGTAAAGGTAAGAAGTTAATCACTTAGTACTTAGAGTAGTAGCCAACTAGCGATGTGATGTCTTACATGCCATGCCAAAACCAACGCTGTTTTATTTTTTTCGGACTTGGAGCATGGTGGCACGGACCGTCCGGTCGTCGGATCACCGTGGTGGTGGTGGGCAGCTTGCCTCCGGCACAAGATTCGATTATCAGTTCTGTGTGCAGGCCCGGTTCTAGCGGGTGGACCTGGCCCACCCAAACATGAGCCTGGCGGACCCAAACAGGAGCCTTGGCCCTCGCAGTGAGACTTGAAGGTTGGCTCGCAACGCCATTGGGCTCAAAGTGCTTCAAACCCTCCGCCCCCCCCCCCGTTCGTGTTTGTCAGCCAGGGCCAAGACAGGCTCCCGGGTGCACACACACAGACAGTTTGAGATTATCGTAGCGGCACCCGAGTCAATGGTCTTTAAAAGACCATTGACATGTTAACGAGGCTTTGTTTATTTTTTCACCCCTTCATCTCCACATGGCGAAAGGGACAAATCCTTTCTTTGACAAGGGTAACCTTTGCCTACTGTCCTGCTGCGTGGATATTTCTTTTTTTTTCTATGCAGCGCAGGAGAAAATAAGTTTGTTTTTTCCTATTCACCTTTCCTGACCCCTGCAGCTGCTTATCACATCAGGCTGTGACACAAAGTTTGACTAATGGAGTAGGTTAGAAAATGTGTCACAATTTGTTTTTCTTTTTAAAACCTGTGCAGGCCCAGCAGGACACATACTTCGTGTGTGCTTCAAATAAACAGTTTTTATCATTATCATGGCCGATGCAGGACAACAATAAGACAATATGCCCAGATAACTCTGGTGATTAATGATCCTGCTGAAGAGCAATCATTTGTCTGTTAGTAGTTTTTAAATGCAGATTAACTGTATTTTATGTGGATAGCTCAGTGGGTTACTGCCTTTGTCACAGAGATCCTTGTGTTACTTGCAGTTCAGAAGTTACAATCCTAACATAGGACAGTGACCAATGAACTGTTATCAAAGAGCTGCATACAAACATGAATGGTATGAATGGTATAGTTAGAATTTCGCTGTTTTTGCATTGTGATATAGTTAGAACTTCCCCAGTCGTTCATTATTCTAATGTTGCTAAAAGGAGTATGTTTGGGCAGATATACATTATTGTCAGTAAAGCTGACCCCCATGGAATACTCTTTAAATCCTAAGGTTGTGTTTCCCCAGACCAAACCCTCTTAAAATATACTGCCCACCAGTATGGATAGGAACACATTTATGTTGAAATAGATTCACATTAATCAATCAGTGCGGGGTGCCACGGGAAAGGGGAAAGGGGGTGATGAGTTGGGTAAGGTAATGGGATAAGTGACATATAAATATTTATAACACTCGTACAAGTCAATTGCTAGGCACGCAATATTGTGCCAAATAATCAGAATGAAATTAATTCACAGGGGAATAGATGATTTGACAAAAACCATATACAATCGAAAAAACACAGTGCACATTGCACTATTGTTGGTACTGGCAAAGTCTTATGTCGACGTTTCGACCCCTAGGCATAGGTAGGTTGCTTAAGTCCTTACTGGCGGGGTCTTCCTCAGGACAAACGGGACGGTGGAACAAAAAAGGGAAGGCACCTAAAAAGACATTGGGTAAGTATTAAAACCTGTGTCGAGTCCCAAGCGGATTATTCAGGGAGACTGGGTAAGGGAAGGCATCACCATAATTACCATGTTAGAAAAAGGACATCTAGTCACTTGGGACTTGGCGTCAGAGGGCGCAGGGCCTGGTGGGCTCCAAGGACGGATAAGGGTGGAGTACACCTGTAACAAATTTGAGGTGTCATTGTAATGATCCATAAACCGGCTAAATGGATTCATGTTGTTCAAAATAAATATAAATGTAACTTACTAATATTGATCAAATCACAAAGGAGGTACTATTTACTCCATCATCACACGCCGTGACAGACATCGGTGTGACAGGTGAAATTAATCACGGAGGAAATAGGCCTCTATAAATAAAATGGAAAAGAGTACTTGTTTAAAAAACAGATGGAAATCCAAACCTAGAGGATGTAAAGCTCCAAGGACCTGGTCCCCTAATCTATCATCCATAACAAAGGGTTCACTCAATGAGGGAAAGGTCCGCACCGTGGAACGTGGTGGGACATGCAATCTATCGGTTAACTGTGCGTCAATGATAGGGAAGAGGACAGAAGTTAAAACCTATCTTTATAGAAAACTCTCCGAAATATCAATAAATGTCATGTGCGGTAGAATCGCATCACATCCAAGATAAAAAGGAAACACTGTCATATACTTAGACAAACGTCAAGTATATATATTCAAAAGTAATGTGATAGACATTAAAGTGCTATAAATACTGCCGAGTGTAGAAAAAAGTGACACGCATTAAAAATAGGATTGTGCTCACAGCGTGAAAGAACCGGCTTAGCAGAGTGATAAAAAGAGGGGCTCCCATACCTTAGGCGGCTGCCATGAATGTCGTGCTCGCGGTTTCTGACAAAGCACTGGACCCGTTGGGAGCGTGCACTAATATGGAGACGCCCTGCGCCGCATGACGTTCCACCGGGCGCAGAAGCTAGATGCTAGCGGCGCCGGTGTATTAGAAGAAAGACAACCCGAGTAGTTCTTTGGGGAAGGGAGCAGTTGGCTAGTTAAGCCATCATGATGACATAAAAGAGATGATGAAAATTAATTCTGTGAGATATGCTAAGAGCTAAAAAATGTTTCTCAATAATTCGAGGTGTGTTTAACAATTGTTGGTAAGTCTACAGATCTCGGATCGTGCCACTCGACATGAGTGTTCCAGACCGGTTCATGAGCATGAGGGGGCAGAAAGTTTGCATAACATAGAGGGGGTACATTACAATAAGTCATGGAAATATGTATTACAAAACAACATGAATGACACAATATAAACAAAAAGAAAAACCTGGATGTGCATTGATTTTTACACGCATGAGGGCCTATATGAATAATCATTGTCCCGTTGTGCTATAGAGAGTAACAGAGTGGCATCGTGGATAGGCATATTATTGGAACAAAGGTGACATATAAATATGAACATTGCATACATGAATTGCATGTTTCAAACGGTTAACCTAACAGAAGCTTCAAAGGTTCCATTAGCAACAGAATAGACATAAGAGCTGGATGGATAGAACTACAGTAACCAACATTCCCTAGTTACCAAGAGTAGCTAATTGTGCATTACTGGGATCTTGTTCGTTCAGACCCATGTTAATAGTATCAAAGCGAATCATCCATTTGGACTCCCTGATGGTAAGGATAGAGGATATGTTGCCACCCCTGGGGCCCAGTTCAGTCTTCTCCACCACAATCCATTGCATTTGCTCAGGGCTGTGTCCCAGTTGGTTAAAATGTTCAACTAGGGGTGCTCCGGTCACATTGCATCTTATTCTGCTTTGATGCTGTAGGATTCTCGCTTTAATTTTCTGCTGTGTTTGGCCAATATATAATTGGCCACAGGGGCAAAGGATCCCATAGATAACGTTAGTAGAATTACAGTTGGTATGTGAATGTAACGTGATAGTCTGATGTTTATAGACAAACTTTTTGGATTGAATTGTAGTTGGGCATGCTTTACATGACCCGCATTTGAAATGACCTATGACTGGTGGTAAATTCCAAATTGACTGGATAGTCGGTTCAACCGGGTCCTCGAGGAAGGAATGTACCACATGGTCCTTAATGCTCATGGCTTTTCTGAAGGAATGCATAGGTAAGTTCGGTTGGTCGATCTCAGTTGATACAAGACTCCAATGCTTGTTAATTATCTTTTTCACTGCATTACTTCTAGTGGAGAACGTTGTCACACATATCATCTTGTTGTTCTTTGGCGATGTGACAGTGTCTTTAGTTGTGAGCAAAGTATCACGTGGGTTGTACCAGGCCCTCTTCTGGGCCCTCTTAACCAAACGCTTCGGATAACCCCTAACGGTTAGTCTGGCACTAAGGTCCTCGGACTCTGTTATGTAATCCGTTCGCTTTGTGCAGTTCCTGCGGATCCGCAGGAACTGACCAAATGGAAGATTGTCACGCAAGCCACGTGGGTGGTAACTGCTGTACCTTAATAGGGAATTCCGTTCAGTTGGTTTCCTGTATAGGGTAGTGAAAAGTTTGGCATCTTCACTGAATATTTTTAGATCAAGAAAGGGTATCTCCTGTGTGTTGAACTGGATGTCATCATGATGGCTTAACTAGCCAACTGCTCCCTTCCCCAAAGAACTACTCGGGTTGTCTTTCTTCTAATACACCGGCGCCGCTAGCATCTAGCTTCTGCGCCCAGTGGAACGTCACGCGGCGCAGGGCGTCTCCATATTAGTGCACTCTCCCAACGGGTCCAGTGCTTTGTCAGAAACCGCGAGCACGACATTCATGGCAGCCGCCTAAGATATGGGAGCCCCTCTTTTTATCACTCTGCTAAGCCGGTTCTTTCACGCTGTGAGCACAATCCTATTTTTAATGCGTGTCACTTTTTTCTACACTCGGCAGTATTTATAGCACTTTAAGGTCTATCACATTACTTTTGAATATATATACTTGACGTTTGTCTAAGTATATGACAGTGTTTACTTTTATCTTGGATGTGATGCGATTCTACCGCACATGACATTTATTGATATTTCGGAGAGTTTTCTATAAAGATAGGTTTTAACTTCTGTCCTCTTCGCTATCATTGACGCACAGTTAACCGATAGATTGCATGTCCCACCACGTTCCACGGTGCGGACCTTTCCCTCATTGAGTGAACCCTTTGTTATGGATGATAGATTAGGGGACCAGGTCCTTGGAGCTTTACATCCTCTAGGTTTGGATTTCCATCTGTTTTTTAAACAAGTACTCTTTTCCATTTTATTTATAGAGGCCTATTTCCTCCGTGATTAATTTCACCTGTCACACCGATGTCTGTCACGGCGTGTGATGATGGAGTAAATAGTACCTCCTTTGTGATTTGATCAATATTAGTAAGTTACATTTATATTTATTTTGAACAACATGAATCCATTTAGCTGGTTTATGGATCATTACAATGACACCTCAAATTTGTTACAGGTGTACTCCACCCTTATCCGTCCTTGGAGCCCACCAGGCCCTGCGCCCTCTGACGCCAAGTCCCAAGTGACTAGATGTCCTTTTTCTAACATGGTAATTATGGTGATGCCTTCCCTTACCCAGTCTCCCTGAATAATCCGCTTGGGACTCGACACAGGTTTTAATACTTACCCAATGTCTTTTTAGGTGCATTCCCTTTTTTGTTCCACCGTCCCGTTTGTCCTGAGGAAGACCCCGCCAGTAAGGACTTAAGCAACCTACCTATGCCTAGGGGTCGAAACGTCGACATAAGACTTTGCCAGTACCAACAATAGTGCAATGTGCACTGTGTTTTTTCGATTGTATATGGTTTTTGTCAAATCATCTATTCCCCTGTGAATTAATTTCATTCTGATTATTTGGCACAATATTGCGTGCCTAGCAATTGACTTGTACGAGTGTTATAAATATTTATATGTCACTTATCCCATTACCTTACCCAACTCATCACCCCCTTTCCCCTTTCCCGTGGCACCCCGCACTGATTGATTAATGTGAATCTATTTCAACATAAATGTGTTCCCATCTAGGTGTGATTAAATAGCACTTGGATGTTACTTCTTTGTTGTAATATTCATTGCTGCTGATTTTGTTCAGGCTTCAAAAGCATTTTTGTTCTGGGACCATTTCCTTTCTACTGTCTGATACCCAGGTCCCAGCGACTTTTGGGTTTACCCTTTGTTTTAACGCACCAGTATGGATGACATGTCATTCCTACACCTTGTAATCCTCATTGGCTTATGTGACATTCCCTGTAGACTGATTTACATACTTGTATGATTCATTGTCTCTATATAATGTGTGCGTGGTGTAAAGTACTGATACACACTACACTGGTATGAGTAGCGCTATTCAACAAATTAAATGCATATGGGAGAGGGGCTACGTAAAGATGAGGGGCACTGTTGGGGGGTGGCAGTGAGGGAATCTGAGGAGGTGGTAGTAGGAGGGGCTATGGAGCGATGAGGGGCACTGTTGGAGGGTGGCAGTGTGGGAATCCGAGGAAGAGGTCATGAGGTGGAGGGGGGAGCTAGGGAGAGATGAGGGGCACTGGTGGAGGGTGGTAGTGTGGGAGTCTGAGAAGGAGGTCATGAGGGGGAGGGGCTACATAGAGATGAGGGGCACTGGTGGAGGGTGGCAGTGAGGGGCACTGGTGGAGGGTGGCAGTGAGGGAATCCGAGGAGGAGGTAATAAGGGGGAGGGGCTATGGGGAGATGACGGGCACTGGTGGAGGGTGGTAGTGAGGGAATCCAAGGAGGAGGTCAATCGGGGGGGCCATGGAGGGATGAGGGGCACTGTTGGAAGGTGGTAGTAAAGGAATTTACAGAGAAAGAGGTTATTGGTGCGGCACCACAAAAGACTTTCCCTGTTATGGCCTTTCTGTTTTTGTTTATTTAATTAGCAGTCGGGTCATAAGGGCTACTGTGGAACTTACTTTAAAGTGCGTGCTAATTATATTTACTGCTATATTCAATGTTTTAAGTTTATAGGTGCTTTTACTAATGTTTTTACTGGGAAAAATGAAAGTGGAGCCCGATGGAGCCCGATATGGGGCTGGTGCCCAAGGTCAGCTGTGAGTTAAGGTGCACTGGAGAGGAGTAGTGTTAATCAAGCCTGTATGGGAGTGCGTTGCATAGTACGGGTCAGGTGGAGGTAGTAATGAAGAGGGATTCATCCTGAAGGCTCGCACAGAGGGAGCCTGATACTCCCACCTCAGAAACCTCCTCTTCCCATCAAAGGAACATTACATGGAAAAAACACTTTTTGAGGGTGATAATATTTAGAAAGAGATTTGGAAAAGAGTGCGTTTTACTGGGCCTTGTAAGACTAAGGAGAGATAAAGGAGGGCCCTGAAGCAGGCCTGCCTAGACATATATGCAACAAATCGAGCCCGCAGTGGCCCACCCAAATGCACCCTTGGCCCACCCAAATAAAAATTCCTGGAGCCGGGTCTGTCTGTGCGTGATGATCATTAATTCAGATTAACAGATTGCAAGTAGTAGCCGCCGCACAGCACACCCGCCGGCCTACGGTCATCTCGATAGGCGCCGCGGATAGCCTAGGGCCTTCCGGCGCCGCAGTACTGGAAGTAAGTTTAAAAGCCAAGACAGGCCCTGCCCGCCCAGGCCAGCCCCTGGTTCTCTGAGACTCTGACTTGACTTGTCCAAACATGGCGCGCACCCGTGCACAAATTAATTAAACATAGTTTGGCTTCACTTTCTCAGTGTGGCTACCCCGTCTCAGGCAGTGCTGGTCTCATGTCTCACTGTCATTCAACAAATGGCTGGGTACCGCACTACCACCGCCGGGTAATTAATTTGGGCATGCATGCTCCGAGTAACTCCGAGCCTTGCCTAAAATATAGGCAAGAGGCGGCGTACATTCCCTTTTCCTTCCATCAGCAAATCACTTAATCTTCTCCCTGTGCCTGAATGTGTCCTGCAAAGTAACCGGTGCTCATGTATAGCGCAAAGCGCTCCAATACCTTCAGGTCGAGATTGCGCTATATAAATCTGCATTAAAATAAAAAATAAAAAAAAACTGGCTCAGGCTTCGCTTTTTAAAGTTGAAACCAGTTCTTGTGCACGCACGACACACGCACCGATTCCCTCTTCCTTCCATCATGCCAGGCCGGGTACAATTATGTATGCAAGCAAGTCAAGAAGGCAGGTACTAAATCATGAACTAACTGTTAATGGTCTACTGTCGGACTGTAAAATAACACTGTCACTCCGTCCGAATTTCAGAGCCGTCATTCACTGACAAATCTTGATTGGAATCTTGGCATGCACTCCAAAATAATTTTTATTAAAGAGGAGTACTTTGGGTTCACTCAGTCACTCGCCCAAATGCTTAGTGGGCTGGCCTGGCCAGTGGCGTAACGAAACTTGTGGAGGCCCCCCTGCAAACTACATTGAGGGGGCCCCCCATTCTTCGTGCCTGTCAAGAGCTCTCAAGCCAGCGACCCGCCATACGGCCCATGAAACACATAAAAAGGTGCCTCCCCGTGTCTTTAGTCGACCCTCTCGGAAAACCAGGACATGTGCTAAATTTGTCGAAATCTAATGGGACAGCTGGTGAAAAAAAACCTGGACTGTCCCGGCAAATCCAAGACACCTCGTCATCCTAGGCCCTCGAGAGGTTGGTGGCTTGTGCTCTTCTCTAGTAGCCAGAGCTAGCTGCGAGGCAGCGGCTTCTAATGAGGCGCTGCGAGGCAGCGGCTCCTAGTGAGGCACTGCAGCAGAGGCAGGAGCCAATGAAAAGTACCAAGAGGAAGGATGCAGCCATGGACTAGCATTTAGAAGCCGCCAGGGATCGCACCTGCGACACCTTGCTACTAATGGCACTCCCCTTGCGACCCATGGCGCTCCCCTTGCGACCTGTGGCTCTCCCCTTGCAACCCATGGCACTCCCCTTGCGACCCGGGGCTCTCCCCTTGCAACCCATGGCACTCCCCTTGCGACCCGTGGCTCTCCCCTTGCAACCCATGGCACTCCCCTTGCGACCCGTGGCTCTCCCCTTGCAACCCATGGCACTCCCCTTGCGACCCGTGTCTCTCCCCTTGCAACCCATGGCACTCCCCTTGCGACCTATGGCAGGTAGATCAAAATAAAGAGCAGAAGGCAAACAGGATGCCAATAAGAACTGTTTACTTTCAGAAACTTCTTGTGTCAGCCGCTTTCTGTTTTGTGCAATAAATATATTCATCCTGGCAATGTACGCTCTGAAAAACTTTCCTCGGTTGTCTTGATTGCAAAGATTAATATAATATACGATCCTTAAAATGTAAAGCCATATTTCTCTGTTCTGGCCAGATAGATAGATTCCAAATTACAATGCTTTGTAAAAGGAATAGATGGCCCTGAATAGGGTGCCCCTGGTGACATGGCCTATCTGGTAAACTTACTATACATTAATACCAGCCTAAGGGCCTGATGAAGAGGAGATTGTATATCTGATAGATATTGAGAACAGAGCCAACCTTTGCAATTATAAAAACTTAAAAAAAAAAAATTATGTGACACCCCACCAAGTCAGCTATGCCAGGTTTGACAAACTACTGAAGTCCTGACCTTCGAGCCAATAGCATGTTGCATTTTTGGAGATGTTATTCATTTCCCTAAACAGAGTCGGTACAATCTAGTGCAGTTACAAAATTAATTAGGAATATAATCAAAATGGCACAATATATCAGAGCTAGTGAAGAAATACATCAAACACCCTTCTTTGTATTGAGAGAGCCTAAATACCTAAAAGCAGACCGGCTGTGTGCTTGCGTGTGAGAAGTTGGCCTGGCATATGCTGGTCACTAGTTATAGTGGCCACCTTCACCAGTCCAATTCGACTCTTATGGTAGATAGGTTTAAGACAACCTTTTAAAGAAAGCTATCCTAGTGGTAGCTGTGGAGAGCAGCCTTCAGGCTAAGTCTCAGAGGAATGTAAAGCAGCTTGTTTTACCTTATAATCTCTTGAATTACCAAATGAAAAGGACACCACACAGGTATATATATCAAATATATATGTATTTATTCTTAGATACACTCTACTAATCTCTTTATGAGATTAGAACCCAGATACACATTCAAATGTCAACACTTCTCAATAAATTAGGCACAAATGTGGCTGTAGCCCTAGGGGCGTACCAGACCATATACTAAAGAAATGGGTTAACAAAGTCGACTTGTAAAATGAAAAGGCCTAAGGCCTTGAGAATCGCTGGGGCTTCACTTCTGCAGTGTTAGCAGGTAAGTAATCAGCCCACGGGAGACGCGTGCAGTGTCTAAACACAGCAGCGGGTTTCCTATTGGTTTCAATTGCGTAAGTCGCGGTTTGTATTTTAAAGTTTTAGGGCACTTCGGAGAAGTCAACAAGCAAGCCACTTACAGGGTAAGTATTTCGAGGGCCAACACACACTTGGGCACCAGAGTGCACGAGTTACCTCACCCAGGGAAGCCGGGTGCATAGGTGTCTTTTGGTGTCGGGTCACGATGCTGTTTTCAATGGAGATCACTGAAGACTTGCTGCTTGTGACGACTGGAGAGGTGTCCGCCGAAGATGGATTGAAGTTGAACAGGACCTGAAAATTGAGGGGACAGTGTTCAAAGTCACTTGCCAGTGACCGGTGGCCAGCAGGATGGATGACCACTGATGTCGCGTCGCTTCAGGTCGTTGATGGTAATTTGTCTCTTCGCTCACGAGGTCCTGGAGTGATCGACGATAACCAGCAGCTGGATTCGGAGGGTCCCATAATGTCTGCAGCTGATGACAGTGTCGGCAACCGGATTGGAGCAAACAAACCTTGGCAACTGCAAGTCTTGTGTGGAGTGAAGATTGACGATGATGCAGACCAGCAAGGTCTGATGGACTTACCCAGCAAGGGTAAGTGAGGGCAGGCCCGGAGCAACCAGAAGAGCCCTTGAAGTTGATGAGAAAGTCTTCGGGTGAGTCACTAGCCAAAGGGCAAGCAACTGCAAAGACGCCTTTTCAGGAAAAGTTCCACAGGAGCCCACGGTCACTCGGGACGGGGTAGGTCGCTAATTTTCGGTACCAGACCTGCTAGGGACTTGGACTACAGATGGTCCAAAGCACAAGTTCGTAGAACGTTGTTTACGGTTTGCACTCGAAATCAGTGCACGGTTCCCTGGTATTGCTGTTCCTCGTCACTCGTGGGGTCCAGATGCCACAGGGGACTCAAAATGGCCGTCGAGAGGTCAGGAAATCCACTTCAGGGGACGCAGGGACTTCGGACTCCGGCGGGAGCGGTGAAGTTTGCAACTGTTGATCAAAGTTACTGGTGCCTGCCAAGCAGGGGAGTAACTCCTTGACTCCAAGGGAGATTCTTCAGTCTTCCAGAGATAGTGGAACGTCGAAGGGCCAGGATTCTTCTTTGTAGAGCGTCGTCCAGGGTTAATCTGATTTGCATTGGCAATGCTTGGTATCTTATAGTGAAGATAGGGGAGGGACTAGCTCTATGACCACTCCTCTAGGAGGTTCAGGGTAGTGGGTGGTTACACCCACTTCCCTTTGTCCAGTTTCACGCCAGAGCAGGGGCAGGTAGCCCCTGAACCGGTTTGAGCTGGCATATGCACAGAGGAGCCTACTGCACCCCCAGTGCAGGACTTCAAAGCACTCTAAGAGTGCAACCACCCAGCTCCAATACGCTAAATCCTGTCTAGGAGGTGGTGACACCTCCCTGTGACAGGATACCCGTTGTTGGACTTCCTCCACTGCGAGTTTCGGTCAGCAGCAGGAGGGCAGCCCAGTGTCTGTGCTGTTGGCATCTATTTTGTGATGCCAGGGCTCTAGAAGATTTCTACCGTTTAGTACAGTGGGTACGTGTCGTCCCCTCTAGAAGGGTGGAATCCTACTCCCACACCAGTTACTGGTGTGGGGGTAGGATTCCAAGTTGTTTGACACCAAACACGACATGTTTTGATGCAGTCATTCCAAAGTTAGCATTTACCGCGAGGTTATAATGCACTTCAGAGTATATGGGTTAACCGCATCCACAAACCGCAGCAGAGAATAGACTCTGCCAGCTGCAGAGGGGTCCTGCTCATGCAGAAGTACCCCCTCACATAGTAAACCAAGCACCCTGCCCTCAGGATTGTTAGGGCCTGCAAGAGGGGTGACTGATAGGTTTATATGTGTGTGTATGGTGAGATATAGGAACCTATTCCTCAGTGAGGAATGCTAACACTACCTCACATAGGCTGCAGTAGCAGGCCTATGGTGTCAGATTGTGAATGCTTCCCAGGGGTGGCATAATACATGCTGCAGCCCCTGGTAGGCCTGTGAAGTACCAATGCCCTAGGTACCTAGGGTACCATATACTAGGGGCTCATAAGGCACCACAGTATCCAATCACTAGTGCATCTAATATGCACACCAAGTTGTTTAGAGAAATCAGTGAGACTGGGGCCCTGATTAGCAGGGACCCAGCCAGACTATAGTCAGAAACCAGTGTATACATCAGAAAAAAAGTGGGGGGCAACATAAGTGCAGATCCTACTCTCCTACATTGCGTTTAACAAAAAAAATGACTAAGGGGCATATTATCAAGAACGGCGTTAAAATTATCGCCGCTTTAGCGGCAGCAAACTGCCGCTAAAGCGGCGATAATGGGCTTGATAATATGCCCTTGAGAATTCCAATAGAAGCCCATGTATCTGCTGGTGTGAACCTGGGCTTCTTGATTGCCACTGAGCTCTGTATGAACATAGCTGGAGACCATGCAAGGCCCTTGTGTCAAAGGTCACAAAGATAGTGACAGTGATTGCATGCATGGTACTCTGTCTTTGGAATAGATCAGCTCTCCTGAAAATTCAGGCGTGCCCCTTTCCAAAATAAGAGATGTGGGTGCTTGAAGTCTGTAAGCCTCTACCCATATTGTATCTAAGTTATCAAACCATTAAAACATCCTTCCTTAACAAACCTAGCCCCAAGAAAATAGTAGCTAAAGGAAACTCAAAAACAAATGTATCATACATTAACATCTCAGCTGCGCGTCTGCACGGGGAGTGCAAGTATATAAAGCTGAGATCTTATGTGTGAGAACGCATCCATTTCCCTTTATAGATTTGCATAGTTAGTGTGATCTGCTGGGTAACTTCTTGGAAAGCTCCTGGGCACTAGAGAGACGGTTCTAGACAGCCAGATAGACGATGGATGCTGCTGCATAAAATGCATCTCTTCAGATAAGAAAGATGGAAAAGTCACCCTTCCCCTGGCCTTGTCCAAGACATTTACCTGTGCCCAGTTCTCCGACCAGGCCTGGCCCTTGAAGACCCCTTTCTGATGCTGCTTTGATATTTATAAGGTAGGTCAAATTCCAACCGACTGTGATCGAAATTTAAAGAACCGGCCGATTAGTACAAAGGTCAGTTCTTAAAATTCTTTACTAGTTGCAAAAATAGTATTTTGCAACCTGTAAATAGTATATCTGACCCCAACTTACTTTGCCTGGTAACGGCCATTAGAATATACTGAAGAACATCCTTTGGCATACAATGGTTATATGGAGCTTGGATAACTATAGCGTATACTCGTGCGCAACAGAGGAGCACCACTGTGTCTTGTGGTTAATCAATCAATCAATTATAGCATTTGTTAAGCACACTACATAGCCATGAGGGTCTCAAGGCGCTAGGGGGGGCGAAGCTGCTACTGTTCGAAGAGCCAGGTCATAAGAAGTCTTCTGAAAGTCAGAAGGTCTTCGGTCTGCCGTAGGCGGATGGGGAGGGTGTTCCATGTCTTGGCGGCGAGGTGGGAGAATGATCTGCCGGCGGCGGTCACTCTTCGGATGCTGGGGACGGTGGCGAGGGCGCGGTCTGCGGAGCGGAGCTGGCGGGTGGGGGTGTAGAAGCTGAGTCGGCTGTTGAGGTACGCTGGTCCTGTGTTGTGGAGTGCCTTGTGTGCATGGGTGAGGAGTTTGAAGGTTATCCTCTTGTTGACAGGGAGCCAGTGTAGGTCACTCAGGTGGGGTGTGATGTGGCTGCGGCGAGGGATGTCGAGGATCAGGCGTGCGGATGCTTTCTGGATGCGTTGGAGCCGTTTCAGGAGTTTGGTCAAGGCTCCTGCATAGAGGGCGTTTCCATAGTCCAGTCTACTGCTGACGAGGGCCTGGGTGACCGTCCTTCTCGTTTCGGTGGGGATCCACTTGAAGATCCTGAGAAGCATGCAGAGAGTGTTGAAGCAGGAGGAGGAGACGGCATTGACCTGCATCGTCATGGAGAGGGTGGAGTCGAGGATGACCCCTAGGTTGCGTGCGTGGTCGCTGGGTGTTGGGGGTCTTCCTAGTGCAGTCGGCCACCAGGAGTCGTTCCAGGCCGAGGGGGTGGATCCGAGGATGAGGACCCCCGTCTTGTCCGAGTTCAGCTTCAGTCGGCTGTTCCTCATCCAGTCGGCGACGGCCTTCATTCCTTCGTGGAGGTTGGTTTTGGCGGTCCTTAGTGAGGGAGAGGATCAGTTGGGTGTCGTCGGCGTAGGAGATGATGTTGAGGTCATGCCGACGTGCGACATGGGCGAGCGGTGCCATGTAGACATTGAACAACGTTGGGCTGAGCAATGAGCCTTGGGGTACGCCGCAGATGATCTCGGTGGCTTCTGAGCGGAAGGGGGAGAGGCGGACGCTCTGTTTTGCCGGAGAGGAAGGAGGAAGTCCAGTCCAGGGCCTTCTCTTGGATTCCGGCTTCGTAGAGGTGTGTTCGTAGTGTGCGGTGGCAGACCGTGTCGAAGGCGGCTGACAGGTCCAGGAGGATGAGGGCCGCGGTTACTGGTGAGGATCGGTAGCCCATACACGAGGCCTGGCTGGAGTGAGGAGTGACACACCACAGGACATGTGCTGTTCACCGTCACCAGGATGGTTGCTCCAAGGATACACCTAGAAGTGACGAAGGGGCAGTCCATGGACTTCTATGTATCATCATTCATCCATATGCACTCCCTATGGTCCATTGATGCCAATGGGGAAACATGCCAAGGGTGATATCGCTGGCAGTCTAAGGTTGGCATGAATCTTTACTTCTCACATTTCCTTTTCCCCTTTCATCTACTTTTAGCACCCTGCCATCTCTAGCTCCTACTGCTAGGACGATATTAAAGATTCTGTGACTTGAAGGCGCTATAAAGCTAGAGAAACTAAATAAATAAACTGCTCCAGGTTCCACCCGAAATGACTGCAACTTTATACTGCACCTTAAACAAGCAAGGCCAAAATAAAGTTATGACAGTGGGATTTTACATGGAATTAATATAAATGTGATCCGTTTTATTTTGGGATTGCAACAAACCCCCAGCGGAAGTATGCGGCAGCGATGTAGGCATTCTCCGGAGTTCAGGTCGGTTTATAAATCTTGTTGATAAATTCTGCTGTCATCTGCAGAACAGTCACCCACGGAATGAAGGGGGGCCACATTCCACTCGAGAAAGAGAGCACAGGAATGTACGAGACTGAGAGGTGGACACCGAAGGTGAGGTCATTGCCCAAGGCACCAGCGGAGGCCGCTTTGTAAATGCCTGTGGACGGTATTGGCTACTAACTCCAAGGAAGGGTTCACAGACAAAAGGTCAGGGACGCTCACTGTTTTGCACGGCAGCACCAGTTCGTCAAGATGCAGTACATGAATGCATTCACTTTAGCTTACTCACAGGTAGATTGTTTACTATGTGTTGGCTCAGGCAGTGCTTGTTTGCTGGCGAATTATAGTAACTGAATTCACAAGCTGTTTCTACCAATCAATCAATCAATAAAAAGCTTTATTCGGAATGCTTAGCAAAACCATAAAAGCATGGTACAAATACACTGTAAAAATTTGTCACGATTTACATAATATAGGTATAACACTCAAAATATTAAAAAGAGACCAAAACATTTTCGAGAGGACTTGTTTGTTCTGTATAAGGGTGAATAAGTGCAAAAATGGCAAAAACGTTTCAGGTGCAAAATAGCAAAACTGTAATACGTAGTTCATTTGGAGTTTTGAATTTAGGTAAATGGTTATTAAAACAGATTATTGTGAACTTAATTTGCGATACAGCTAACAGTCACAGGAATAAGATTTATAATTATAAGTTTGTTCGATGCCTAATGCAAAATTTTACAAATTTAGCAATGTTTCTACCAGAATTGTCTGTAAAGTTAATGACATAAACAAAGGGCTCGATAGGGGCCGTTTAAATGTCAGATTTTAAGCACAGTTGGGTTCCGTGTGGGCCCACCCAACACTACCCACATTAACTGGTCGACCATCGCCTTTGTCCCTGTACAGCGATCCGCTGCCTTTAGCTAGGTTTATGCTATAGAAATACATCACACAGGCACACACATACACACATTCTGTCTGCACGTATCAGAACTCGTGCAGCAATTTCTAGCGAATTAATGTAAATCGGACTCTTTGATGATCAGATGCTGATGAACTGATGTTTGCGACAACACATACTTGTGTTTTTTCTAACAGGTTTTATTACAGGGACGATGGCTCAGTGAGCTGAAGTCTCACTGCCAACAAATGAAAAGTTCTGGGTTCAAGAGTTCAAGTGTCAACAAGTAGACTCTGCCTTCCATTTTTCTGAAATGGGAAAACAGAGTTCAGGTTAACAATCACATCTCTTATTTACAGCGCTTAGAAGCGGCATAAGTGCGGTATTAGTGCTGTATAAAAAACAAGTTAATATTGAGAGTGTGTGTGTTTGTAGATGCATTTGTGTGCCTGGTCATATGAGGTACAAATAGACCCAGGCCTGAGGGCCCCCACCCCACCCCCATCCCTTTTCCGGCGGCTCTGACTGAAGAGAAACAATGTAACTTGTTACTTTGTTTCTCTTCAGTTCTCGGTCAGCGCAGGAGCTCCGTGCAGGCTGCTTTAGAGAGAGAGAGGCTTGCTTAGAGCAAAGCAAGTCTAAAGCAAGCTTCTCTCTCACCGAAGAGCTGAGGGGGCCCCCTACACTTTCTGAAGACTGGGGGCCCCCCCGCACCGCGGGGGCTGCGGGGGTGTTTGTTACGCCCCTGGGCCTGGCAACATCGGCATCCTGTAATACCAGCCCTCCTCTCCATATTCCTAGTACTGTACAGTACTGCATTCTGCATATATATTCAATCCAGATTGAGATTCATTCATCAGGCTCACTGGCTCAGGCTTTTTTAAAGTTGAAACCAGTTCTTGTGCATGTACGACGCACGCACCAACTCCCTATCCCTTCCATCAGGCCAGGGGTACAATTATGTATGCAAGACAGTTACTAAAAAATCATGAACTGATGATGGTCTACTGTTGGACTGTAAAAGAACACTCCGTCCGAATTTCTGAGGCGTCACTGACACATTTTGACTGAATTATTTTATTAAAGAGGAGTTTGGGCTCACTCACTCGCTCGCCCTCTGGCCAGCCTGGCAGCATCCTATAATACCCAGGCTAAGCCCTCCTGACTGGCCATATTCCCAGTACTGCATACTCCAGATTGAATCATCAGGGTCACTGGCAGTGGCTCAGGCTTTAAAGTTGAAACCTTTCGCACACACGACGACGCACGCACCGGCAGTCCGTTCTAAAAGCACTTCTTGCAAAAAAGGTTTGCAAGCATGCGACTCAGCATGGATGGAATATCTGTGATTATACAACACAGACACAGTACTGGTGCAACAGCAACTGTTGTTCCTTTGGGTTTCTTTCTGTATGAAGATCCATGAGTACAGGCAGCCAGGAGAATGCACTCTGTGGCTACGTCTCTGTCTTTGCAGTGGAGCTCATAGCCTCTATCGACCAGCTGCAGGCCATACTCCAGTACATGCTCACTTTACGCCCACAGACCGCAGTTCAGGTGTCACGAGACCTAAGCAAGCAGAGGCTAAATAGTGGGGCCAAATTACATCAATTTGAGGCATTAATGGTAATTGTGCAGCACAATTTGCAAAAATTAAAAAGTGCATTAAAAGACATTTTCACCAACCAACTGCTACAAAAATAAATATCCCTCTGGCTCTGTCCGATCTGTAGAAATGCAAAATTGCCTATCACTGCTGAAGCACATTAATGCAATCTGCTGCCTCTGGTCTGTGCCTATGAACAATTGAATAACTGAACGGAAAGCCTTGGGATGGGAAGAAATGTATTATCTGACTAGATCAGTCAGTCTACTGATCAGGTTTCCTTTTCAGAATGGTGTTTCCCCCACATCATAAGTTCACAGACGCGACGCGTTACTCCGGCATCCTGGGCCAGTGCCATAATCCTGTCTCGCTGCTCTGGATGGCACAGACAGGAAATTAGAACTTCTAACTGTGGGTGATGAAAATGCGTGATCATCCCTTGCTTAAATTCCGATCGATCGGGTATTACATCTGACTTTTAGCAGGGGCAGTTGAGGATGTGGGTGGAGCCAATAGAGTGGGTGGAGCCAGTGGAGGAAATGGGTGGAGCCGAAGAAAAGTAGGTGTGGCCTCCAGCAAACATTTGAGCACCTGCACTTCATATTTTACAAATTAAGCACTGGTCACATCATACCTACAAGTCAGGACTATTGGCTTTGCCAATGGTTGCTAGTTGCATACGATAAATAAGCAGCATCTATGGCTTGAATATAATATTGAAAAAACTTCCACTTAAAACCCTAGTGACACCACAACAATGTTGCTGCTCCCGAGTTTCAAAAAGAGAAGGCAAATCCAGAGAGAAAATGCCTGTCTTTAAGGGATTTCCCTTCCTAGAAAACGCTCACCACGCGCACATCGATGTGCCATCTCTGTCACTGCAGTCCGGAAAAAAAAACCGGACCGCCTGTGCCAGGGCACAAAACAGAGCCCGATAGAGAACCGTTTCGAGACCCCCTTAAAAAAAAACTGCAGGAGCTCAGACCCGGACCACTTAAAGCCCTGTCGATCGGTACCTGGCTTTCCACGATTTCAAAAATAATACAGTTCAAAATGAATTCAAAATCGTGCATCTTAACATATTTAATGGTTAAAATGTCACTTTATTCATTTTGTCTCGAAACTGTGATTTTGTAAAGACTAGAATTGTAGCTGCACTCGTATTGCGTCGTGGCTTGTGTGTCCATGAGGAAAGTGAACTTCAAAGTATGTTGGTAGGTTGTGCCCCTACCATTGATTTGTCATTAAAGAGCAAGGTATGCTATTTTTTGAGGCAGTGCTGCCCTCTTGTGGCTCTCACACAATACCGCAGCGACATGGAGAAGAATCAGCCGAAGAAAAACATCAGAACACGCATAAGACCATCCATTTATCCCTACGAACACGAGAAGAAGCGCTTCCAAGAGTTCAGCAGCAGTTTGTTTATGTGCGACATTTTTATGTATGCAGCATGCTTATGTGTGACATTTCAATGCCTTAAGAGTGGCGGGTGTCGTGAGAGGAATAAGAAAGTTATATTCGTGACATTAGGTGACCACCTCACCTGACATGAAGGCAAACTCTGGTCAAGACTATAAAACATTCATGATAAACGGTCAAAATTCTGGTAAAAAATTAAGGACAAAGGGTTAAAATTCAGGACAAAAAGTCAATTTTCCAGACACATCCATAGAGATTCATACCCGCTACTTTATCAGTGCATTTATTTACCAATTTCTCACTATTTATTCACTATGGTCTTTATGTTTATTTGATTTATTTTGTATTTTTATTTTGAAGGTTTTATTCAATTCAAAATTTTCAAATGGTCTTTATTCGGATATAAACAAACATCCATAAAAGTGCATACAAAATACAACAAACATTCTTAAACACAGTCAAATAAGTGCAGATTTAAAACTCAAATACTGTAAAAATAGTTCTATATCAAACATATCAGAGACTTCCAGAAAATTCATCTATTAAAAGCATTAAAAACCATCCCAATGAATAATAAAACATATTTAAAAAGAACAGCGTGTCTAAGGTACATCAATGTGCAAATATGCAATGTGCAAACGATAAAACAACCTAGATCATTGATAAAAACTAATCTTAAAAACAGCATATCTGAAGGTACACCCAATGAGCAAAAGTGCGATAGATAAGATAATAGACAGGCTTCCATACTATGTTCAATGAAGTGAGTAGACAACCAATATATAAAACACAATAGATTAACTTGGCAGAATAATCAACACACTTCAAGTCATAATCATTGAGGCACGAGAGCGGACAGCGGTTTGAAGAAAGTGGTTGACTCTGTAAATTACATCGTCAGAACTTAACATCCGTAAAACTCTAAAAGCCTCATTAAAATCCGTCATGGCATTAGCTCGCAAATAAGGGATTAGAAAGTGTTTGGTATATTTTGCATAAAAACCACAGAACAGTGTGAAATGCAACAAACTTTGCTTTCCCCCCTGGTTACATGGGCAGGATAGACTCCCCAAGTTATGAGTGTAACCCAAGGGGAAGCAGAGTAAATTTACCACACTCCCATCCCTAAATCTAAACAGCAAATTCCGGTTCCATCTGCCCAATTTCTTGCGTAGATAGCCTTGGGGCATGTTAAATGGCTCGGTACATGCTATTTGTAGTGGTATGTACCCAATAATTACTGGCTTTGTAAATTCAGTTTTTTCTCTATTCACTCGATACAAATCAAATAAGGCCCTTTTCACTATGGTCCTATGTGATGTATCGATTATTTCAGGTGCTGAGAAAAGATGCCCCATGTCTACGCTTAAAAGTCTCATCTGTACCGCATTGAGCCAGGGAATGTATTTTGCCCGCTCACTTTTTAGACAATCTAAAATTATATCACGAGTCAGCGAGGCTGCTGGGTTACGCCAAATTTTTAGCCAAAACAGGGCAGGTCTAGATTTTATAAAGTCCTCTATATATGGGAGGTTCAGTTCTCTGTGGCACACGTATGATGGTGCCGAGATAACACCCCCCAGTACCCTCCTGCAGAACTTATTTTCTTCAATCTGAATGTTCGTACAGCTCGAGTATCCCCATACCTCTGCACCATAAGTTCCTGCAGGGACGCACTGGGTTTTGTAAATTTGTAGAAGTGACAGAATGACTTCAGTGTGCTTTGGTTGGCGTAAAGTAATTATAGAATTAATGGCTTTACCCAGTTTATTCCTCCCTCTGGCAACATGAGGTTGCCAGGATCCGAAATCGGAAAACAGCAAACCTAAGTAAGGGAAAGTGCAAGTGCTGTTTAGAACATTATTCCCTGACGTAATATGATTGATTTTATGTTTCTTAGGCCCACAAGACATTATATAAGATTTTTTAAAATTTGTGCATAAGTCAAGATCGGCCATATAAGAAACGAAGCCTGATATTAAAGTGCGAAGTGCATTAGGTGTACGACCTAAGAGTACCGCATCGTCGGCATAAAGCAAAACGGGGAGAGGTTTGCCGTTAACGAGCGGAACATCTAAAGTTAATTTATCCAAGGATGTACTTAGTTCATTTATATATAAAATAAAAAGCAGGGGAGCCAGGACACAGCCTTGTCTAACACCCCTGCCAATTAAAATCTCGCCCGAAACTTCACCATCATTGTTAATACGAACACAAGCTTTTAAATCACTGTGTAAGTAAGCCAAAAAGTGGACCAGAGATTCGTCCAAGCCATACCTCAGCAAGGTTATCCATAGGCGTGATCGGTTGACAAAATCAAAGGCGGAGCTTAAATCCATGAAACCTAAATAAAGTGGGGATTTTTTTGCTATAATGTATTTATCTAAAACTAAGTTTAGGTTCAGGCACTGCTCAACCGTCCCTACGTTGCTTCTAAAGCCTAACTGGCATGGGTGTAGGATTTTGTTTTCTTCGGACCAGATGTTGATCTTATTAAAAATGACCCTGCCCAGAATCTTCAATGTATTATCGATTAATGATATCGGGCGATAACTCCCAGGGTCAGATCTGTCCCCTTTTTTGAAAATTGGAACGATGGTGCTATTGGACCAAGAATCAGGCAGTGAAGTGATGGATAAATTATTAAAAACATTACACAAAAGTGGGGACCATAGATCGGGCTCTGATTTTATTAAATCAATAGATACTCCATCAGGCCCTGGCGCTTTGTTTCCAGCGCTTTGAGAAATCGCATCCTCTACTTCCGTTATTGAAATATACGGGAACTTAAATGGATGACAATTTTCAATAGGTGGGGTCGATGCCATGTAGATATTTGTAAAATGTTTCACCCATACATCCCCCGGTATACTACAAGTTATAGGAGTGATATTAGAGCCAAATGATTTCAAGTTCTTGACCTCTCTCCAAAACCCGGCAGTATCCTTTGTTGCTGCAGTTCTTGCAAGTGATTCCCAATGGGTTGTTAAAAGCTCATTGGATCGTGTTTTTAAAGCACGTTTGTAATTAGACCTCAAGGTCCTCACCAAAGGCTGATCTGGTGGATCAGTCTTTAAAGCAGCTCTCAAATCTCTATTTGCTCTAGAGCAAGAGTTGTCAAACCATCTGGGGGTGGTATTGGTATTGATTACAACTGGCTTGGATATCTCCTTCTTTATAGTCTTGCACAATTCAGTGAATGCTTCCACTATCGCATAATTAGGGCGGTCGGATGACAGGCAGGTGAAGACTAGACCAGGAAAGGATTTTATAACCTGGGCTAGTACCCCCTTATTGTTAATCCCCTTCCAGACCACCCTAAGCCTATCTGTCGACACGGCTAAATTTTTTGCCCCTATTTCCTTCCGCTTCAACCTTTTGTGAGGAAGTTTGAGGGTGGATAAAATGGGGTAATGGTCGCTATAGATACACCTTACTACTGAGGCCTCTAATAAAAGGTCCACCAGCATGGGGCTCATGAGTACATAGTCTATTGTGGAAGCACTCCCATGTCCAATGTAGGTGGCCACAGGGCGGAGTTTTTCCATGGTGTTTACTTTTTCCATTACATTAATTAAATCCCTCGTGGCCAAAAGGTTAGATAATTCTTCACCTCTTTTACAGGGAGGAGTTCGACGGTGGATGTGTGCGTTAAAGTCGCCTCCAACACATATCCCGTCAAGTTTACCACACATTTGTCTTTCAGTAATGTCGTCAATAAAATTAAACAGCTCTATAAAATTCATATTGGGATGTGTTTTAAAATCATTGTTATAAAAATTTACAAAACATATTCTAACACTGCTAACATAAAGCAATGCTTGGAAGTTTCTATTGTTTGTTTCCAGTGGTTCAGTTGTGACATCGGCACCCATTTTGACCCATGTTGATAGTCCCCCGCTGGGTCTACCTAAAGCAGGTATTGAGGCAGTTTGATTAAAACAACAGAAACCATCAAAAAGTAAAGAAGTGGTACACCAGGTTTCTTGAAACATTAAAATATCGAATTTAGAGACCCAGTCCACCCAGTCGCTATTTGTAACTTTAGCATTTAACCCTGCTATATTCCAACTTAGGATTGCCAAATTGTTAGTCAAAGATACCGAAGTAGAAACATAGCTATTATTTTTAGGCACCTTATCATCGTTGGCAATCACTATATTTAAATCGATGGAAGAATCCCCTGCTGGCCTGGGTGTTTTAGAATAGTTCTTAACTACTGAATCTGACGGAATAGTTGATGGTCAGTCCAGAGTGCCCAGATCAGACAGGGCACTGTACCTATTGTATAAGGGAAAAGGCGAAAAGGTGGAACTGTGAGGTCTATAATGGGGTCTGTAAAAGTAGCCCAGTGGTAAGGAGGTTATATCAGTAGGCGGGGAAAAACATTTATTCTTACTACCAAGAATAAATCTAACTGTAGAAGGATTTCTAAAATTAATGACGATACAATCCCCTTCTATGTTCTTTGGTAGAGGCCCAACCCAGCTCACCCGTCGTGTAGTCAAAATTTCTCTCGTGATATTAGGTCCTACCCCTTTGTGTTTAAATAGCCAGTCTATGCATTTGTTGTTAAGCTGCATCCATGTCTCACTCTGTCCCTCCCTTAACTGAGGGACTCCTGCCAGAATTATCACATAAGGGCAGGCGTCGGGGGGCAGATTAAGGACAGGCCCTGAGTGTGTTGATGGCCTTGTGTTAGTTATTTGGGCCATATCAGGTGCAGTATTAATTGGTGCCTTCCTTCCTGTGATGTGATCGGTGGGAGCATCCTTAGGCATATTAGGCATATTAGTGGCAATAGTATTGGGGCATATCGGTTCTATGGCCGTGACCTTGGTGTGCTGGGGGTTTTTTAAGATATGATTTCTCCCGTCACTAGTGCTATTCGTTACAATATTTGCAGTGGTGACATTACTAGGGGATTTTCGCACATCACTTAGTATATCTTTGTTTACATTTTCTAAGTCTTTCAAAAAGCGCTCACCCCTTATTAGATCAAGACTGATAGCCCCCTTCCTCTTAGCATCCTCATTTTTAATCATTGTTTCGATACGATCCAGTCTTTTAAAAATATTATTAAACTGTTTGACCATTTGACATTCTAATTGTTTAAAAACGGTATCTACAATGGTTTCCAAAAAGTTAGCATTTGATTTCGTTGCTGAAATATTTTCACTAACTAACTCCGTCTGTGTGTGAGTACAGTTTGTACCATTACTTGGAGGAATAATGTCCAAGGGTCCTTCAACCAGTTGCACTTCATCAGTCATAGCACCACTGACCCCTATTGTTTTTTGCTTCCCTCTGGTCCACATACTCTGCGGTGTAGGTTGGCCCTTATTATACGGAACTGGTTTCCTTTTGTTATTTAAAGATTTAGGAGGGCCTCTTTTCCTTTTTCCTCCGGCAGGTTTGGCCTTTGGAGATATATGAGGGATAGGGACATATTCGGTGGTGTCAAGCTGGGATTCAAGGATAATAGTATCACTTTCCTCCTCGAATGTGATTGATGGTGGGTTGATCACATTGGATTTAGACACAGTAATGGTTGGGGATAACGGTACAGTGTGAACTATGCTTGAGTCTCTTGACTCTGTGTGTACGCGCAAAAGTTCCAGTGACATCCGTCTCTCTGTACTCGCAATTTCATTGGCAACCATATTAAAAGCATTGTCCAGCATACTTTCCAAAGTTAATGGTATACCCGTATGTGCCGCATCTGGGCCACCACTTTGGATGGCGGAGCGCTTCCCCCTTGTAGCCATATCACTTCTCTCACCTGTCTTCAGCTTAGATGGGTGGCCCGCCCGACCTCTGTTGACCTCTGAGGGCCTCAGAGGGCCCGCCCTTTTGCCCGGGCTTCGCCCGGCGCCGCCCGCGCGCGTCCCGCGATGCGGGAGGAGCGTCGCGCTTTTATGCGCCTCCGGGCGCAAGGCACTCTGGGGGCTGTGGTCTCCGGTCTCCGGCCGCGAGAGCTGGTGATGGCGGCGGGGAGACACACGGAGAAACGAGGAAGTCCCCGGTAGTGGCGTCAGCAACAGCAGCCCCAAAACACGAAGGAAGGCTCTCCAGCAGGTAGGCAGCGTTTGGTTTAGGCAGGGTTCCCGCTCTGTTTTACGAGCGTCGCGCTTTTATGCGCCTCCGGGCGCAAGGCACTCTGGGGGCTGTGGTCTCCGGTCTCCGGCCGCGAGAGCTGGTGATGGCGGCGGGGAGACACATGGAGAAACGAGGAAGTCCCCGGTAGTGGCGTCAGCAACAGCAGCCCCAAAACACGAAGGAAGGCTCTCCAGCAGGTAGGCAGCGTTTGGTTTAGGCAGGTTTGAAGGTTTTATATAGCGCTGGCTAGACCCAGAGGTATCAGAGCGCTTTACAAGATAGGGATAGTATAAGGCACATAGGGTATAAAAGCATATGAAACGTATCGCAACAAAAATTTGAAATATACAAAGTACAAACAACATGAGCATTATACAGATCAAGAAAAACAGGGGCAGGATCTATACATTTCAAGTAATTAGGTAAATGGTGAACAGGAGACAGGGCATATATTACTGAACAAATATAGTATGATTGATAAGAGATCAGGAGTAGGACACAGGTTAGGAACCCCAATAATAATTGAGGAGGTGGGCTTTGAGGTCTTTTTTGAAACTAGAATAGGAGGGATTACAACGCAGGTTTTTTGGGAGGGCATTCCAGATAATAGGGACATTGCCAGAGAAGGAGCGAGATTTTGTGGCTTTCTTTTTATGAAGAGGTGGGATTAGGAGTAGGGTGTTGGTGCTTCTCAGAGGTCGAGTGGAGCCCTCAATGTGGAGTTTCTTTGAGAGGTACTGCGGAGTGTTTTGGTGGGGGACTTTATGAGTAATGCAGACGGTTTTGTAGGCAGATCTGCTTTCGATAGGGAGCCATTTAAGAGATTTGAGAGCCAGGGATATATGATCGAAGCGTTTGCAGTCCGTGATGAGCCTGGCAGCAAGGTTGAGCACAGCTTTGATTGGAGCGAGGTGTACCTTGGGGATTCCATTAAGGATGGCGTTATCATAATCAATACGTGACAGAACAAGAGACTGAACTACAAGTTTAAAATCATTGATGGGTATGGTTTGATTTTCTTGAGGTGACGGAGAGTGAAGAGGGCTCCTTTGGCAGAGTTTTTGATGTGAACATTAAGGGTTAGGGTGTTGTCGATAGTGATGCCAAGAGATTTGACGGAGTTGGACAGGGTGAGTGAGCAATTGAGTGCATTGAGGTCAGAGATCCATGATTTAATGGGTAGAGGGTTATTTTTGGGGGGAAGAGAATGATTTCGGTTTTGTTAGGGTTGAGTTTGAGATGATTGGAATGGAACCAGGTTTGGATCTTGGTAAGGGTGTTGTTCAGGTGTAAGATGTCAGCATGAGTTTTAATCTTGTAACAGATTTGGGTGTCATCGGCGTAGAGGTGGTAATTTATGCCTGCTTGGTTAAGAATGAGGGTGAGGGGTTCCATAAAGAGGTTAAAGAGGGAGGGAGAGAGAATAGATCCTTGGGGGACTCCAAGGGAGACAGGAGTGGGGTTAGAGAGACAGTTTTGAATTTTGATTTGCTGAGTTCGGTGTTGTAGATAAGAGATGAACCATTTGTAGGCGGTGCCATTAAGGCCGAAACGGGTCCTTAGCACATTAAGTAGGGCTGAGGTATTGCTTCTAGGTATTCTACATTCAGGTGACACATTATGTCCTTGTTTAATAGTAAATTAATGCCCTCGAGCACGGTGTCAAGGGCTTCACCCCTATCCAGATTTACCCAAACTTTCTTGGAGAGAAAGCAAAACTTTGATCATGTTTTGAAACATTTTAAAACCTATGGCAAGCAGTTTTGGAAATATTAAGGTTATTGTCCATCTGCTAGTTTAGACAAGTTGAACAACATCATCTGGCTCACCTCAACCTCCAGTCAACGTTAAAAAAAAAAAATGAATGCGGGAGAACATAAGGTGTGAAAAAAATGTTCACACCCAATTTTATCACGTGAGGTACCCACAACTTATTTGTAGTCTCACAGCACTAGAGTGTGCATCCGGGACTCTACATTTAGCTTAGAACAGGGAGCCTGGAATACCAGACAAATAAAGTTAAAGAGCAGCATGAAATTATGATCAGAAGGGAGATCCACAGCGACTGATTCAAAGGGTTGTTGCTGAGAACAGGAGCAAAACAGAAGAGACAAAAAAGGTGGGACAATTTCTAAAATTAGACAAGATGGGCTGCCAAGGGTATTGGAAAGTGTTTTGTACCTGAGTATTTGTCTCAGCAGAGAAGAGAAAAACAGAAGAGGCACTGTCAAGTGGGTGAACAAGCAGAACCCATCCACCCTGGCAAACTCTGCTGGCACAATGATCTGTTGGTTGTGCTTGTGAAGGGTGATCAAGGGCCAGACCCTTTGTAAGGTTGAGCTGGGCAGTTGGCCACTATGTCTATGTCTTAAAATGGTCCAGCAGTTGAGCCAAGGCTGAACCAGTGATCTGGCTCATCCTTAAGTGCCAATGTACATGCAGAATCTTCCAAATATTTGGGATGTAAATTATACAAGCAGAACCTAAGAACATAATAAAGATTTTATAATGCAAGAAGTGTTTCTTTAACATATGGTTGTATTTTCCCCTTAATATGCAATTAGAACCCAGATTGACCTGGGAATCGGTTACCTTTCGATAACTAGGGATTAATATCTACCATTACCCCACTGATTTGCAGGATGGAAATCTGGGCAGAGCAGCACAGTCCTTCCAAGCCCACTTTGATTTTTGGTCTTCTCTTCCACCTTCAGTAATGGGCCATGTGGCACTAGTGAAGATAGTGGTGCTACCTCAGTGATTGTATTATTTTGCAAATCTTCACCTGCTCATCCCTAGTTTCTCCTTCAGATACCTCAACACATTCAATGTATGATTTCGGTGCTGGTGAGCCACTGGATAGCTCTTTTCACTCTAAAGCTACCTGTAACTGTAGGTGGATTTGCCCGTGTGTGCTTAGAATGCCATTATTTAGCTGCACAGCTCCAATAGGTGTTTCACTGGCTGTCTGGCCACACCCTGCATGAGACAGGGTTTACCTGTAATGACTTCAAGGAGGCTTACTACTCATTGTTTCCTATGGACCATCTACCCAATGCCACCCAGGGTTATTCCACCCGGCTTTCTGTTACCTTACTAGAACCCATAAACTCACTAACATGAAGAAACCCTATGCTCCTGCAATACCTTTGCTAAGCCTCCTCACTCGTACCGGATTGCTTCCTTCAAGGCAACTCCGTCAGTGGCATGCTTCAGGCCTCTCAAAATTGGGATATTTGTTTGTTGACAGAGCTACTAGATTTCTAAACCCTTATGGCAGACTATAGTTTTTACCTGAATGTGTTTCTTTCAAACCCCTTAAATGATTATTAAACACCCTATTTCATGTCCATCACCTAGCACCAACCCCACCTAAAGTGTACCAGCTGCAGATGCTCTACATCCTAGGGACTGGCAGCAAACCGATAAGAAGAGTGTACAGAGCTTTCCTGCAACATGGGGACGACTACAGGACTTCTCTCCATACAAACTGGGAAACTGACATGGACAAACCTCCGCACAAAGCAGACTAGGCTAAAATATTCAACTATTTCCACAAAGTATCCTAGGGCCCCGTTTTAAGTCTATTCAATTTAATATTCAATTTAATATTGTGAACTGATCCTACCTTACACCTGACCGAATTAACAAAATATGCCCCTGCAATTAGGTGCTGATTTGCCTCATATGCTTTGGTCTTGCCCCACATTCCTTTCATACTGGCAGAGAGTTCTCTAGGTGCTGTTGACCATAATAGGCCGCGTGCTAAGGAATTTCCCAGAGGTGGTCCTTTTGGGCTGATTGCCCCGCCGTAACCTCGAGAAACCCTCCACCAAGTTCCTTGACCTGGCTCTTCTAGCAAAGCGCAATATTACACTGCTCTGGAGGGATTCACTTCTTCTGGTTCTTGTAAGTTGGACCAAGATCTCGCTTTCTGGGTTTCGATCTGTGAGCACCCTCTTACACAGGGAAGAATGAGCCAGTCTAATAAACTATTTTAGTGTATAGGTGTGAGCTATTTTGGTGGAGGGGTTCAAAGACTGCACCAAGGATGTTACTCTCCCCATAACCCACCCCAACACATGTACTTTCGGTTTCTTTCTAGTCGTTTTTCTTGCCACATCTAGGCAACTACTCAAGGCAGTGGTTTAAGGGCTCCTATCTTCGACACACTGTCAGGGTTCCCCCTCTAGAACACTTTCTTCTAAGCACCACATGGTTCATTGCTCTGCTTTTCTACACTGGTAGTTAAAGCAATGGCAACGGGGCAGGCGGATGGGGAGGTACAGTTTATTATGGGTCAGATTGTTACATGAAACAAAATAAAAACTATATGCTAACTCTTCACAAACAGCCCAGCACTGTTCTCCTGTGACTGCATAATGGAATCTATTGCTACATACCTGGATACTACATGCAATGTAAGCTTTTGTTATATATAAGTACAATGTGCCGTGGGCATCATTTATACGATGGGAATCATCCTCTCAATTAGTGATCAATCCTGATTAGAGTCTCATAGGAGTTCCCCTGATAAACATCCACCCCTTTCAGCACGGACACACATGATATCCCGTATACAAATGTTGAACAGAGGGGGTCTCTACCTTAACCACCTCCTTCAAAAAGAACAATTGATGGACAGAATGCAGAACAATGTCATACATTCACCCCAGTACAGAGATCTGGGCCTAAATCCATTGTTTATTTGCTCATTGTGCCATTCCAGTTTGGACCCAGCCATATGCAAATCAGTCTTGACCCTGCGCCCAATGGGAACAGTCCAGCCCGAACTACCATGCAGCACTGCGTTGTTTGCACTTTATAGATAATATTTACACTGAAGACTGCGGGGAATTGTTGAAAAAATATATCAACAAAGCAAACTCTTGGTCAGACCTCTTATTCATTACTACTATATTTTTGTTATAATTGAGAAATCCTCTCTAAAATGTATGAATAATTGCATCAAGTGTGGGGATCACTAATTGATAGGGGGATTCCCACTGTATAAATGATGCCCACGGCACATTGCACTTATATATAATACTTACCTCGTCCCGTTGGGCACATAGGGTGGTCCTTGTTTTTTACTGAGATGTAACCTCTTGTTGGCATACTAAAATTACATCTTTTAAAAACATATAGTGGTGTTTCAGTTTAGTGCATTAGATCAGGCAATATTGCATTGACATTTACTTGAAGTAACCGTTTCTAAACATAAACTTTAAAACATTTGTCAACCCTCCCTCTTGACAGAACTATGAGTAAACAAAGTGAACCAATTATCTTGTGCCCTTTACATCATAGCCAATATTTTTGTTATGGATTATGGAACATTCCAGCCTAATTAAGCATACAAGTGATTTTTTTGTAATCAGTCCATCTTAAACTGAATTACTAGAAAGTACTCTTGAGTTTTAAAGGAAAGTTTATTGAAATTCAATTACAACAAAATAACAATAGAACATAATATCTAAACACGTCTAAAGTTAATAACAATAGAACATAATATCTAAACACGTCTAAAGACTAGAAAGTACTCTTAAATGTCCCTATTAAGTAAATTAGACACATGAAGTACATTGATTTGACTAAGATTACACATTTCAGCCATGCAGGAAATCTGAAATTTGAATCCAGGCTTTCTGGTCACACATAGTGCACTTAAGCCACTGACTAGATTCATTTATTTTTCTAAACCCCCTTAAACCCAGAAGACAGTGTTTTGTACCGTTCTGTAAGCTGAATAGTATACAGTGTAAAATAAATACAGATCGGAGGTTAATCAGACACAATATCTAAAACAAAAGAGGTCCATAATGAAAGTAAGGGAAGACAGGACACCATATGCTAACATCACAGCCTTTTTAGACTTTACCTACCTATTCTGGAGGTGGGCGAACCACTGACAGCTTGAGCCTGAAGCCTGGCTCTTGGCGCTCCTCGAAGTCCTGTTGGAACCTCAAGCCCAAAATGAGCCAAGCTTTTATGTGGCTTCTGCCTACTTCACTCCCGCTACCCAGGGTGTGGAGTTAGGGCCAAGGCTGCTGACTTTGGAACTGGGAAACCAGGTTCATGTCTTTGCATGGGCTCAACATCCTGTGATTCTGGAGTGGCGTAAAGAAATTCGAGGCCCCCCCTGCAAAACCACTTATTCTCCCCATGCCCATAAACAATGAATGTGACCTTGTGAAATGTAACTGGTGCTAATGTAAAGTGCTCCAACACCTTTGGGTCGAGTTCATGCTATATAAAAACTGCAGAGAAATGCACAAAGTAAAAACAAAGTCTTAACATAAGGAAAGACAAGTAGCGATTTCTTGACTGATTTGTACAAAATTAAATTAGAAAACAACTGGATAAATCGATGCTAATGTTCTTAAATTGTGTCACCGTTGGCAAATATTTTACTTCACCAAACTCTTTTGTCTTCATTAATGCATATGAAAGTACTTTAAAAAATGTGAGTTCCGAATGCCAGTTGTACAAATCACTACTGTATTTGATTTAATAGACTTTAAAGTGAAGCATTAATGTCAGTGCTTCACATATTAAAGAAACACACTTCTCTTGATTTTTATTACATGATGTTTGGTATATGATTTACATTGCAAACTCATTCAGGCTTGGCTTGTGCACGGGCTCTAAGATAAGAGCCAGACCCTTGGCTCGGCTCTCCTTGTTAATTTGTTTGCTCTCCCACCTAGAAGCTATTCAATGCAGCGCATTAAAAACAAGTATGGCTACTGCCACGGGGACGGGTTCCAGGGCCGGACTGGCCGTAGCGGGCACCGGGAAATCCCCCGGTGCGCCGCACGGTTTTTGTTACAGGGCCGATTTTGCAGCATAGCTGCAAAATCGGCCCTGTAACAAAAACGGCCGAAAACCGGCACTGGCAAAGAGCTCGGCGGCACCCCCAACCCCCTGGGGGGGGGGGGGGGCGGCCAAGCACTTTGCCAGGGCCGGTTTTGGTTGCCAGTCCGACCCTGACGGGTTCAGTGAGCATGGAGGTGGAATCAAAGGTGTGGCTAAAAAGATCAAAATATTCTGCCACTGTTTTGTTGAACGCTCACTGTCAGGTACCTAATAATGCTCACCTTAATTGAAAAATATAGAAAAGTTAACCTAATCAGTGTAAAATGCGCTATTTTATGTTATGAAACCTCTATTGATTAATGCAATGACTACAGATGTATATGTCGGCAACCAGAGGCCCACACAATTGAATCCTGTTTAGTGCAGCATGGAAAAGTGATGTGTATTTTTAGTGCTGGGAGGTCCCTGAAAGCACTTTTAATGTTTAAGTCATTATTTTAAATGTGCATTATATACACAGTATATAGGCTGCAACTAAACGCACACATAAACTTAGGTTAAAGATAAGCAAAGCCTCTAAAGTATAGATCTCAGTTATTTGCAGATAATACCTAATAACATGTTTTATAATTGTCCATTAAAAGCATGCATTCCACTGCTGAGCTTGGATCACCCTTTCCGTATCCTCTCAAAATAAAATATCTTTGTCATCCGAAATATTCACGTGACTCCATCAATTAATGCCTCCCTTACAGTCTTTACATTTGCCAATTAAACAATTGCACACATTTGCATTTCTTTGGGGAAGCAGATACCCTGACAAGAAGGCTCCTTTCTTTCTAGGTCTCGCCTGACCCAGCACATGCGCTGGTCTGGCGAGACTTATTGAGAGGGCTCCAAAAAGTGCTACCAGGCCAGCCTAGAGCCACAGTGCATTTGCGCGCGCGTCACGCTTTACCGCGATTACTTTCGGTTTCACGGCCGCACGGCCGGTTTGATGTTTGATCGTGATCGCGATCACTTTCACGGCCGCTTTGCATAGCCAATAGGTCTCGCTTTTGGGACCTTATAAGTATTTAGTTATGCAACTGTTGCATGGCTAAACACTTATAAGGTCCCAAAGGCGAGACCTATTGGCTATGCCAATGCTTGTTATTTGAGCTGGCTGCTCCTCCAAACAGAATTCAGCACACAAGACTCCTTCCCTTCCACCTCAGCTGGGGATTCTCAGCTGTGGAAACTAACTTTTATCCTTTAGCTAAAATTACGGACAAATGCCATCCGTTAAGGCATCAGTTAGAGCTAAATTAAGGACAGTCCCTGAAAATTACGGACGGTTGGTCATCCTATCGTGACAAGAGATTATTTTCAGAAATCAGACTGTTTCCTTTCTTTCTCTAGCTGTAAAATACCAAGAAACTCCAAACGCCTTCTCAGTACTCATCTGTCCTCATCTCTCATTTCTTCATTCACTCCTCCCTCTCCATTTGATCTCTTTCCTCTGCTCTTTTGTTTCCTACAGACTTCTACCCATTCTATGCCCACTTCATCTCTTTAGTCTGTAACTTCTTTCTGTTGCTCCCTCCATTGCTATCTCTCTCTCACTCTCTGTCTCAAATTCCTTCAACCTCATATTGTGATTGTATTTATAGCACTTTCTACCCCTGACAAGACATTGTAGCATTTTTTGGAGTGCAGCGCGCTACTCCAGATCCCATGTGAATCTGTTAGTTGGATTGAATAGGATAACCTGCTCCCCCCTTTATCCCTCCCTTTATCCCTCTCCTTTCCTCGCGGGGCCCCCTTGTATTGGATTGGGTTATATTGTATTGTATTGCAATATTTAGATAGTGCTTACTACCCCTATGTGGGGCACTGAAGGGCTTGCCCACATGAGTAGCGCGCTACACTATGGAGTGTGGTTGGAAGTGTGATCTCTGTTTTTCTCGTATGTGGGAAGTGTTTTCATGCCATGCTTGATGACCAACGATGTGTGGGTGTTGTGTTATGGGACACAGAACTTATCAATGTGGTAAATGAAGAACCAGGGCCGGCTTTAGGGCGGTGCGACCAGTGCCACCGCACCGGGTGCTGACTTCACATGGGGGCGCCTGTTTGCTTAAAAGCACCTGCTGCCGCGTTCCTGGCCTCAAGCAATTTTCAGTCAACAATTAAAATGTCAAGAAAACTCCAGTGATTAATGTTCTTCCAGGCGAGATCAGAGTTTTTTGTCTTAGTAGAAGTTTTGACTCGTGGAAGTTTTGAAGGTAGCGCAGAGGGTTAATATGCCGGCTGCAAATAACATGTACCATGCAGATAACAAAGTGAATATAATGTAAAAAGGTCAGTGGGTTACTGCTTTTGTCAGAGACTTCCTTTTGTTAGTTTCAGTTTACAGTTAGCTATTAACTGTCATCAAAGAACTGCTTGCAGACTTCAAGGTATAAATTAGAGCTATGGATTATTTCCCCAGACTTTCATTATTGTAATGTTGCAAAAAGGGTTCATTTTGGGTACAAACAGTTCTTGCTATTAAAGAGAGCCCCAATCCATTGTGTTACATCTTAAATTCAGAGTTTATGCTTCTCCAGACCAAGTACTCTGCAACATTTACTATACACTGATTTACAGACCTACGATTGATGGTCTCTGTTTAATGCATGTGTTATCTAAAATGCGTTGACACCCTTCACTTTTATGAGTGCCTCTATAAAATTAATAAAATGCATCTGAGAGAGAGGTTATGGAGACTGTTAAAGGGTGGTAGTGAGGGTATCCGTGACTGAGGTGGTCGTTGGGGGCGCCAAAAAACATTGTCGCACTGGGCGCCACCAGTGCTAAAGCCGGCCCTGTGAAGAACTGTGAGAAAGTGGTGTGCACTTTTTTTTCTGTAAGCTTACAGCTTTAGCCAATTTTGCAGGTTGCTTAATGGCATTTTCATGATCATAGTCCATTTAGCTGGTTACTTCACTAGTTGTCCATTCTGAGATATTTTGTTTAAAGGTGATAGTCCTGAGCAGGCATAAGTTTGAAGGAGAAAAGTTGGAGATAACTACTAGGCTTGACTGTGTTATCATCATCCAATTTCTGATTGTCTTTGTGAGATGTCAACAAGCAGTCATAGTATTTAGCTTGTTGGGACCTGCAGTGGTGGATGAAATTGAAGTCTGCCGTTAGCCAGCATAATTTGTTGGTTCTCTTCAGTTATTTCATGCCTGTTCAGTTGGTGATCAGTGGTTTATTGCTATGGACAGCTATACGACTGGATGGTGGCCACGAGCCATAGCAGGTTTGCCTTAAGTTAGTGTAAAAGTGTGAAGCATTATAAGGGAATAATTATACAGCCTGTATGAGCTACAATTGACTACCTGACCACTAAGAGTTGTGGTATTATTGTGGGCCAGGAGGGTTATGTATTGTAATTGCATTTACTCTAGTAAAGAGCCACTATAATGAATAACTGTATTTAAATACAGCCACTCACTGGTATGATGTAGCAACAGTTGTTAAAATCTGCTAACCACTGTTGTTAGATCATAAAGAAATCCCAGGATGCTCTGGCTGAGCTCTCCAAGAGCCTGTCAGAGTAGCACTAGGAACTAAGGAGCACAGCTTCTGAAGGATAGGGCACAGAGATTGGTGGGGGTGCGTGGAAGGAAGCCAGGTATATATATGGCTCCCCCATTACTCCCCTGCCCCTGCATAGTAGTTGAAAAAGCAGAGGCAGGTGATTTTGGGGGCTATGCTTACCATAAAATTATAGATGGGTAAAAAGTGATTTACAGTAATATTTTTCACATTGAGACTCTGAGGGACAGCATACACAACTCAAGTTTAACTCTTGTTGTCTGTTTGATGTAATTCATAACCCCTTGGTGAAAAGCATCCCAGTAATTCACTGCTACTCATCTATAATTCTAAAGATATGGTCATTACTACCCCTAATGTGTCTCTGAAGCTCTTTACACCCAGCGGCATGCTGCTCTGGAATCCAAGGTTAGTAGTTAATCCAGTGGTTATTAGGATAAGTCTTGTACTTTCAAGAAAACCATTACATGCATTTACTCCACAGGGGTCCGCTGCCATTTGGCTAGATTCACTCTATAGAAATACCAAATGCATACACATACATTCCAATTTCTTTGTGGTGGTTTTATATGAACAGGAGTTAGGTGTGATCACTAGTTGGGGGAGGTTATGTGAGCTAATGCAGCTGGTTGGTAGGATTAATAGATGAGATACAAAATATCTGATATTGTGAGGGTGCAGGTATGATTTTCAAAGGAGAGACTGTCAATTTAGAAATTTTGAAATGAAATAAGGACCACTGGCAGAAATCCAATAATATAGCCTTATAGCTCGTCGTAGCGGGCTATACCGTTTATTAAAGGCCCGCTCCAGAGTTAAATGCCAGAGCCAAAGGCAAGGGCCTTTAACAAGGGAGCGGGACTTTACTAGCCGGTATAGCCCAGCTACGAAGGGCTATAAGGCTATTAGAACATTCTGCCACTAGAGGGCAGAATGTTCCAACAAATAAAACAAAGGCGTCTCAGAGGTTGACGGGTAAATTCCCTCGGTCTCTGAGAGGCCTTTGAAAACAACATTGGAATGTTGCTTTGCGGGCCGTTACCGGCCCGTAAAAGAATTGAGCACTCTATTGTAATCAATGGAGCTCCCAACATGCCATTGTTCTAATAAAGATTAAGACAACCATGCATGTGGCTTAAAGTAGGGTGTGCTCTTCAAGAGGAGGCAGTGCAGAGGATGGAAAGTAAGGAAAGGATCACTCATGAGAAAGGGAAAGTTGAGTGTTTTATGCAGGTTTGTGGAAATACGGAGGAGGCTTTCCGAGATAGCATGCAATCGGGAGATGCAAAACTGTAGAAAGAAATAACCTTATTTCCTCATGGAATAGTGCTGTAAAAGGTACTCTCATTGACACTAGACTAGGCAAACAGTTTGTCCGCTAGTGGGCTATCATAAGACCACTGCTTCAGCAAGAACAGCTCTTAATAGGTGTTGTATTGTATTGTATTTTATTGTATTGTATTGCAGCATTGATATATTGCTTACTACCCGTGTGTAGTAGGGGGTTGGAATCTCACTGGATGGAAACGTAAGTTAATAGCTGGATGCATATATAGGAAAATATCAAGAGTGTTAGTCTGCAATCGAAGGATGCAGTAGCCTCATGATCATAGCAACATGAGAGTATATGCAGGGTAAATAATGCAATCACCGAAAAGGAGATTTTGCATGTGCTGGAGCAGATGTCTACTGATGTTCATCTTTAAAGTATGATTCACTGTACTAATTGGGAGAGCAAAGTGGTATCCTTTGTATGTCCCTGGCTGTGCATGGCACTAAATGGTGTTGAGAACAGATTCCCATGACAGTGGAAGTGTACTGCCTGCATTACTGAGGCTGCATGGTGAAGTCCACACACTGAAATTCAATGAGAACTTTGGGCCTGCTTTAGATTTCGGCAGACAGATTACTCCATCACAACAGTGAGTGATATCCAGTCCACCAAAATATAAATTCCATAATATCCTGTTGGATTCATATTTCAGCAGATGTGAAATCCGTTATGGTGTGACGGAGTAACCTGTCCTCCAAAATCTAAGTCAGGCCCTTTGTTAGCAAGGGATTGCTGATTAGACTTCCTGAAGCACTGCTCTATGATGGGAGTGAGGGGTGGAACTGCAGAATCTGCGTGCAATGTGAAGGGGGACTTTAAGTGAGGTCCAGACCTTTACCATCCTTGATCAGACTTTCAGTTTGACTGACAGAAGTGCATACACCTCAGACCTCTTTGGATGCTCCAGACCTCCCTTTGTGTGTTTCTCTACCTCCCACTTGTTAGCTCCCTCTCCTGTTTCTCCCATTCCCCCTTCACATTTTTTTTCTCATCCCTCTTTTACCTTTTAGTTCTCCCCACTGAAGAACAATGGCTCTGCAGTCCCTCTTACCAAAAGCTTTGGGTTCCCTGGAAATAAGCAACAATGGGGCACATGCATCAACAATGCCATTTGCGATTCCTTATTAGCGAAAAATAAGGAATCGCTAATAAGGAATAGCAAAAGGCTATGCATGTAGGAATCGCTATTCAAATAGCGATTCCTTAACTTTCCTTAATTGCTACTAGCAAATTGCGAGTAGCAATTAAGGAATGCCATCCCAATCATTCCTATGGGCCTCCAGGCTCATAGGAATGAATTGGAGATTGCATGAGCAAATAGCGAGTACCAGTAGGTTCTCGCAAATTGCTCATGCAATTTCAAGGGTGCAAGGGTGTCAAAATGACACCCTATTGCACCCCTAAAATTGATATGTGCACATATGTTGCACACACACATGCTCTAAGGGCATGTGTGTGCGCAACATGAAACTTTGAAAAATGCACAAAAGTGCATTTTTCAAACTTTTAGCAAATTACCATGCAGTTCATCTTCATGGTATTTTGCTCCCCCTATTAGCGAATTCGCTAATTTTTTAACTTTCATGCATTGCATTTAAGGAATCCCAAATTGAGATTCCTTAAATTAAGGAATCTCAATTTGGGATTCCTTAAATGCTATCGCTATTTAAGGAATCGTTATTTAAGGATTCCTTAAATAGCGATTTTTGCTTTTGGGTTGATGCATTGGGATTGGGTATTTTTAACTCAATACCGGGAGCTATTAGCGAATCGGTATTTTACCGACTGGATTTTGGCTTGATGCATGAGGCTGAATATGCTTCCATTATCTATGAATAATGCAGTCGTACCCTTGTGCTAAGACAAAATATGTGTTTATTGATGAACCCCCTACATTGAATATTCTCCTGACATTTAAATGATAATTTCTATTTTACAGAACTTTATAATACTCATTTCATCATCTTTAAAATCTAAAATGTTGAACAGGCCTAGATGGGATTCTTACTCATACCCAGTAAAAGCACTGACTTATGTGACGACAATGCACCGTCTCAGGTTTTGATGCCTGTAGTTCCGTCTTTAGGGCACTGGTAGAGCAGTAAGGTAATCCTAATGTGGCCTGAAAACAGGTTTGGACTGGCCGATAGGGCCATCTGGCAGTTCCAGAAGGGCTGGTCCCACATATCAGTGTGTGGGCAGAATTTCCTCGGTATTACCACAGACCTTGAGTGCAGCGAACACAAATGCATGAACTCTACCATACCTTATGAATAAGGCTCCCTGTTTTCCGTTTTTACAGATTTTTACAGATAAATACAGACAAAAAACATTCATTTTCTTGTCTGTATTTATTTTTAAATATAGATAAAAAACAGAAATGTAGTTGCTTTTTGAGTCCTTCTAAATACTGCCTGCCATGACTGCCAGGGCAATAGATGTGTGTATTGATAGATAAGGGGGTTAAAAAAGAAAGGCTTTTTAGTAAAGAGGTTTAAACAGTAGTAGCTATGCACAAGGTTGATACTGCAATGTGCATATTTTCATATAAGTGCATTGATTTATCTTCTGCGGGTTTTCATATCATTGAAACTTGGCAGACATTCAAGCATGACTGCATATTTATCGGTTAAATAAATGTGGAAATGTACTCATTTCAGTGTAATTTTTCCCCAAAACCCAAAATAAATATGGATAAATACAGAAAAAGTTAGCAAAAAATAAATATGGATAAATACAGACGGAAATGTCAAAAAAATAAATACCATAAAACTGGGAGCCCTACTTATAAAACACCCATTAAAGCGTGTTTTACAAGGTACAAGTTCAAAACGTAGCGAGAAGCATGCAGAACTTGTTAAGTAGATTTTTAAATGCCAAGCTGAGTAACATTAACCTGCACACACATGCCCCGCCATGGCAGACCTGTAGTACATTTGAAGAACTACCTACGTGGGTGGCACAACCAGTGCAGCAGGCCCACTAAGTAGCATTTGAGTTACATGCCCTAGGTATTTGTCTTACCACTGTACAAGGGACTTACAGCTAACTCAAATCAGCCAACCATGTATACACCAATCATCAGTATGTATATGACAAGCAGAGCGCTTTGGCACTGCTTGGCAGTGATTAAGCACTCAAAGTCCTAAAGCCAACAAAACCGGGTCCAAACAGGAGGCCAGAAACCAAAAAGTCAGGAGAGACCACGCCAAAAGGTGCTAGACCTAACAACCAATAAGCTTCAAGATGCTAGTTTAAGATGCAGTACTTTATACCTGTCAGGTGAAAATACAACAATTCAAACAACGCTGTTTTGTCTATTGTCTATTGTTCTTTCTTTGAACTTGAGATAACAAGGCACTTGTTCCAAACTTATATTGCATCAGGTATTTGATTTATGTCTATATCTAAATGACTTGACACTTTCACAGTTCGTGGAAAGATAAGGGCAGATGACATCTGCATCAAAGGCAGATATGTTGATGATTTTGCAAACATATACAAAAATTTGTTGCAGCATACTTAAAATGGAGTTGAGCCTTATATCTTTACATCAAAGCAAGATTGCCACATAGTTCACTTTACAAAATCCTCTCACTTTGCAGTCAGAGGAAAATAAAGAAACACAAATCTCCATGTTAAAAGACTAAGCAGCAATGTGTTGTAAGACACCGCCTAATCTTTGACCTTTCTCTCTGCATGTACAGCGAATAAGACAAGATACAAATTACATTTGAAGACTTTAGTGCTTATTCACCATCACAATTCCAGCATGTTTATTTTGGGGGTGCTGCAACACCCTCCTTACCAATCCTTCCACAGCGCCTTGCATATGAGTTTCTGGAAAGGACAGATGCTCATCAGTGAAGGTCAGCTGCAGCTGTAGAGACTGGAGAAGAGCTGTGAACGGAATGCTAGGGGAGCTGGAGAAGTGCAGCAGTAAACAACCACAGGCATGCTCAGACTGAAACAGAAAGTAGTCCTGGATCTGAGTCAGGAATAAAAGCTACAAGACACAGAATGCAAAGAAGTGGGTATGGTTGAGTTAATTGCTCACACCTGCTGTGGGTCAGTTGCAGGGGTCCGGGTAGCAGGCAGGAGGCAAGTAGTGTCATTGGCTCTGAAGTAAGTGCATCTGCAGAGAGCAGACAACCGCTGGTGTCCTTAGGTCTTAAGCATATGTATCTGCAGAAATGCCTATCACCAGGAGAGAGGGGCCAGATGGGTTGAGGATGAAAACATGAGCGCTTGCAGAAAAGCTAATCTAGGAGAGAACGGCTGGAGGGAAGGGGCAAGGATCGGCTGAAAACACAAGCTGCAAGCGCTTGTGTTTTCGCCCTATCCTCATTTAGTTTGCAAGCGCTTGTGTTTTCAGCTGATGCCTGTTAGTTTGCAAGCAACTAACGAAGACCAGCTGGAAACACATGCACTTGCAAACTAAACTAGGATCAGCTGAAAACATAAGCGCTAAGTTGGTTAAGTTATGTGCAATAAAAGTCTGGTAAATATATATTTGGAGCAAACACAAGGAAATGATGGACGGAGTGCTGAAACTTTTCAAACACTCACCCCTAGTCACAGATCTGGGTTGAATCCATCATCATTCTTTAGCTCACTTTGCTACCCCAGTTCAGACACAGCTATATGCAGATCAGTCTTGACCCTGTGCCTCATGGGAACAGTCCAGCCCGAACTGCCAAGCCATGTCTTCCCTGGACCGGAAACAAGCATCCTTGGACCGGTTTCTGCCTAACAGCCCTCTTCAGCCAGGCTAGCTTGAATCCAGTGGCAAAGTGAGCAAGGGACCCACATCTGGACATACCCTGCCAACTTAGGGTGAATAAAGCAAACACAAGGAGATGATGGACGGAGCGCTGAAACTTTTCAAATACTCACCCCCAGTCACAGATCTGGGTTGAATCCATCATCATTCTTTAGCTCACTTTGCCACCCCAGTTCAGACACAGCTATATGCAAATAAGTCTTGACCCTATGCATCGTGGGAACAGTCCAGCCCTGGACCGCAAACAAGCATCCTGGGACCGGTTTCGGGCTAACAGCCCTCTTCAGCCAGGCTAGCTTAAATCCAGTGGCAAAGTGAGCAAGGGCTGAGAAAAAGGGGGGGTCCCAAAATGCGTTTTCCTTATGTTAATTCCCATAGAGATTTTAGACACGACTACAGCCCGAACTGCTTAACGGAATTGCACCAAATTTGGCAGAAAGCCAGCTGTTGGTGCAGAAAGCGACTGTTTTGTAAATTGGTGTATATCTGTTCAGTAGTTTTTGAAATATTAAGGAAAATCCAAATTTGCATATATAGGGCCGCAAAGGATCCGCGACCCCTCCCGATCTCGTGCTGGGATCTGATTGGCTGCCAACACTTCAAACCAGGAAGTGTTGGCAGTCATCTTGGGACTCAGCTTGAGCCGAGTACCAGAAAACATAAAAAAATAGAAAAGGGGGGGCAGGGTAGGAATAACCTGACCCTCTCGGCCTCTTAGTGGGGTCAGAGAGAGTCCCCCCAGAGCAAAACAATTTTGGCATGAGTCACGCTGGAGCGCCGACACCTGCTGAAAAAAAGAGAAGGGCAGTAGCCCAGGTGGGCCAGGTCCAGGGGGCAAATGCAAATATAAAAAAAAAGAAATGGAGTGTTTCGTGGTCCCCCGTGCCCCAGGTACTGCCGCCTCCCCGGGGCTTAGTGATAATATAAAGTTGGGGGGGGGAATCTCACGGACCCCAGTGCCCCCAGGGAGCAACCTTTTAAAAAATGTGAGTGGGCCATGTGGCCCCCCTCCAGGCTGTTCTTAGCATGGGGACGCCACCTCCCCAGGGCAGGCCCTACTAGAACTAAGAAGGGGGCCATGAGGCCCCCCTCCTGGAGCCATAGATGGCCCTCGGGTCACCAACCACCAGGGGTGGCTCCTGCTATGTCCCGAGGTGCCAACCCCGGGACATAGCTGTTTGCTTTGGCAGGAGCTTTGATGCACCAGCCAAGCCACAGCAGACACTCTGCTTTTAACAAGCAAGAGGATTGAAAATGCTTTTACTTGCTGGAAGCGGAGCAGAATTGCTTTCATACATAGGGAGCTGCCTTTCCAGCAGCTTCCTGTGTCTGAAAGCAATGCCGGCTTACACAGGAGGCGGGGAGCCAGCAGGGACTGCGGGGGAGACTAGGTGCCCTGGGAGCAACCAGCAGACCTGGCCAAGCCCCAGGGGATGGGCCCACAGAGCCGATATCGGCTCGTGGAGGGGGTGCTCGACCCCCTCCTCTATCTGGAAATTGCTGGGCCCCTAGGGATTGGGGTCCCAGGGGCTTAAATCAGCCGAGGGAGGGGGACCGCAATGCCTCTCTCCCCCACCAGTACAATATTTCTTTTAAAGGCTGGGCCTCAGGGGATTGGGTCCCCAGGACCAAAATCAGTCCGGGGAGGGAGGCACTCAGCCCCCCTCACCTAATAAATGATAAAAAAAATACAAAACAAGGACAGCCCAGGAAAGTCGCAAGAGGCCCGCCCCCCTTTCTCCACCACTATGCAAATGCATCTCCTGGTGCACTACTGATTGGGGGGATGTAGTCCCCTTGGATGCTGAGAGTCAGTGAGGGCCAACAATCCCTCCTGTTATATCCAGTAAGTACCACAGAGCAGGATTACTGAGAGGTTTTCTGAGGCCATGCCCCCTTTATCCACCACTCTGCAAACGCACCTCCTGGTGCTATACTGGTTGGGGGATTAAGTCCCCTTGGATGCTAAGGGTCCTTGGGGGCCAAGAACCTCTCCTGTTACCTCCAGTAGGTGCCATACAGTGGGATTGAGCAGTTATAGTTATCTGAGATAACTATAACTTACCACCACGTAATGCACTGCTTATGACCTCACATATTACATCACTCAGAGCATGGTCAGTGACATCACTGATGACATCTCAAATGACATTCATCAGTGATGTCATTGACCATGTCATGTGAGATGTAATATTTGAGGTCATAAGCAGTCTTTATATATACTGCTACATATATATATATATACATATTACCTACTGGCGGTCGCCAGTAGGTAGTTATAGTTAGGACCCTCTTACCATAGGAAATCCGCAACATTCTATTTGGAATAACTTTGGCGCCGGTCGACGAATCCTCGCGAAATTTTCAAAATAGGTGGGGCGCTACGCTCCGCTCCTACCCTGAAAGTCTCGGGGGGATTCGTCAAGCGGGGGCTGAGAAAAAAGGGGGTCCCAAAACGCGTTTTTCCCATGCATTTTTCAATAGGACCTTTAGACACAGCTACAGCCCGAACGGCTGAACAGAGTTACTTGAAATTTGGCAGAGAGGTAGTCCTCAGGTCAAGGAAGTGCCTTTTGTAGGTCTGGTGTAAATCTGTTCAGTAGTTCCTGAGAAAATAGCATTTAAATCAATATATATATCTGAGCCAGCTTACGGTGCGCTTACCGTGCGCTTCCGGTAAGCTTACCGTACGCGTAAGGTGACGTGCGCGAGCGCGCTTCTGATTGGCTGTTAGATCTCAGTAAACATTCGAATCGGTCGAAACCAGGAAGTGTCGGCCGCCATATTCTCTCTCGCACTCTGAGGGGAGTGGAGGAAAAGCAAACTCGGAAAACAATAAAAGAGGCTTGCTAGACAGCTCCCAACCACCCAGTCATGTTTATGGTGTCCTCAAAGAACCCTCAAAGGCAAAAAATTAATTTTGTAAATTTTCGAAAAATCGCCGATTACGCTTACCCTACGCGTACGGTAAAAAAAAAAACAAAAAAAGAAAAACAAAATCCACGTTCTCCACACCCCGTGTGCAAAAGGTGCCCGACGGGCAACTTTTGAGCATGGCATATTATTTATGTGAACAATCAATAGATAAACTTTAACAACGATGCGCCTAATACGGCCTCCGTGTGCGGACGGTGCGCGAAGCGCATCGTGCGTACATGGCCCATGTAGCGTAACGTGGGCACGCGGTGCGCATAGTGCACCGCGTGCCCACCCTGCGTGCACGGCACTAACTGCGTAAAGTGGGCGCGCGGTGCGCGAAGCGCACCGTGCGCGCACGGAACGAACTGCGTAAAGTGGGAGCGCACGCCACGAACCGCGTAAAGTAACTTAGCATTTAAAAAACCGTCCAAATTCACTGAAAAAACCATAGGTTTCACACACGTTATAGTTAGGAATTAGCATTTAAAAAACCTTGCAAATTCACTGAAAAAACCATAGGTTTCACACAAGTTATAGTTAGCGGACATTTTACTGATAAAAAACCATTGAAATTCCCCCGTTATAGTTAGTGCAGGCAACTATAACTCACGCGACCGCAATCCTCTGCTGATGCTAATACTGTATTTAGACACTTATTTACCCATGTCTTCTTCCATTAATTTTTAGCTATACATATATTACAAATATTTATTTTTCATAAAGACACATATGTCATCAGCAGAGGATTGCGGTCGCGTGAGTTATAGTTGCCTGCACTAACTATAACAGGGGAATTTCAATGGTTTTTTATCAGTAAAATGTCCGCTAACTATAACTTGTGTGAAACCTATGGTTTTTTCAGTGAATTTGCAAGGTTTTTTAAATGCTAATTCCTAACTATAACGTGTGTGAAACCTATGGTTTTTTCAGTGAATATATATATATATAAATACATATATATATATATATATATATATATATATATATATGTATTATCTACTGGCGGTCGCCAGTAGATATTATAGTTACAACCTAGTTTCCATAGGAAATCTCAAAATTCTATTTTGAATAACTTTGGCGCCGGTTGACCAGTCCTCGCGAATTTTTCAAAACTAATGGGGCGCTCCGTTCAGCTCCTACCCTGAAAGTCTCGGGGTGATTCGTCAAGCGGGGGCCGAGAAAAAGGGGGGGGTCCCAAAACGCGTTTTCCCCATGCATTTTTCCATAGGACCTTTAGTCGCAGCTACAGCCTGAACGGCTGAACAGAATTACGTGAAATTTGGCAGAGAGGTAGCCATAAGGTCAAGGAAGTGCCTTTTGCAGGACTGGTGTAAATCTGTTCAGTATTTCCTGAGAAAATAGCATTTAAAAGCATATCAATATCTATACGCGCGCGCCGTGCGCGCACTGTGCGCGCACCCTGCCGTGCGCGAGCGCAATTCTGATTGGTTGTTAGATGTCGGTAAACATTCTAATCGGTCGAAACCAGGAAGTGTCGGCCGCCATTTTGTCTCTCGCAGTCTGAGGGGGTGAAAAAAAAAGGTGGAGAATGTGTAAAGGGGGCAGAGTGGACAGTTCCTGACCCCCTAGCCTTGGTCAGGGGGTCACAGAAGGACCCCCAAGGGCGAAAAAAACATTTTTTTTTTTTTTTTTTAAATCGCGAGGTGCGCACACGGTGAAAACCTGAAGAAAAAAAATTACATAACTTAGCATTTAAAAAACCGTACAAATTCACTGAAAAAACCATAGGTTTCACACACGTTATAGTTACGAATTAGCATTTAAAAAACCTTGCAAATTCACTTAAAAAACCATAGGTTTCACACATGTTATAGTTAGCTGGACATTTCACTCGTAAAAAACCAATGAAATTCCCCCGTTATAGTTAGTGCAGGCAACTATAACTCACGCGACCGCAATCCTCTGCTGATGACGTCAGATATTATATCACTGATGACATATGTGTCTTTATGAAAAATAAATATTTGTAATATATGTATAGCTAAAGATTAATGGAAGAAGACATGGGTAAATAAGTGTCTAAATACAGTGATGTATTATCTGACGTCATCAGCAGAGGATTGCGGTCGCGTGAGTTATAGTTGCCTGCACTAACTATAACGGGGGAATTTCATTGTTTTTTTACGAGCGAAATGTCCAGCTAACTATAACATGTGTGAAACCTATGGTTTTTTAAGTGAAAAAAAAAAAATATATATATATATATATATATTCACTGAAAAAACCATAGGTTTCACACACGTTATAGTTAGGAATTAGCATTTAAAAAACCTTGCAAATTCACTTAAAAAACCATAGGTTTCACACATGTTATAGTTAGCTGGGCATTTCCCTCGTAAAAAACCAATGAAATTCCCCCGTTATAGTTAGTGCAGGCAACTATAACTCACGCGACCGCAATCCGCTGCTGATGACGTCAGATATTACATCACTGATGACATATGTGTCTTTCTGAAAAAAAAAAAAAATGAAATATATGTATAGCTAAAGATGAATGGAAGAAGACATGGGTAAATAAGTGTCTAAATACAGTGATGTAATATCTGACGTCATCAGTAGCGGATTGCGGTCGCGTGAGTTATAGTTGCCTGCACTAACTATAACGGGGGAATTTCATTGGTTTTTTACGAGGGAAATGCCCAGCTAACTATAACATGTGTGAAACCTATGGTTTTTTAAGTGAATTTGCAAGGTTTTTTAAATGCTAATTCCTAACTATAACGTGTGTGAAACCTATGGTTTTTTCAGTGAATATATATATATTCACTGAAAAAACCATAGGTTTCAGGGGTGTTATAGTTAGCTGGACTTTTCACTTGTACAAAACCATTGAAATTCCCCCGTTATAGTTAGTTCAGCTAACTATAACTCGCGCGCCCGCAATGCACTGCTGATGACGTCACATATTACATCACTCATGACATGGTCAGTGACATCACTCATGACATCACTGATGACATCTCAAATGACATCACTGATGACATCACTGATGACATCATCCAGTGAATGTGTGTTTTTCTGAAAATTAAATATGTTTTATATATGTATATCTCAAGGTCGATGGAAGAATAAATGGGTATATAAGTGTCTAAATGAATGATTTGTTTTTGAAAAATTGATTGTGTAACTGACTGATTACGTGTATCATAGTGAATACATGGCTTAGTGAGTAATGTTTAAATATGTAAATATCTGTATCAGTCTCTCACTTTGTGTATAAGTGGCTGCATGGGTTGGTGAGTAGCTACATGGGTGTCTATATAGGTTATTAGTTGGTTTTTTGAGTATCAGTCTGAGTGTCTGCATGGTTCGGTGGGGGGTATTACGTAGTGCATAGGTGCATGAATGAGTGACTCACTGTTTGTATGTGTTGAACACAACATGTGTGCAGGACTGTATGGGTGGATGAGTGTGTGTATGGGTGTGTTAGTGAGTGAATGACTGTCTCAATAGTGTCTTTATGAGTAACTACATATGTTTTAAACTAGTATATGTGACTATTGGTGTATATATGTGAGTATATGTGAGAGTGAGAGATTGAAAGAGTTCCTGTATGAATAAGTATGTGTTTCTATAAGTGATTGTTTAAAAGACTAAGGATGTGTAAGTTTCCGTTGAAGTAAGTATGGTGGTGTGTGTATAACTGTATATGCAAGTAAATGTATGTTTGATTCTTTATTAGCATGAGTGACTATGTGTGTGAGTAACTCTATGGATGAGTGGCATTGTGTAACAGGATGTATAGGTGTATGAGTACATATGATGAGTGAGTACATGTATGAGTGACTGTATAGGACTGTTGGTGAATGAGTGGATGTGTATGTGGATCTTAGAATTACTGAAGAGGTTGTTGTAACTGGTATTGGTATGTCCATTGTTTTGAAAATTTTAGTCTCTATTTTTGAATGTGTGTATCAAAGGTTATATTAGGGTGAGAGGAGGTCTGCCACTCGATCACAAGGATGATGTCATCAGTGATGTCATCAGTGATGTCATTTGAGATGTCATCAGTGATGTCATGAGTGATGTCACTGACCATGTCATGAGTGATGTAATATGTGACGTCATCAGCAGTGCATTGCGGGCGCGCGAGTTATAGTTAGCTGAACTAACTATAACGGGGGAATTTCAATGGTTTTGTACAAGTGAAAAGTCCAGCTAACTATAACACCCCTGAAACCTATGGTTTTTTCAGTGAATTTCTGAGGTTTTTTAAATGCTAATTCCTAACTATAACGTGCCTGAAACCTATGGTTTTTTCTGTGAATTTCAAAGGTTTTTTAAATGCTAATTTCTAACTATGCCTACAGAGATAGGACATGTGAAGAAAGAAGAAAAAATGCACAGAAAGAAACAAAAGAAGTGCAGAAAGAAGCAACAGAAGTCCTCAAATACGAAGATAAGTGCAGGAAGAAGGATAACGTGCAGAAAGAACAAAAAGAAGAGCAGAAAGAAGCCTTGTTGCAAAATCATCCTGTACCCTCAACTTTTTCAGACGGATACTGGTGGTAACTGAGTCTGACTAACCAGTCCTAGAGCCAGTGCTATGTTAAAAGACACTTAGAATACAGTGAAAACACCTACATACACTAGGGAACATTATGCGTTGGGGTCCCCCTGTGATTAGCATGACCTCCTCTGTAAGCCCCTAGTGTATAATAGGGCATGGGGATTAAAACTACCTCTTAAAACAGGCCACAGGGCGTTTTTGCACACGTTAACTCAGGCCCCGTCCCCTCCCTTCACCACTGTGTAAACACGCCCTGTGTCCATTTTTAGTTGGGAGATTAAGTTCATTTGAATCCTGAGGGTCCCTAGGGTCCAACTAGCCCACTAGGTACCTCCAGTAAGTGCCACAGAGCTGCGTTGCAGAGAGGTGTAAAAAGTGGCACGGCCTGGACCACCTCTCTGCAATGCAGCTCAGTGGCGCTTACTGGAAGCACTTGGTGGGCTAGTTAGCCCCCAGGGGCCCTCAGTATTGAAGGGAAATTATATCCCCAATTTAAAACGTGCCATAGTGCGTGTTTGCACACGTCACCTCAGGCCCCGTCCCCTCCCTTCACCACTGTGTAAACGCGCCCTGTGGCTGTTCTAATTTGAGAGATTAAGTCCCCTTGAATCCTAAGGGTCCCTAGGGTCAAACTAGACCACTAGGTACCTCCAGTAAGTGCCACAGAGCTGCGTTGCAGAGAGGTGTAAAAAGGGGCTTGGCCTCAGAACACCTGGCTGCAGCGCAGCTCCCTGGCGCATACTGGAGATGCCTGTTGGGGGCGCGTTTGCAGAGTGCTGCATGGAGGGGGCATGGCCTCCGGCACGATGCCAGTCTTTTATTTATTTTAGTTTTTTAAGAAGGGGGGCTGTGTGGTTCCCCTTCTTATTCTAATTTATTGGCCCTGATGACCCCATCCCCCAGGGCCAGTCTCCTAATTATATTTTTTTTACCCCAATCCCCAGGGCCGGCCACTGTTTTTTATTATTTTTAAAAAATATATATTTATAGACACACCTAGGACATGCTGGACAAACCGTACGTACCTATCACCATGACGATTTGCGTGATATTCATTAAAAGGCGACTATGCATGCAATGAATCCACGTGGAATGTATTTACACCACTAGTGAAGCTCTGACATGTCTGATGCCCTACCGTGCCTAATCCTGGTAGACACCCTTGTCGTTTATTTATACAAACATGGGTAGCTATTGACAGGCACATTTAATACACATGCACACCAAGCCATTCAAAGGGGATTCGACAAAAATTCGACCAAAACTATGCAAGAAACCCCCCTCACGGTTAATAAAACACACATCCACTGCCGGATGTGTAATACTTTTTATTTTACTCTCTGGAAAGGGGACGAACATCACTTGAGAGTCACAGCGTGCTCCTGACAGAGCCCAATGCTGTGTTACACCCACCATTGCCTGCCGAGTGCCACACACCTCTGTGTTGTATTCCACTAGCTAGTGCATATGCTATGACACTCTCTAGCCCATGTGCACTGTAACACCACCCCGTGAATATGTCATGCCACACTTGTCTTCGCACGGGTTATATTGCCCCATCTAACGTGCCTTTCTCGATGCCTATGTTATAACGCACAGTGCTATGCCATACATATTACAATCTGGGATCCATATCTTTGTCACAGTGCATATGCAACATTACACTCCCCAGCACATATTTTATATTACAACTTTAGAGACTAGTTAGGTTACACAACACTGCCCTGTGCATATTACACTCCAAGGCGCATATCGCATAGCACGCGCTAGTGCCTGTGCTATCTTGCGCTCTCCAATGAATCTGTCATTGCGCACAATGTATTGCATATTATATTTCACGCCCGGTTCATCTTATATCACACTTTTTGGTGCATAGTTTATGCCATACACTATATCTAGTTTTCATTTTCAATCGTGCTCTCAGGACTATGTTCTATATAACACTGTGTTCACCTACCCTTTTCACGGGCATTACATTTTGCGATAGGGGGTGGAGGGTCAGGGGGTGTTTCTGCCAAGTGAGCCCGGAGTCACAGTCACAAACGTCCTCTTCTTCCTTAATAAAAGTGAGATTATGCTGCATACTTGTTCATATTTTAAGTAGTTCGCACAGACACAATGTTTTAAAAACAATAAAGTTCCTAATACCCGCCTTCTCTGAACAGTTAGCTTGCTGCCCTATCCCCTTCCTCCCTATCCTCTGTTGTGTGAATCCATGGACTAGCCTCCTCCCTCCTGCCATGCATGGTCTGATGTGCTGCCACTGCCCTCAATTTAGTATGATGTACCAGTCCACTCCTCCTGCCCTCCATTGCCCAATTCTATGCCCCATCATTGACCTCCTGCTTAAACTCTGTGCTTAGCTTGCTGCCCCTATTCTCCTTCCCCCTGCCCTCCGATGTCTTTGTGCATGCCCCTGCTCCATCCTTTTTGCCCACCATGTCCCATGGACCTGCCACTCCTATCTACTCTGAGTGCTCTGTTGAGCTGCCACTCCCCTCCCACCTGCCTAGCATTGTCAGATGACTGTAACCTGTCCCTGCCACCTCCACCCTGCCTGTCCACATGCCATGCCCCTATCCTCTTCCTCCTGTCCTACATGGTCCATTGTACTGCCACACCCTTCTGCCCTCCCTGGTCTATTGTGCTGCAACTGCTCCTCCTGCCTGCCCCGTGTGGTCTGTTGTGAGGTCCCTTCCCCTGAACTTTCTTGTCTGTGCACAGGTCCTGACCCTCCCTTCTATCCTCCATCGTCCTTTGTGCATGCCCCTCCACCCTCCTTCTTGCCCATCATAGCCATTGTGCTGCCACTAACCCTCCCACTTGCCATGCATGGTCTTCTGTGCTGCCATGGCCCCTCCCACCTTCCCTGTGTGGTCAGTTAGCTGCCCCTGACCCCCTCCCACCTTCCCTCCATGGTCTGTGTGTATGCCATCACAGTCTCGCTGTTGCTCTTCATGGTGTGTCTTGCTTCTAGCGCCCATCCTGCCTGACCTCCATGGCTATCTTGCTGCTCCTGCCCTGCCCCCTTGCCCCCAGCCCTACTCCCTCCCTCCTGGCTTGTCTGTTCCATTGTAATGCCCCTGATCCGTCCCTCCTGCCCTTTATGGTCTGTTATGCTGCAGCTTTCTCTCCTGTCTGTCCATTATGGTCAGCTAGCTACCATTGCCTCTTGCCCCTCTGTTCTCTGTTGTCCATGTGCATGGTCCTGTCCCCTCCCTCTTGCTTTCTATGGATTGTTGTGCTGCACTCCCGTCCTGCATGCCCTGTGTGGTGTATTGTGCTGCTGCAAACCCTGATGCCTGCCCTGCAGGGTCAGTTTGGTGCACCTCTCCATGTCCCTCCTGTCCTCTGTTATCCAAGTCCATGTCCCTATCCCATTTCCTTCCATGATCCAATGTACCATACTTGCGAACATTTTGAACTTGGTAAGAGGGAGATTTTGAAAAAAAACTGGGGTATTGATTTTCCCCTTTGAGTTACATTGAAAAAGAGGATATTGTAGACAGGAGACAGATCAAATAAAGCCCATTTGAGCTTAAAAACATTGGACGTTTCCTGGCTGAATCAGGTCTGTTGGCATGTATGGTTGTACTACCATTGCCTCTTCCTTCTGCCCACAATGGTCTATTACATTGCCACAGCCTTGAAGGAGGGTAGATTTTGTATCACAGGGGGCCCCTGGCCCGTTCTGTCCACACCTGAAGTATGAGACCCTTGTCCTTGCCCTGCCAGCTGCATTTGTAGGCCGTAATAAATTGACCAGCGGGTCCTGTGTTGCTATATAATTATCCTGAGACATCCTTACCACTCAGCCAGCATAAAACCCCTGTGTAGGCCCTTCTGTTCAATATGTAGGCCTCTTTGTTAAATTGGCCATAGCTCTGCAATTTTAGTGTATAGCAGTCTGAAGGCAGGTCTGCGAGGCCTTCTGATCCAAACTAGTAGCCTCCACCCTACCCGAGTGCTCCGTGCTCGGTATCAAAGTTCAACATCCCCCTGAAGCTGTCGACATACAGTAGGCTGCATCCTGGACTGGTACTTGCTTCCTGGGCAGGTTTCCCGCTTTTAAGGAAGTGGCAACCGCAGAGCGTCAAGTTAGGACAACTGAGGAGATTTTATACATGAATATATTGAATTCCCGTACAATACCCATTATTTTCTGCTTGCTCTATGGAACTTACGATAAGCGATTGGCCTGAGAGACTGACCTTTTCACCCAGTCCATTGTCAGCATTAAGTGGGTAAATGACGAAATGTCTGGTAAAATCTGCAGACGAAGCTTTTGGGTAGCATACGTAGGTAGATGTAGCGTGCAAAGGAGCCCACAAAATGATATAAAAAGGGAGCACCCACAGATATCGACGGACTACCTCGCCGTCTGTATGTAGGTTAACAGGCAGTGCAGGTTTTCCCCAAGAGCTGGGAGCTCTTGTCTTCCTTTGCTTAAAATGTCTTGCTCTGCTTTGCTTGAAGTATCTTATTCTATTTTACCTATATGAAATGTCATGTTATGTTTAACCATTGTTCTCTTTACTTTTGCATTTAAAAGATTTTGTATTGTAATTGCACGAATGCTTGCTCTAAGAGTAAACGTGAGTGTTCCTAGGTAACATTTTCCTTGGTGTAACTTGTTTCTCATGATGCATTTATAGATGTGTTTTCTCTCTCTCTCTGTCAGTACATTAATTGAGATACAGAGAATATTATGACAGCTGTATGATTATCTGGATTCTGTATTTTGTACTTTATGTCTCTATTCTGCGGTTTCTTTGAAGTTGCATCTTCTCATTAAACTGCCATTGTATTCTGCCTCCAATTCCATGTCTCATATGTCTGTTTTCTTCATTTTTGGAGCAAGCGTTCCTAGGCACCCCGGCTCAAATTAAGGTGCCCCTTTTGTCCCTGACTCACTCTCCTGCTCAGTTCTGTGGTGGCTCCCGGGGATCTGGGGACCGCCCCTAGCTTCCTTGACCCGTAATAGATCTTCCCTCCAACAGCCTCTCTTGCAAGTCCTGTATTGTTGGTTTGTTGCCCCTGCCCCCCTTTCCACTGCCCTCCATAGTCTGTTGTGCTTCCACGGCCCTTCCTGCCTGCTCAGTGTGGTTAAATTGTTGCCTTTGCACCCTCCTACCTGCCTTCAATTTTCAGAGTCCGTGCCCCTGGCCTCTGCCTCTCAACAGTATCCTAATGAACAACTAGATTGCTAACATTCTATATTTATTACAAAAGTGTGGAACGCCTGACATCATCTTGATGTAATCAAAACTGTAATACCTAGAGCATTTCCTTTAGAAATTACATATATGAGAGGGTCTTATTGGCATCAAAATTATGGTTAGTGCTCTAAAAGACTAAAATAAGGACATATTTTCTGAGTTTTCAAATAGCGACAAAGCACAAATTATTTGTTATCTTTATGTTTTTTTATCCAGTTGACCACTTGATTAAATGTTGCACTTAGGGGAGAGGATGTGGTGTTACTTCCAGAACTGCACACTTTGCAACTGGGGAACCAGGTTGAAGTTTCTGCTTCAGCTCGACATTCTGTGATTCTGGTCAAATCACTTAGTCTCCCCATGTCTACAACCAAAATGAATTTGTTCTTGTGTGATGTAACCAATGCTCATGTAAAGCACTCCAATACCTGACAAGTCTGCACTATATAACACTGCAAAAACACAAAATAATAAGTGTTTTGCACACTTCTGTCATTGGGCTATATTTGGGCTACATCTGGGTGATTTTGGGCTACATTTGGGCTCTTTTGTCTCCGGTGGCCATCTTGGGAGATTTATTTGTTATGAAGTTTCCTAATTTCCTCATGTACTGCAGTCTCCTCAGTAGGAAATGCTTTCAGTTTTTTACTTTGATTCCATCATGAAGGTATTCAGATATGTCACACATTTGCCATAAATTCTGAATGTTAGCACTCTAGTTGCTCATTAGATCACTGTAGTAAAACTACTGCACCATGGAAGTCTGCTCCTGGTATTAAAAGTGCATGTTTCAGTCTGCATGTCAGAATTTTTTAATGAAATAGAAGAGGATTTGAGAAGTCACTCAAAATGTGCCCTCATTTTCTTTCTTCAGCATTAATCATAATTTCTATGGCAAAATGAACCTCCTCATTGTGTTCCTTTTTAAATTAAATGTTTTAAGTGTTACCAGTTTATTCCAATCAAGATGGCTTCAGGTGTGCCATACTTTTGTCATAATGAAGACAGTAAGCGCTCTAGTTGTTTTTAAGAACATTCTGGGACATTCTGTCATTGGGCTATACTTGGGCTACATCTGGGTGATATTTGGGCTACATTTGGGCTCTTTTGTCTCTGGTGGCCATCTTGGGAGACTTATTTGTTATGAAGTTTCCTAATTTCCTCATTTACTGCAGTCTCCTCAGTAGGAAATACTTTCAGTTTTTTACTTTGATTCCATCAAGAAGGCATTCAGATGTGTCACACATTTGCCATAAATTCAGAATGTTAGCACTCTTTTTGCTCATTAGATCACTGTAGTAAAGCTACTGCTCACCAGGGAAAACTGCTGCTGGTATTGAAAGTGCATGTTTCAGTCTGCATGTCAGAATTTTTTAATGAAATAGAAGAGGATTTGAGAAGTCACTCAAAATGTGCCCTAATTTTTCTTTCTGCAGCACTAATCATACTTTTTATGGAACAATGAACCCCCTCATTTTGTTCCTTTTTAAATTAAATGTTTTAAGAGTTACCACTTTAATCCAAGCAAGATGGCTTCAGGTGTGCCATACGTTTATCATAAGTAGGACTGTTAGCGCTCTAGTAGTTCTTTGGAACACTCTGGGAAGCTGCAGTAGAACACAAAGGAATCAACTGACAGTCTCTGCCCTTGTTGGATGTACATGTTTTACTGAGAATGTCAGACTTCATTCTCACATGACTGAGAAAGATAATGTGAATTTACAGAAAATAAGCTCTCAATTTAGCCTATAGATCACCTTCCAAACCTCTGTGGTAAAAGCATGAGAAAATATTTTTCTCTCAATCATGATATCCCAGCAGAAGGCTTTTTCACATGGTGAAATCACCTTAGAACATACCACAATTCCTAAAATGAGTATGGTACCATCAACAAATGATTTATAATGTAACTAAAGTCTTAAAACCTTCTATTAACTGCAATGCTTTTTAATGAGGTGCTATCATGTATATTGGTCCCAAGATGGCTGCCAACACTTCTTGGATGAAGTGCTGACAGCCAATCAGATCTCAGGATGAGATGTGTGGTTAGGCTCCGCCCACATATATATATGCTTTTAAATGCTATTTTCTCAGGAAATACTGAACAGATTTACACCAGACCTGCAAAAGGCACTTCCTTGACCTTATGGCTACCTCTCTGCCAAATTTCAAGTAATTCTGTTCAGCCGTTCGGGCTGTAGCTGTGTCTAAAGGTCCTATGGAAAAATGCATGGGGAAAACGTGTTTTGGGACCCCCCTTTTTTCTCGGCCCCTGCTTGACGAATCCCCCCGAGACTTTCAGGGTAGGAGCGGAGTGGAGCGCCCCACCTATTTTGAAAATTTCGCGAGGATTCGTCGACCGGCGCCAAAGTTATTCCAAATAGAATGTTGCGGATTTCCTATGGAAACAGGGTCCTAACTATAACTACCTACTGGCGACCGCCAGTAGGTAATATATATATATATATATATATATATATCTATATATATATATCTGTGTTTCTATTTGTGTTCTCAGACGAAGACACAGTCCTCAGGAGGTAGTTTTGTGGCAAACCAGCAATTACATGAGCAGTGCTTTGCCTTACATGTTTTGGACTGCCAAAATCCTTGTTCATTCTGGATATCATGCCGGCCCAAGACCAATCTTCCCAAGCACTGCTCTGTGGAACGGCCAGCTCACTCTGTCAAAAGCCTTCTCCATATCAAGTGAGAGAAGGCAGCTCTTGGAGCAGGGAGTGGGTGAGGAAGAGGTGATCTATTCTGGAGTAAGATGTGTGTACATGTGAATCAAACGAATAGTCACGAGTGTCAGGGTGTCTATACCTCCCGGCATCCAACAAGTCCAGGTCCATAAGATCAGGTGGATCCACTTTGAGTTTTAAAAGTTGTTTGGCTTCGGCCAGGGAGCTGGTAACTCATCTCCTGCCCTCTCAAGTGAACATGATAGCGAATGGATAACCCCATTGGTAAAGGATGTTAAGCTCCCGCAATTTATCTGTGACTGGCGGAAGTCCCTGCGGTGTTGAAGGATAACAGGGGAGAGATTCCAAAATAGCTTAATAGTGTGGCCATGGAAGACAGGATCTACCTTGTTCCGTGATACTTTCAGGATGGCCTCTTTCGCAACAAACAAATTTACCAGTGTCAGTATACCTTGGACAGATCTGACATTTCCTGAGGAGGGGCCACGCAGTGGGCTCTATCCAGTGCTGGAGGAGAACCGTCGTTGTCACCACAAATGCTATGGAGGAGCTCAGCAGTAAAGGCCATAATATCACTACCCTTTGCACCCTTCGGCACCCCCTGATGCAGATGTTGTTTCCGTCGGCTTTGAATGTCAAGGTCCTCCTGATTCATTTGTGCTGCTCCTCCAGTGTCAAAACCCTCTGTCAAAGCATTTCTTGCTCCTCGGCATGGGCATCCACTGTGCGTTCCAGATCATTCAGTCATCCTTCTATGTCAGTGACCTCACGGCAGATATCCTTTAAACAGGCTGTGAAGTCCATTTTGAGGGAGCCAATTTCAGTACGGATTTTTTGCAAGATACAGTCCATGTAGGCCTAGGTGATCGGTATCGATAATGGGTCTCCATCCGTACCCGAGAGGGCAGGAGAGACAGAGTCCATGTCTGGCACAGGAGATTTGTTCCAAAGCAAAATAACTGGATTGTTCCTGGTAGACCCAGCGTACGTGTCCTTTGCTGTTTTGCCACCCAGCATGGTATCCACCAGCGGAAGGGGCAGGGGTGCAATTGACACAGCGGACCGGAGCGGCACTCACAGGACTCTCTGGCAAGAACTATCACAGGGTTTAGGGGAGCTAGTATCCAGGTAGGCCATTATGATTGAGTGGTGATTGTCTTGAAGGGCTTTCAAAGTTGCAGCCATCGGGGCAACCGGCCAAAAGTCTCCCATAATATACTCTTGTTCAAGTTCTATATGGATGGGTCCAGGGTTGTTGCATAAATGCTGGGAGTCACGTGGAGAAGGGTCCCAAACTCTAAAGTAGCCCCAAGCAAGCCCTGATCTCAACCCAGCATCGTAGAGGGGTTAGAGAGAGTTCCAGCAACATCCGTGTGCCGTCCCATGCTTAAAAGCAGGTAAACAGATAGGCAGAAAGGACCCCTCTATGTGCTCCTTACCTCGAACCCCTGGAGAGCCCCATCGCACATAAAAACATGAGTCAGGCAGGCCTGAGAGACCTTCCAGGGCCTCTAACAGCAGGGCAGGATGCTGGCCCTGAGTGGTCACAGCAAGTAGGTAATTGATGGGAGTCAGAGGTTGTGGCACTCCCTCCCAGTATAGGTTACGCTGGGCACAAGGCAACAATCCTGGGATACAGACAGAGGGACCAGGGAGGAAAGTTAATACCAGTCTCCAGGCCCAATCTCTAGGGCCTCATGCAAGCCAGAGGTCCCGATATGAACCCATGTCCCGTAGTTCCAAGCAAGGCAATGTCCAGCGGTCCACAAGTTCCACATGCAACGTCTATTGCACCTCAGGTCCAATGGGGGCCAGAGAGTGAACAGCAAGAGCTGGTGAAGCAGTGTAAGTAGGCCCACTTCGGGCCAAGGGCCGACAGCAGATGCTAGCGAGTGCGGGAGAGAGGCAGGGAGCACATGTAGACGCATGCAGGCACTGTTCACAAACAGGGCCTCAGGGTAAGCCAGTAGCAGTGCAAAAGGTTGAGAGATGGCAGAGGGTGGAGAAGCTGCTGATCCGTGGCCCGACTCCCACCCTCCCCCAGACTCTTCCCACCACCCTGCTAGGCCCTTTCGCTCCTGTCCCTTCTGACTCCCCTCTGTCTTTCAGCGTCAGGAAACCTTTGGTGTCAGTGCGCTTAACAAATTTCACTTAACATAACATAACAGAGTAGTTGCGCCAATGTCCACCAAGCTATGCTCAGCCAGCTCCAGATGAGCAACTCACCAGAGGGGACACAGGTGGTGAGGTCGCTACATCGCTGGGTCGAGTCAGCAAACTATCCTCAGTCCTCTACAGCAGTGCGTGTTCTGTAGGCCAGGGCCCCCCTTTTCAGGAGTCACGAAGCAGTTGGGTGGAATGAGGTGTGGATGGAGGGGCCCCGCAAGCAGTGGCTCCATTAGACCGGATGTCGTCAAGGGGCCCCTCAGTATTGCGGAGGGCAGGAGGATGTGTTGAGATGTGGCACCGGGCTCTGCTGGTCACAAGATGGTAGCTTCCCCCGGTCAGCCGCTTCCACTGAAGAGAAGTGCCACTAGACAGCCCCGGGCACATGGAGGGGTTGAGGCGCCGTAGCGGGTGAGCCGGCCCCTCTGCAGCACAGAAAGCCCAGGTCAGCCCGGTCTCAGCAGGGCCACTTACTTGGGTAGTCCACGTCTCAGGCAAGACAAGATGGTGTGGCCGTCAGCACAGTGGAGGCCGCTGCCGTTGGCTCAGGGTTTCGCGATCTAGGCTTCACACTCCGTGTTTGGTAGGCCTTCCTCACCGCATGAAACACAGGTACCCCCACAGTTTCAGTGCCATGCAGTCATGGTTTTGATGCCTTTAAAAGCTTTAGAAGGCTGCCAGAGTACAGAGCTGCAACGGAGCCACGCCCACATTCAGTGGTTTTTTTAAAAGAAATTAAGGATAAAACATAATTGTATATTTAGACTGTTGGGTCAACGAGAGCCTCAGAATACTCTCGTGGGTGCGCCAGTTTAAAAATAGAACATCCTGATTGACCCAGGGATAGGGTGACCAGACGTCCCGGTTTTCCCCGGACGGTCCCCGTTTTTAGAGAAGTGTCCCCGTGTCCCGACACTTCTCTCCAAGTGAGTCAAATGTCCCCGTTTTAGAACAGTGTCCGGGTTAAACACAGAAATGTCCCGGTTTTTTACTGTTCCGCGCTCATGCTCTGTTTTCACTGCGTGTGACTTCACTGTGGTGAGCGCCAGAGGCGCAACTAGAGCCAAATTTCGGGGGGGGGGGCTAAGCAAATATTTCGGGGGGGGGGCTAAATCTTTAAACAGTAGGCAGAGTGGCGCTGATTTCGGGGGTGGGGGTGCTGAATCTAGGCAGAGTGGAGCTGCAGGGGCTCTTAGAAGGGGTGAAACAACAGCGAGGCCTCATTAAATGCAAATGGTCTTTTTAAAGACCTGTGAAGTGCTCTGGCCCGGGAAGCGGTCTCATCCCGGGCTGCCACACACGAGGGAGGGGGGGGGGGGCGGGGGGGGGGGCTGAAGCCCTTTGAGTTCAATGGGTGTTGAGCGCCTGGTGAGCGCTGTAGCAGGAAGGGAAATCCTTTGAAGAGAGACATTTTCTCTCGGGATTTCCCTTCTCTTTGTTCACGCAGCGTAACCTATGTCATCATGACGTGGCAGCCATCGGTCATTGCCTCAATCAGTCTGGCCTGACACCTTATCAAGAGAACACCTTCAGCCCTGTAGTGATCTTTGTTGCTCAAAAAGTTTGGTGCATGCCCGCCATGTTTCTGATGACCGCGGTCCAAACATATTTGTTTATTCGAAACAAACTTATAAAGTGGAAGATTATTCTAAACAATACAAAAATGCCCCCACACCCTGAGTGTTTTATATCTTGGTGTTGGGTATGATTATTTGTTTTTCTGTTTGTGACCACCAGTTTCTATTGGGCAGTGATGGACGGAAAGAAGGGTGTTGGACTTGGCCCTTCTGGCAGGTTCACCCCCGAGACTTTTTGCTTTTTATTGGTGACTTGGTGTAGTGATTTTGGGTTTCTGCGCACTTTACCGCTGTGTCCCAGGGTAAAGTGCGTGCGTGTTGTGAGGTTGGCCTGCCCTCCCATAGGAATGCATGGGGGAATGTAGATGTCCCGGTAGTTCCTGATGCGTGGGGTGTGCAGGCGCGTGTTTGGTATGTGCGGACTCGTGTGAGTGAATGCTGCGCGTTGATGTGTGCGGCGTGCATGTACCTGGTGTGGAAGTGCCACTTCTAGAAGTGGGCACTTCAGTGTGCAGTCTGAAATGTGTGGCTTGTCTGATGATTGGCTGGTGAGGTCAGGTGACGGACTAGGGAATTCCCCAGAGTCAGGAGGAGTCACCCAGTGGTGAATGGGGAGGTAGCATGTTGATGGCTGGGGAGGAGTGTACCTGGGTCCTGAATAGGACAGGGCTTCCCCCACACAATGCTGGCGCCGGCCCCTGTGGTGCGTCTAATGACCCTAGCCCTGCCAGTGAATAGAGTGAGGGGCTGAGCACATCAAGGGTGCTCTCCAACCAGCTGCGACTGGTTTTCCCCCTCACCCTGAACCCAGAACAAAGGGATTTGGTGTATAAAAAGGGGCTGTGTCCCCTTACAAAATGTTCTTGTTCTTGTTCCAAACTCGAATCTACCAGGGGCATGCTGCTGCTGGGGCCCAGGGGAAGGCTTGCCTCCCTGGGCCCTGCCCAGCCCCTGGATGCCAGATGGACTTACTGGACCTTTTTTTTGACCTGCAGCGCCTGGGAGCGCTTTATGGGCTTTAGAACGCTGTTTTGCTGGACTGGCTCTCTTTGTAGCGCCTGGGAGCGCTTGTGGGGCTTTTCAGCGCTGGGAGCGCTGTGCGTGACTTTATAGCGCTGTGAGCGCTTTTCAGCTTACGGGTGCCACCCCGCTTATTTTCGTATTTTAAGGGCCGGTGCCCACCCGGCATTTGCCCCGCCAAAGATTGCCTTTATCGAGGGAGCCTACCCCTCTTATCACGGAAACGATCACCGCTGCAGCCCGGAGTTCCCGGTCGCGTCATCCCCCTGCCGCGCTGTGATTGGTCCAGCGGGAGGGGGTGTGGCCCACGTGATCGGGGCCTCGAGAACGAAGCCGCGGCGCGAGTCTGGAAGCGGAGGAAGCGTGTGTCTCCCACCGGGGCTCCCGAGAGCGAGGGAGAGCCCCGGGTGACCAGAGGAAGGGAGGAGCACGGTCGGAGCTTGTGTGGAGGGGGCGCGAGGCACGTTGTCGGTGCCTGCCCCCTCCGCGGTGTCCAGAAGCCTCGGAGCCTCCCCATCAGATCGGAGACGACGCGGGAGTCCCCCGAACAGCCGGTGAGTGTCGAGAGGGCTGGGGGACTCCGCGCATGTGCTGGGGGGTGCAGGGGGCTGTGCTCACGAGCCCCGTGAGGCTCCAACGAGAGGGGGCTTGCCTACATTAGAGCACTGACGCTCCAACGACCGGGGGGTACTTCGGGAGAGCCCAGGGAGGCTCCAAAAGTTGGCACATTGTTCTCGAGCCCAGCGAGGCTCCAACGTTGTGGGGCATCGGGGGTACAGAGCCACGAAGGCTCTCGAAGGCATTATTGATAGCCAGAGCCCAGAGAGGGCTCCAGAGGCACGCCAAGTGCCTGAGATTCATTCTACAGCTGCCCAGCACTTAGTGGGCAGCTGCAACGTTTAGGTTGGGAAGAAATTGCTCTTTGGCTTGCGCAGCTGGCGCAGCTTGCCTGAGACAGCGTCCTAAGCTTGGACAAAGGCCAGTTGGCCTAGGGACTGCCACAGGTGGTGGCTTATGTGTGTCCCTTTTGCTCTACACCTCTGAATGTTTTCATGCATCATGTGTTTCCTTTTGCTCTACACCTCTGAATGTTTTCATGCATCATGTGTTTCCTTTTGCTCTACACCTCTGAATGTTTTCATGCATCATGTGTTCCTTTTGCTCTACACCTCTGAATGTTTTCATGCATCATGTGTTTATGTGCTTCGACCCCTACAGGTATTGTGATACTTAGGTGGTTGTTTGCTTTCTCCTAGTACAGGTGGTGCTAGTGAGGTCCTGATTCCCTGCGCAATATTTCTCCTAAGGTGGTTAGGGTTGCGTAGGCGGTACTTTCTGATACCAGTAGTTACCGGTTGTGTGCTACATGTTATTTTGTGCTACTGTGATATTATTCCTATGTTCTAAGTGCTAATTTCTACAAAGTGCTGATTCCGGACAGTGGTCCATGTGGCCCTGTCCCCTGTATATATAATCCCTTGTAAATTCTGCCCGTGCCTGTTGGCACCTTGTAAAGTGTGTGTTTTATCTAATGTGTTGTGTATAATACAAAGGCTATTTTTATAGAATACCTTGTGTGGAGTTTCCTTTGTGGTGGGCCTTGGTTGTTGTTGCTGGGTGCGCGCGCAAACGCTTTACACATCGCCTCAGAGATAAGCCTGACTGCTCGTGCCAAGCTACCAAGGGGGTGAGCAGGGGTTATCTTTGGCGTGTAACTCCCCAGCCCTGACTAGAGTGGTGGTTTCTGCCTGGCTTTGGCGCAAGCCTCAGCCAACCAGAAATCCCATTTCTAACATTGGTGATCAGCGGTGGGATTTGGACTTGCGTTTGCGCTGTACCGCAGCGGCAACTGGCCGCACTACAAAACTCTGCATTTAGATAAATCACATGGTATAGGGATTATTGTTTTAAAGTTTGCTTTTAAATGTCATTTCTTTGGAAATGTGTTCTTGTGCACTGTGAGTTAGGTGTCCCTAGCTCGGGAGGGTAGATCATCCCCCTTAGTGCGTTGTGTTTTCTGGATTCACCAGAGGGTGGGATCCAGTGGTGGCAGCAGATGTGTGTCCAGTGCATGTATTCCCATTCCCAGTTCCAGGGGTAGTGGTACCTGTGTCACGTGGTGGTCAGGTTGAGAAATCAGGGGCGGTAGAAACTGTCTTACCAGTCTTGGGAGGGGTTTGGGGATGAATGTGTAATGCGCTGGATGAATGTGAATGTCCCATTCCCAGTTCCCAGAGTAATAGTACCTGTGTCACGTGGTGGTCAGGTTGAGAAATCAGGGGCGGTAGAAACTGTCTTACTAGTCTGGGGGGTGTGTGTGGGGATGAATGGTGTGAGTTCTCTGAAATAAGGAGCTTGCTGAATTCTTTGGTGTGAGTTCTCTGAAATAAGGAGCTTGCTGGTTGATTGGGTGTGAGTTCTCTGGGATAGGGAGCTTGCATTGGGGAGTGATTCCAAAAGTAGTGGCTGAGGTGTCTTCCAGCCCAGCGTGGTGGAAGAGGTTCAGAGTAGCCCAGCTAGGTCTCGGTGTAGGGGCTCACGGCCTGTCTCTGCGGAGAAGGAGTGGGTGGGACTGCGTGTCTCCAGGTGCCCGAAACCCAGTGTCAGGGCCTGGATGGTTTCTTTAGGGAACATCAGGTCGGGGGCCTAGGCTGTACCAATAGGTCACTTGAGGAGGATCTCCCAGTGTCTAGAGGACGTGGAGCGTCTGTAATCAGAGCTCCAGTAGTCCTGGTGTCTGGCGGTACCGCTCCAGTTGGGAGGGTGCAGAAGTCCAGAGGGAGGGGTGAGAGGGGGAGGGATTCCCCAGTGGGAACCAGTAGGTCAGGGACCAGCCGGGAGGGCTGTGTCGCCACTGAGTGACCGTGGTGTCGCCACTTCTGTCCTGGGGGGTCTGCACGCACTGTCAGATGGACAGGAGGTAGTGAGATCAGCGCCAGGCAGACTGTCACACGACCCATTAGTTATGTGTCACCCTCGTTAAGTCCTGGTTCGCCAGGCATCTGACCAAAGGGTACGTCCCTCGGTTGGGGAGCCAGTAGTCGGTGTTTCCGGATCTGGACGTAAGGGCAGCTGTAGTCCTGAGGGCAGGTGGGGCTCATCTTAAGTGAAGAGACCCTGCTCTACAGTGGAAGGGGGTGCAGAGGGAGGGAGTCCTCGCCTCTGACCCCTTGGATCCCAGGTGGTAGACCAGTTGGTGGAGAGAGGTCCTGAACTGGTGGGAGAGTTGTGTTCTGGTGGGTGCTTCCCTGGGAGGGTGCGGAACCACAGAAGTAGAGGTAGGGTGGGGCATTCTTGCCCGTGACCTCTGGTCAGCCTGAGGGTGCGGACCCTAGGTTGAAGGATCAGTGGTAGTTGGGAACTACACTGAGAGGGAGAGTGGAGAAGGGCTTGTATGCCAGGGGTTACTACCCCCCACTCTGGGTTTGGCAAGGACCAGTGGTATCTGGGTGGCCTAGGGCCTGGTCCTGGCCGTGGACAACTAGGTAGTACCAGTGGGGTAGCCTAGTTGGGCCTGAGTTCTTTTCGGTTGTTTTTTTTCAGATGGAACCATGTTGATGAAGGGCGTAGAACCGGAGAGTGTCCCTGCAGTGCGGGCCTGCGTCCGTGTTCTATCGCCCCAAGCAGGGAAGACCATCACGGTGGTGATTGGTCTGCCCTGCGTTTTGGCTGGAAGGGGGTCGTGTTGGACTTGGCCCTTCTGGCAGGTTCACCCCCGAGACTTTTTGCTTTTTATTGGTGACTTGGTGTAGTGATTTTGGGTTTCTGCGCACTTTACCGCTGTGTCCCAGGGTAAAGTGCGTGCGTGTTGTGAGGTTGGCCTGCCCTCCCATAGGAATGCATGGGGGAATGTAGATGTCCCGGTAGTTCCTGATGCGTGGGGTGTGCAGGCCCGTGTTTGGTATGTGCGGACTCGTGTGAGTGAATGCTGCGCGTTGATGTGTGCGGCGTGCATGTACCTGGTGTGGAAGTGCCACTTCTAGAAGTGGGCACTTCAGTGTGCAGTCTGAAATGTGTGGCTTGTCTGATGATTGGCTGGTGAGGTCAGGTGACGGACTAGGGAATTCCCCAGAGTCAGGAGGAGTCACCCAGTGGTGAATGGGGAGGTAGCATGTTGATGGCTGGGGAGGAGTGTACCTGGGTCCTGAATAGGACAGGGCTTCCCCCACACAATGCTGGCGCCGGCCCCTGTGGTGCGTCTAATGACCCTAGCCCTGCCAGTGAATAGAGTGAGGGGCTGAGCACATCAAGGGTGCTCTCCAACCAGCTGCGACTGGTTTTCCCCCTCACCCTGAACCCAGAACAAAGGGATTTGGTGTATAAAAAGGGGCTGTGTCCCCTTACAAAATGTTCTTGTTCTTGTTCTTGTTCCAAACTCGAATCTACCAGGGGCATGCTGCTGCTGGGGCCCAGGGGAAGGCTTGCCTCCCTGGGCCCTGCCCAGCCCCTGGATGCCAGATGGACTTACTGGACCTTTTTTTTGACCTGCAGCGCCTGGGAGCGCTTTATGGGCTTTAGAACGCTGTTTTGCTGGACTGGCTCTCTTTGTAGCGCCTGGGAGCGCTTGTGGGGCTTTTCAGCGCTGGGAGCGCTGTGCGTGACTTTATAGCGCTGTGAGCGCTTTTCAGCTTACGGGTGCCACCCCGCTTATTTTCGTATTTTAAGGGCCGGTGCCCACCCGGCATTTGCCCCGCCAAAGATTGCCTTTATCGAGGGAGCCTACCCCTCTTATCACGGAAACGATCACCGCTGCAGCCCGGAGTTCCCGGTCGCGTCATCCCCCTGCCGCGCTGTGATTGGTCCAGCGGGAGGGGGTGTGGCCCACGTGATCGGGGCCTCGAGAACGAAGCCGCGGCGCGAGTCTGGAAGCGGAGGAAGCGTGTGTCTCCCACCGGGGCTCCCGAGAGCGAGGGAGAGCCCCGGGTGACCAGAGGAAGGGAGGAGCACGGTCGGAGCTTGTGTGGAGGGGGCGCGAGGCACGTTGTCGGTGCCTGCCCCCTCCGCGGTGTCCAGAAGCCTCGGAGCCTCCCCATCAGATCGGAGACGACGCGGGAGTCCCCCGAACAGCCGGTGAGTGTCGAGAGGGCTGGGGGACTCCGCGCATGTGCTGGGGGGTGCAGGGGGCTGTGCTCACGAGCCCCGTGAGGCTCCAACGAGAGGGGGCTTGCCTACATTAGAGCACCGACGCTCCAACGACCGGGGGGTACTTCGGGAGAGCCCAGGGAGGCTCCAAAAGTTGGCACATTGTTCTCGAGCCCAGCGAGGCTCCAACGTTGTGGGGCATCGGGGGTACAGAGCCACGAAGGCTCTCGAAGGCATTATTGATAGCCAGAGCCCAGAGAGGGCTCCAGAGGCACGCCAAGTGCCTGAGATTCATTCTACAGCTGCCCAGCACTTAGTGGGCAGCTGCAACGTTTAGGTTGGGAAGAAATTGCTCTTTGGCTTGCGCAGCTGGCGCAGCTTGCCTGAGACAGCGTCCTAAGCTTGGACAAAGGCCAGTTGGCCTAGGGACTGCCACAGGTGGTGGCTTATGTGTGTCCCTTTTGCTCTACACCTCTGAATGTTTTCATGCATCATGTGTTTCCTTTTGCTCTACACCTCTGAATGTTTTCATGCATCATGTGTTTCCTTTTGCTCTACACCTCTGAATGTTTTCATGCATCATGTGTTCCTTTTGCTCTACACCTCTGAATGTTTTCATGCATCATGTGTTTATGTGCTTCGACCCCTACAGGTATTGTGATATTTAGGTGGTTGTTTGCTTTCTCCTAGTACAGGTGGTGCTAGTGAGGTCCTGATTCCCTGCGCAATATTTCTCCTAAGGTGGTTAGGGTTGCGTAGGCGGTACTTTCTGATACCAGTAGTTACCGGTTGTGTGCTACATGTTATTTTGTGCTACTGTGATATTATTCCTATGTTCTAAGTGCTAATTTCTACAAAGTGCTGATTCCGGACAGTGGTCCATGTGGCCCTGTCCCCTGTATATATAATCCCTTGTAAATTCTGCCCGTGCCTGTTGGCACCTTGTAAAGTGTGTGTTTTATCTAATGTGTTGTGTATAATACAAAGGCTATTTTTATAGAATACCTTGTGTGGAGTTTCCTTTGTGGTGGGCCTTGGTTGTTGTTGCTGGGTGCGCGCGCAAACGCTTTACACATCGCCTCAGAGATAAGCCTGACTGCTCGTGCCAAGCTACCAAGGGGGTGAGCAGGGGTTATCTTTGGCGTGTAACTCCCCAGCCCTGACTAGAGTGGTGGTTTCTGCCTGGCTTTGGCGCAAGCCTCAGCCAACCAGAAATCCCATTTCTAACAAAGGGCACATCATATTGTGCACTCGAAATAATTGAGACTGTCTGACGCCTTTACTCTAACTGCCCATACTCTGCTGGGCGGTCGAAGTGAAATTTCCATGAGCAGAGCCTGAAGGGGCAATGCCGTTGGAGCGCAGGCAGCCTACCCTAATCAAAATAGAGTGGGCAAGCAGAGGGTTTTGCAGACAAGGTAGTCAGTCAAGTTTCTGATGAAGTACCCTAACCGCAGGACTCTGAATTAGGCCCCTCATGATCTTGCAAGATGTATAATTGCAAGTCTGATGACAATCTTTGTCATTATGTAGCCCACATGAGGTATGACAAAAACTAATGTTGTCTGTAATGCTTCATCTAGGTCTGCGGAGGGAGCTGTCCTTGTAGTCCTTTTTCTATGTCTATGACAGCTGTCAAATAGTCCTACTTTTATGTCGACGGTTACGGCAAACCTTAGTCCTACTTCTATGTCTATGACCTGTCCCCGTTTTTAGGTCTCGCCTGACCAGCGCTTTAGCGCTGGCTCTGGCGAGACTTATAGTAAGCGCGTTTTGGAAGTGCAAACAGTGGCTTTGCAGGCCTCCAACTACAGTGCATGTGACCCGTCCGGGCGCGCGCACCATTTGGAGTCCTGCAACCACTTGTTTACTTTCACTTTAGCCGTGATTCATCGCACCATTTGGCAGCCTGCGTGCCCGCCCCCACTCCCCCTCCCACTCCGTCAGCTTCAGTGCGCGCTTGTTTAATCCTGCGATGAATACTTGCAAATCACGCCTCGTTCTTTTCTTCAAGGAGTGTGCATTTTCTCTTTTATCAGGAGCTAAAAGATATTTAAACGTGTGGCGCGTTCTGGGTGAAGCGTGCAGCAGTTTGGGATTAACCCTTGCAGGAATGTGATTCTGTCCAGATGGCAGGGATTTGCATGTAACCTTTGACCTCTCCTCCGTACCCCACAGGTCGAGCAATTCACAAACGTTTTCGCAGACAGTGTGACTATCAAACGTGAGGGGTTGCTAAAACCCCTCTCGCCCCCACACACACACACACACACACACACACACACACACACACACACACACACACACCCCGCCCCCCCCCCTCTAAGTGCAAGCAGGCGCTGTAAAGCCTCGCGCGGTAAGCAGCTGCGCCCCAAATTTCATCTTGTCTATGAATGACGGTTCGGCTTTTTTGAAAGACTGAATATGCAATAATTACTCAAGCTGTTCTGCACACAAGCAATGTATACAAAGTCAGTATACAAATATGCTTTTCGTTTCTCCCTGTTTACAAAGTTGGGCAACTTAGCTGATCGACTGTATTCTCCATAGTTTTTGCAACAAAAAAAATCTCTTACAAAAATCTCCTTGTTTTTTTTTATTGAAAAAAACACTGAATGTTTAAAGATTGGAAAGTAAAACAATCCCACTAAATTGTATTTTAATTCCTTCACAAATCCCATGTTTTCCCCGAGCTGCCTCAGCGCTTGTTGCTCATCACATGGGAGAGTGCGGTTTCTACTGCAAAGACTTCGAAGTGGCGCCTCGTTGTTTCTTCAACGTTTTCTCTTTTTCAAACTTTCGTTTTGATTTGTAGTTGTTACTTCAAAGTTGGTGCAACAAATCAGAAAGTGGGCTTCACTGTGCCAGCCATGCCCGGTTTGGCAGTCTCCAGCAGCCTGGGTTTTGTCATATCTGCCTACATTTATTTACCTCACCCCGTCTCCCTCCCCAGCCAGTGTTTGCTTACCCTGTGCCCTATTATTTGCATGTGTTTGACAGGTCTGGCCACACCTCTCAGTCTATAATTACATCGTGAGCTTGGTCGTTATTTGCATCGGTTTACGCATTTCTGCCTGCATTTATTTACATCTCACTCAAGCTGTGCTTGGTGATTATTTGCCAATGTTTGCACAGATATTGCGGAGTATCACTCACTTGTTCACCTTACAAGTACAACATTCTTACATATTGGGGCTCTCAGCGAGACCCTCACCGATTCATTTGACATATTTTGCCCTGGGAAACAAATGAACCGTTTTGTGTTTGTCCGTCACTGTAATCAACACGTGTTGCGATTAGCTCCTCAAATAAAGTATACAGAATGATGAAAGGCTGCCTGGACGTAAAACAGAACTTAAGGCCATCAGAGTGCACGCTGAGTTTGCAAGGTAATCCACCTTCAAGCTGTCTGGCAGAAAATATGTTGGTTTCCCTTTAAATTCTGGCCCACATAAAGCACCTCAGTCTGACGGGGAGATACGACACGCTTCGCTCGAAAAGGAATGTGAAAACAATACCTTTCTAAGGAGCCAGGTGTGCGCTGCATACATTATTAAGTGGCCATCTATGCAATTTAGTAACAGCCGACGGCCCCGGACCCTGCATCCCCCACCACCCACTGGAAAAGTTCCCGCCTTTCATCACAGGGCCTCTCTCGGAACCCCCGCATTTGACACGGTTTCTCCTCACAGGCACTGGAGGAGCATCAAGGGCGTGTGTTTTCCGCCCCAGGGGCTCTCAGAGGTGCATTGTGGGCTGTGGGCGCGCTAACTGGGTAACGCACTACACATGTCCCGCTGCTGCCCTGGGGCTTCCATTCATGAGGAAGCTTTCTCCTACCCCTGCTGTGCTTTTTAACCCTGATCTGCCATGGGTTTGTGGGTACCCCCCTACGATTTCGGTTTCTGAAGACCAGACACTGTTTTACCCGAGCCAGTGGTAGGAATAACTTCTCGCCATGCGCGGTTGGCAGTAAATAGGCCTGGGCACCAACATAAAAGCGGCCTGTGCCACAGCTGACTGAAGAGAGGGCATTCCCGTGCATCCACCTATGGATTTTTGTGAGTTCCCAGATTTACTAAAGCTAGGAAACCTGGAAATAAGTCAACAAGCTATGCCTATATCTTTCTCCTCATTATTTCCCTTTACCATGTGTGCCTTCGTTTGCAGATCGAGGCGGTTTTAACTTGCACAGACTCGCTGCTTAGGTTTGTACAGACTCGCTGTATAGGTTTTTTGCGAGCTGTGGACGGCTATGCATGTGTTCTTGCTGTAGGCAATGTGTGTGGTAATATCAGGGAAATCTACTGTGCAAGCAGACCGGGCCACATACAGACCCATCAGACTACCCCCAACCCTGTCACAATGGGCCGTCAACCAGGGCCTCTGGTGGCGCGGGCGGGGCCGGTTAACAAACATCGTTTTTCACTGGATGGACAGAAATGTGCCACCCTTCTACTGATCAACGAAACGATGCAGCAGGGGTCTTTCCATGGTCCCCAGACGGCATCCTCGATGATCTGCCTTTGAACACAAACATCACCCCCCTCCTCCCCCTTACCAGAATCACCGGCTGGTGCCAAGTTGTTTGTTGGAGTGGGGGCGTGGCAGCAGGGGGTGACCGGTATCTGTGAGGGCAAGGAAAGTGGTTCATAGGGTGTTAACAGCGTCTGCAACACGTTGTGAATGATTGGAGGCGCTTTCGACTGAATCACTGGAGCCAAGGCAGAGGAACTGCTGCTCGCAGGGCCCGACCTTTCTGCAGAGAGCTCCGTGAGGCCCCTGAAGTTTGGCACCCAGGGCCTGGGCCCAGCTCACCTACCAAAAGCCGACCCTGGTCGCATCTCACTTTCATGGAAACAGTGAGAATAGCACCGCCTCTACTACAAGTAAATATGAACAAGCATTTGCAATGCAGTAGGTCTCGCATTTACGCAAGCTTGAGCTATTACCATTGCAAATAACAATGCCTTTTGTTTTAAAAACTTAAATAAAGGGCATTGTCATTTACAATACCAATAGCTTAAACTCAAGTAACTGCGAGACCTATTGCATTGCAAATGCTTGTTTGTTTTGAGAATCTGGTCACCCTACCCAGGGAGCTTTATTTTCCTTGGGCCATCTCGCTGCTTCAGGAGTCGGACTCCCGCAAGAGGGAGCTCTCTGATTAGCTGCCAGCAACATAAGAAAAATGCTGCTGGCAGTAATTACAGGACTTAGGGTCTTAGTACCCTGACCTGAAGTTAAAAAACAAATATAAGGGGTAGGGTAGGGATACCATAACCCCCTAAGCCCCATAAGGCCAAAAAGAATAACATCTGCAAAAAATGCTGTAATCCTGTGAGATTCTTGCAGGATCAGAAAGAAATGGCTCCCTGGCTACAGGGGCGGGTGGGGAGGGCACAAGGTTATATTCATAAAGTGGAAAGAGCTGAATGGCCCCCGTCCCCAAGCCTCCAAAGGCCCCAGGGAGCCCACCCCCAGGGTTGAAAAGACTTGTTATGGGGCGGGGGGATGTGTGCCCCCCTTCCCCGAGCCATCAAAGGCTCCGGGGATCTCACCTCTGGGGCTAAAATCATTAAACAAGGGGAGGGTGGCCACATGGCCCCCTCCCAAAGCTATGACAGTCCCACCCCCGGGGCTTAAAGTTTGTAAAATGGGAAGGGGGGCAGCGTGAGCCATTAATTGTAATGGCCCCGGGGACCCAATCCCCTGGGGATCAGAATGGTCCCTGCCATATTATGCATTGTGCACAGAAATTAGCTAGAGTTAAATGTCAGTAAGAATAAGAGCACTTATGCTCGTGATCGGTATCCTTTCACAACAGCCAGTTATTACATTCATTTACATTTTTTGTGGCTTTGTTTTTAAACAGCCGGAAGGAGGAGGAATTTTGTTGTACCAAAGAGGGGCAAAGGCTTCTCGAGGGATGCCGTGGTCGGCCATGGGTGTTTTACTTTCAATTCTGGGGTGGTGTAAAGGGTAGCAGTGAACACTGGTGGCTGACAGCGCCTAACGATGATGTGACATTACTATATGGTCTGAAGTTCACACAGCAAGAGAGCGGAATGAGCGAGACATACTTGAGTCTGTAGTTTCCGGATGTTTGTGGACGTGTTCTCTGCCCCAGAAAATAATGTCAAATGGTCCAATTGGGGCATTTTAGAGCATTACTTGCATTTATACTTGTTATCAAGTTATGGACTCTGATGGAACACTCGTCATTGCTTGCTTAGTAAGCCCGTCATTCTCCAGGGGTGCTTGAAGTCACCGCCTTAAAAAAAGTGGAAGAATTGTGTTCTCAGACATCCATTTGTAAGCATTTTTACTAAAAGTGCCCACAATATGTCAGTATTTGACACCATTAAGTCAGAATTGCACCTCACCTTATGTTTACCTTCAGATATAGCAACAGCCAGCGAACTGTGTGTTGGCAACAAGCTTCAGGATACAATTCTCATAGGGTAGCTTAGGTGGCTAAGGCACTTACAGTATGCAGGCCGCAAATTATCCAGACGTGGGACCCGTGCTCACTACGCCACTGGAGTCAAGCTATCCTGGCTGATGACGGCTGATAGCCAGAAACCGGTCCTAGGATGCTTGATTCCGGTCCAGGGAAGACATGGCTTGGCAGTTCGGGCGGGACTGTTCCCATGAGGCACAGGGTCAAGACTGATTTGCATATGGCCATGTCTAAACTGGGGTGGTGTAGTGGGCAAAAGAACGATGGATTTAACCCAGATCTCTTGACTGGGGGAGAATGTATGCATTGTCAGCATTCCGTCCATCATTTGTTTGTTGTAACGCTTTTCGCCCTAAGTGGGATGGGTATTCCCAGACGTGGGACCCGTGCTCACTACGCCACTGGAGTCAAGCTATCCTGGCTGATGACGGCTGATAGCCAGAAACCGGTCCTAGGATGCTTGATTCCGGTCCAGGGAAGACATGGCTTGGCAGTTCGGGCTGGACTGTTCCCATGAGGCACAGGGTCAAGACTGATTAGCATATGGCCATGTCTAAACTGGTGTGGTGTAGTGGGCAAAAGAACGATGGATTTAACCCAGATCTCTTGACTGGGGGAGAATGTCTGCATTGTCAGCTTTCCGTCCATCATTTGTTTGTTGTAACGCTTTTCACCCTAAGTGGGATGGGTATTCCCAGACGTGGGACCCGTGCTCACTACGCCACTGGAGTCAAGCTATCCTGGCTGATGACGGCTGATAGCCAGAAACCGGTCCTAGGATGCTTGATTCCGGTCCAGGGAAGACATGGCTTGGCAGTTCGGGCTGGACTGTTCCCATGAGGCACAGGGTCAAGACTGATTAGCATATGGCCATGTCTAAACTGGTGTGGTGTAGTGGGCAAAAGAACGATGGATTTAACCCAGATCTCTTGACTGGGGGAGAATGTATGCATTGTCAGCATTCCGTCCATTGTTTGTTGTAACGCAAATTACAACAGTGGCAAAATAAATTAAGATTTTCTTACAACCTGGAAGACATCATTTTTAACCTGGTGGGAGAACTCAGTCTTACATTTTTCTGAGTTTGATAAAGCGAGTACAGCCGAGATGCATAATTATTAACTTCCGTTATTAAGTGGCCAATTATCACTTTGCTGTTTTACTTTTCCCATTAGCTTAATACAGGCATTCATCTCCGTAGAAGCATTACTTTAAATGCGATCCACTTTTGGAAAGACCTGTCACTTACGTTGATTTTTATGCTGATCTTGAAAACAGGATGTACCATCTCTTGCGTGCGGCATTATCTGCTGCCTCCCATGTCTGCTCTAGCATCACCGCACACATTTCTTCATTCTTTCTTTCGAAATCCTTTTGCTTTTTAGATCGCAACACTATAAAACGCTTTCATATTTTAATTTATCTCTTAGTCAACGTGTGAAGTTGGGTTACAAGTTCATTTTTACGTCCATTGTGGCAGGCCTGTGGCGGAGAGGTGTGGCAATGACCCTCTCACACCCACCCCGAGTTGGGACAGATCTCTAAGAAAAGGCTTGACTCATTATTCTGTTCTGCAAGCGTGACACATACGAAGGAGCTGGAGACAGAGTAAATGTGGTCTGACTGGGAAAAAAAAAAAACAACAGGTCAATAAAACTCAGTAATACTTCTAGGCACCCGCAGGACACACCCAGGCAGGAGCCAGCTCTAGTCCCTTTGCGGGACTGGCATCACCAGGGCTCACCCGGAAGTTGCTGAGGTCCCATAATGCATGGAGTGGTAGTAGGAACAGAGGACAGATTTCACTATATCCAGGTAACCGTTGCCTCCCATCAGTAGATGACTGACGCAAGACTGCAAGAGACATGGGGGCAGATTATCAAGGGTGTAATCGCCGCTTTTTTGGCACATAACGCCGAAAAAGCAGCGATTTTTTTATCACTCAATCAACAAGGACACGCTAACAAGCGTTAGCGTGTGTTTTCCTGCTACTTTGCATGTCAGCGATCAATATCGCTAATGACATGCAAAGTAGCCGTTCTCGTCCATAACTCCATGTCAATTCACGCTGACACGGCTTCGCACTATTTACAACCCTGCAGCAGACCCGCAAAGCGATACAAAAAAACTGCGCTAACCGCGTTTATCGCTGGAATTTAACGTCTGCTTTTTATTTGACTTAGCTATACTAATAATGGGAGGTGGATTGTATGTTTAGGTCCACACTCCCCTATCAGCAAGCAGGCCCATAGCGCTGTGAAATCTTCGCTGGGTTTCACACTCTATTTCTCAATTTCATCCTCTATCGCTGGAATTACATCGCCTGTTAGCAAAGCGTTGATATTACGCCGCTAACACGGCGATGTAATCCGGCGATAGACGGCGATAAACAGAAACGCGCTTAGGGGCATATCAGCAACACCCGGCGATAATTATCGCTCAGCGCTCTTAGCGTGAGGATAATTATCGCCGGGTAACGTGGATTGTTATCGCTGAGACAGCGTGCTATTAGCAACGCTTATCTCCTCAGCGATAAAAATCCTCACGCGAACTGCCTAACGTGAGATTATCGCTGGAAACCCAGGATATCATGGCTAAGTCAGTCCTGAAGCAGGCGTAAGGAAAGTAGCGATAACAGGGGTTATCGCTACTTTTCCTGCCGCTATGCTTCATAGCGTGGGGCTTGATGATAAGAGAAATGTCGCTTAGCGGCATTTCTCCTGTCATGTTAGGTCAGGAACGCCCACGTTGCATCTCATTAGAGATGCAAAGCTGGGCGTTTGGAATCCCCACGCTAAAGCAAGGTTTCATGCATTAGCGTGGCCTTGCTAATTAGGCGATAAAATTATCGCCGCTTTTCGGCCGAAAACGGCCGCAAAAGCGGCGATCATTTTTTATCGCCAGCTTGTAAATATGCCCCTTAGTGCGCTTAGCGATGTTTTTCGCTATTCTTTGATAATATGCCCCTCAGTATCCTAAATTTATTGCATGACTGATTATACCTTGCCTGACAATGCATCCATGGTACATGTTCACACTGTGACTGTAAAAGGAGGGGAGCAGCATTTGTTTTCCACATAGCTAGTGTACCTCTGAAAAGCAAGAACTAGACAGATATTCATGACTTTTGAATTGAGATTATTAGTGAGAAAAAGAGTACCCCGTTTGCTGACCACATGGTTTGAACGGAGTTGTGGAACTAAATAGGAATATGACGAGAGGAATAGTAAAAGCTGCAGATGATTGTGTGGCATGTAATAAGGAATACTGGTAATGGAGATAATTTGAATTCCAGGTGAAAGAATATAGCACCCACCATACAATTAGCAATAAAACTCAGTGAGTGCTCCTCTACACATGGATGAGCAAGTTGGTATTTTGTTGGCATTGTTAGTGTCCTCACAGATTGCAAAATGTAGATATTTAATTAGGGGAGTGGAAACGGCCCTCCAGTAAAAGAGCTGAGGTTCAGATGTACAAACTCCTTTTCGGATCATAAATCCAGATTAGACCGAGCAATATGCAAATCAGCCTAGGTCCTTCTCCAAAAGGAACAGCCCAGCCCAACAAGAGTATGATGAATGGAACGCTTGAATTAATCTCGGCCACTGGTAAATACTCAGAGCCACATCCCAGCCCATCATTGTTTTGCTCACTATGCCGCCTCAGATTAGACCAAATCAGCATTGGTCCTGCTCCAAAGGAACTGTCCAGTCCAAACTGCCAAAACAGGTTCTCTGAACCAGAATCCAAGCTCTTTTCAAGTTTCTCGGAACTAATTTTAAACTTAGTTGAATGTTCTTGCACCAAAGTCACCAATTTCGGTAGAGACTGATCCAGTGGTTAAATTTGGGGATGATGACCATAGATATGAAGAAAGGCGACAACCTAATAGTTGAATGTTCGGTACTATTTTAAATGAACTTTGCTAACCACAATGACTTACTCCAATCCTCCTCTTGTAAACAAGCTTAAGGTCTCATGTACCGCTCACACATTGAGTCAACCATTCAGTCTGTCTGTATATCTGGTGGACAGACAGGATTTCATATATAGCTCTTTGCAAATGACTGACCAACATTTTGAAATAAATAAATTTATCTGTAATCGATACCTTCCAAACACCAAGCAATTGAATAACTGCACAAAACACATGTGACAGTTCTCGACAAGGGGGCAACCCAAGGAAGGATATAAAAGGCTAATTTTACACGAATAATCCACAACTACTTGAATATCATACAAACTTGACTTTTGAGTAAATCTACAATAGTCCATTGACACTTTACTCTAAGGTCCAGGTGGAACAGGCAAGGTCTCTAAAAGTATGCAGGTTTACTGAAAGAACTCAATCTAAGCAGCAACAGATTATGGCTGTACACAAAGTTTAACATCAGCAAATAGACGTGACCACCGAAATGTCTCATGGTTGCTGTTAAAGTCTTAGCTATGCCAGAATGTCCAAAAACCTTTGAATCCTGATGCCAATTTATAGTCTGGAAGCTTAACCGATTGTCAGCACATATATATAGTTCTCCTTTGTTCCACTTATCCATCGTTTTCATACCTATCTTCTTGTTCCTTTAATCAAGTCTCCATATCTACAGCATGGCATCTTACACAGACTTTTGCCAAAATAATTTCATTTTAATTAAGGCAACGGAATGGTGATTTGAAATCTTAGGGGACACATTTAATGGTAGATCAGCTGGCTCTCACTTTCAGTTTGATTCAGTTGTGATGGAGCCTCACCTTTACCATCAAACCCATTGCCTTCCCCAGGAGCAAGGGGGAATCCCACATTCACCACTTGCGTTTCCCAACTCCAAGGAATATGTGACGTTACAACACGATCAAAATGATCGCGGAACGTTACATCGCAGTTTTTACAACGCAAGTCGTTACAATGACTTGCGTTGGAGGGTGCTGGACTTAGGAATAGTATAATTTACTATTCCAACACCAGTCTACGTACAGTAGGGAAGGTGTTGGAATAGTATATCATACTATTCCTAAGGTTAGAGCGCCATCCAGCACAAGTCGTTGTAGCGACTTGCATTTTATTACCCGCGATGGTAATGGATGTTTCCCACTCCAAGGGGGAATGTCTCTCGTCCCCTCATCATTATGTCAAATTGCAAAAATGGCTTTAACAACAATCACCTTTTGCTTGGCCTTGGGGGTGGGGGTGACTCCCTTCTCTCCAGTAAACATTGTTTACCACGCATGCGAGACATCGCATACCATTACAACGCAAGTCGGAACAATGACTTGCTTTAGGGGGCAGAAGGTGTTGGATTTAAAATCCAACACCTTCCCTACTTTTGCACAGACTGGAGTTGGAATATAAATTTAACCTATTACAACATCCAACACCCCCTACAGCAAGTCTTTGTTCCGACTTGCGTTGTAAAGGTATGCGATGTAACAATGCTGTCGTTGTAACAACCGCGTTGTAATGGCACGTGTTGTAAACACATGCAGACTAATGTGCCATATTCCCTTCTCCTTCCCTTGCCCAAAAGAGAGAAAGAGAGAGTGCTTTAAAAAAGCAAGTGAGCTGGAAGCCCACTCCTGCACCCTCTTCCCAGCTGGGAAGAGGATGCAGGAATGGGTGCAATCTGGTCCACTCCTCCATGGACCCCAATATTGTGTGACAAAAGTAAATATGATCATCTGCCACCTACACCTGAACTTTTTTCTCTCCTGTGAATAGGGTGCATGGGCGGGATCAATGGCCCGCTCATTTGTGGCCTGCAATACTTTGTAGGCTCGGAGGAGGGGGCATCTGCCACCCGACACCGCCTAACCCTGCAGTTTGTTTCCAATTGAGTGCATGGCAGCTGACCAGCTCCTTTGTGGCCCACAATATTATAGAAACAGAGCACAGGGGCAGGTATCAACTGACCTACTCCTCCACTGCTCACAACAGCCGCAGAATGGAAGGTCACCTGCCACTTTCGTTTCTAAAAATACTTTTACTCCTATCCCATAGCAGCGGTCCGTGGAGGGAGTTCCGTGCGGTGGAAAGGCGGGGCGGGGGAGGGGCAGGATGGAGGGTACTAAACACCGGAACATGGATAATTGGAGGTAAGTAAACAATTAAATAAATAAAACGAATTTCTTAGCGCGCCCTGCATCACAAAATGCGGTGCAGCGCGCGCTACGAAATTCGTTTTATATATGTAATTGTTTACTTACCTCCAATTATCCATATTCCGGTGTTTAGTACCCCCCACCCTGCCCCTCCCCCGCCCTGCCTTTCCGCCCCATGGAACTCCCTCCACGGACCGCTGCTACTATCCCACCTATGTGCATGGCGAGGGATAGGTAATGTGAGAACGCTCACACCTGAGGGTTAATGGGTAAATATCATCCCACCATTTGGCAAGACATGGGTAGTATTTATTAAAGAACCCGCTCACCCTTGGGCACATGAGATGTGTAAGCATGCAATGCTCACCCTTTCCCATGGGCATTTACATTAAACCCACCTATTTTTTTAACGCTTTGTCATGATGTTTGTGAATTTTGGAACAGATTTAAAATAAACCAAATCCAGGTTTTGAGGTTGTTGAGAACCACCCTAGGATCCCTGTGCGCAATTATTTTTCAAATCTAACCGGATATTCATGAGAGATTTAAAAATTAGCATTGGGAAGATAATAGGTCTCACTTTTTTTTTTTAAACAAGCATTGCCAAAGCCAATAGGTCTGGCTTCTGCTTGAAAATGCAAGCCAGACCTATCAGCTATGACAATGCTTAGTGACAGTGAACACTAGAGATCTTACCACGACAACAGGCGTAGTTTAGCCTGGAGAGATACAGATGTATTAGGGATCCCACACTGACTTGGTACTTCTCATCTGCCCTTGATCAATAGGTGTCTTACAATTGAAATAAGTTTCCCGCAGTCGGCCAAGTATTTTGAGAAGCCAGGCCAAATTATTAGAGATTCTCTGATGAAGCTAGTTAGGGACCCATCAGATAGGCTTGAGCCCTAGTTTGATGGGGGTGCAACTTCAAGCTGTTCCTGGGAATAAAGTTTATATTGCTAGCTGCAGGAAAGAGTAGAAGCTTAAAAGGAAATTTAAGGGCCTTTATGATGTCCGGGAAAAGCTTGTTACCGCTTCTAATGTAAAAGATGTTAGGTTGTTCTGGCATGCTGTTAAGAATAGTAAACTGTGGTAATTCAACCATAGATACCCATATAAGCCTCGATCAATGGGTTGGTCATTTTGCTCAGATTTATAGCCCAGTTGACTTGAGCGAGGCGATCATTGATCAACCTTTACTTAGTCATCCATTGGACATTGATCTTTCTCTAGAATAGGTCATTGAGGCAATCAATGTTAGTCCTTCTAACAATATAATAAACAACCGCAATGGACCGCACTCTGCTGGCCCCTCCTCCGGGTCGCCCCAAGGGAAGCTGGTACATGAAGTTCTTGAGTGGTTCACCCCAGTGGGTGCAAGTAAGTACTTGTTGAACTGATGATCTCTGATGGAGTTCTTGAGTGGTTCACCCCAGTAGGTGCAAGTAAGTACTTGTTGAACTGATGATCTCTAGACCCGATACATGTCCCGGGTTTTAAAATATCGCCCGAGACATGGCTCGGGTTTCGGGATAACTTCCCTCCTCAGTAGAGAAAATAGTTAGGGGTGGAAGAGAGGGCCGCCAAGCAACCGTCAAGGGCCTCAGTGCCCGCACAGGCACGCAGGTGCGTCGTCCAGGAGCTCGTCAGCTCAAAGCTCGAGGGAGCCAATTTTATAAACAACCGCAATGGACCGCACTCCGCTAGCCCCTCCTCCGGGTCGCCCCAAGGGAAGCTGGTACATGAAGTTCTTGAGTGGTTCACCCCAGTGGGTGCAAGTAAGTACTTGTTGAACTGATGATCTCTGATGGAGTTCTTGAGTTGTTCACCCCAGTGGGTGCAAGTAAGTACTTGTTGAACTGATGATCTCTAGACCCGATACATGTCCCAGGTTTTAAAATATCGCCCGAGACATGGCTCGGGTTTCGGGATAACTTCCCTCCTCAGTAGAGAAAATAGTTAGGGGTGGAAGAGAGGGCCGCCAAGCAACCGTCAAGGGCCTCAGTGCCCGCACAGGCACGCAGGTGTGTCGTCCAGGAGCTCGTCAGCTCAAAGCTCGAGGGAGCCAATTTTATAAACAACAGCAATGGACCGCACTCCGCTAGCCCCTCCTCCGGGTCGCCCCAAGGGAAGCTGGTACATGAAGTTCTTGAGTGGTTCACCCCAGTGGGTGCAAGTAAGTACTTGTTGAACTGATGATCTCTGATGGAGTTCTTGAGTGGTTCACCCCAGTGGGTGCAAGTAAGTACTTGTTGAACTGATGATCTCTAGACCCGATACATGTCCTGGGTTTTAAAATATCGCCCGAGACATGGCTCGGGTTTTGGGATAACTTCCCTCCTCAGTAGAGAAAATAGTTAGGGGTGGAAGAGAGGGCCGTCAAGCAACCGTCAAGGGCCTCAGTGCCCGCACAGGCACGCAGGTGCGTCGTCCCGGAGCTCGTCAGCTCAAAGCTCGAGGGAGCCAATTTTATAAACAACCGCAATGGACCGCACTCCGCTAGCCCCTCCTCCGGGTCGCCCCAAGGGAAGCTGGTACATGAAGTTCTTGAGTGGTTCACCCCAGTGGGTGCAAGTAAGTACTTGTTGAACTGATGATCTCTGATGGAGTTCTTGAGTGGTTCACCCCAGTGGGTGCAAGTAAGTACTTGTTGAACTGATGATCTCTAGACCCGATACATGTCCCGGGTTTTAAAATATCGCCCGAGACATGGCTCGGGTTTCGGGACAACTTCCCTCCTCAGTAGAGAAAATAGTTAGGGGTGGAAGAGAGGGCCGCCAAGCAACCGTCAAGGGCCTCAGTGCCCGCACAGGCACGCAGGTGCATCGTCCAGGAGCTCGTCAGCTCAAAGCTCGAGGGAGCCAATTTTATAAACAACCGCAATGGACCGCACTCCGCTAGCCCCTCCTCCGGGTCGCCCCAAGGGAAGCAGGTACTTTACCTGAGAACACTTATTTTAGCAGCCTACACAGCAACCCTACACACTCACCTACTCCCTGCTGACGAGAGGCAACTACCTGGAAACACGTGTCCAGGGATAGCTAACGCTACACTTACTTGCACTCAAGACTCGGGCATAGGCGTACCCGCCGACGCTGACTTCAGGGACCACAATTCTATGGGGCAACACGCTGGTAGGTAGAGCAGTGTGCGACCAATTGGACTTTTGTTAATATTCAGGCTCCTTGAGCCGGTGGAGCTGACGAGCTCATGGTTACGCACCTGCGCGCTACGAGAGGTACTTTACCTGAGAACACTTATTTTAGCAGCCTACACAGCAACCCTACACACTCACCTACTCCCTGCTGACGAGAGGCAACTACCTCGAAACACATGTCCAGGGATGGCTAACGCTACACTTACTTGCACTCAAGACTCGGGCATAGGCGTACCCGCCGACGCTGACTTCAGGGACCACAATTCTATGGGGCAACACGCTGGTAGGTAGAGCAGTGTGCGACCAATTGGACTTTTGTTAATATTCAGGCTCCTTGAGCCGGTGGAACTGACAAGCTCATGGTTACGCACCTGCGCGCTACGAGAGGTACTTTACCTGAGAACACTTATTTTAGCAGCCTACACAGCAACCCTACACACTCACCTACTCCCTGCTGACGAGAGGCAACTACCTTGAAACACGTGTCCAGGGATGGCTAACGCTACACTTACTTGCACTCAAGACTCGGGCATAGGCGTACCCGCCGACGCTGACTTCAGGGACCACAATTCTATGGGGCAACACGCTGGTAGGTAGAGCAGTGTGCGACCAATTGGACTTTTGTTAATATTCAGGCTCCTTGAGCCGGTGGAGCTGACGAGCTCATGGTTACGCACCTGCGCGCTACGAGAGGTACTTTACCTGAGAACACTTATTTTAGCAGCCTACACAGCAACCCTACACACTCACCTACTCCCTGCTGACGAGAGGCAACTACCTCGAAACACGTGTCCAGGTATGGCTAACGCTACACTTACTTGCACTCAAGACTCGGGCATAGGCGTACCCGTCGACGCTGACTTCAGGGACCACAATTCTATGGGGCAACACGCTGGTAGGTAGAGCAGTGTGCGACCAATTGGACTTTTGTTAATATTCAGGCTCCTTGAGCCGGTGGAGCTGACAAGCTCATGGTTACGCACCTGCGTGCTACGAGAGATACTTTACCTGATAACACTTATTTTAGCAGCCTACACAGCAACCCTACACACTCACCTACTCCCTGCTGACGAGAGGCAACTACCTCGAAACACGTGTCCAGGGATGGCTAACGCTACACTTACTTGCACTCAAGACTCGGGCATAAGCGTACCCGTCGACGCTGACTTCAGGGACCACAATTCTATGGGGCAACACGCTGGTAGGTAGAGCAGTGTGCGACCAATTGGACTTTTGTTAATATTCAGGCTCCTTGAGCCGGTGGAGCTGACGAGCTAATGGTTACGCACATGCGCGCTACGAGAGGTACTTTACCTGAGAACACTTATTTTAGCAGCCTACACAGCAACCCTACACACTCACCTACTCCCTGCTGACGAGAGGCAACTACCTCGAAACACGTGTCCAGGGATGGCTAACGCTACACTTACTTGCACTCAAGACTCGGGCTTAGGCGTACCCGCCGACGCTGACTTCAGGGACCACAATTCTATGGGGCAACACGCTGGTAGGTAGAGCAGTGTGCGACCAATTGGACTTTTGTTAATATTCAGGCTCCATGAGCCGGTGGAGCTGACGAGCTCATGGTTACGCACCTGCGTGCTACGAGAGGTACTTTACCTGAGAACACTTATTTTAGCAGCCTACACAGCAACCCTACACACTCACCTACTCCCTGCTGACGAGAGGCAACTACCTTGAAACACGTGTCCAGGGATGGCTAACGCTACACTTACTTGCACTCAAGACTTGGGCATAGGCGTACCCGCCGACGCTGACTTCAGGGACCACAATTCTATGGGGCAACACGCTGGTAGGTAGAGCAGTGTGCGACCAATTGGACTTTTGTTAATATTCAGGCTCCTTGAGCCGGTGGAGCTGACGAGCTCATGGTTACGCACCTGCGCGCTATGAGAGGTACTTTACCTGAGAACACTTATTTTAGCAGCCTACACAGCAACCCTACACACTCACCTACTCCCTGCTGACGAGAGGCAACTACCTCGAAACATGTGTCCAGGGATGGCTAACGCTACACTTACTTGCACTCAAGACTCGGGCATAGGCGTACCCGCCGACGCTGACTTCAGGGACCACAATTCTATGGGGCAACACGCTGGTAGGTAGAGCAGTGTGCGACCAATTGGACTTTCCTTCTAACAATGTGCCTGGGCCCAATGAGGTCCCAATGGATTTATAAATAATAAATTTAGATTCAAGGGCCCCCATCATCACAAATTATATTAACCAGGCATGTAACATCGGTCTTTCCCTGACTTGTAGAACGGGCATCATTGTCCTATTGTTCAAGAAGAGGAATTGTAAGAACCCCAGCTGTTATTGATCAAAATCCCTATTAGACTCTGTGGTCAAGGTAGTTGGTAAGTGCTAAAATGCTTGTGCTCACTTCCTAAAACATGGTAAAATTAACTAAGACTGATTGGCATATTTAATGCACCTATACGTCCCTAGTAGAGTGATATATCATATACCTATGGCTGGTACATTAAATGTTACTGGTGGGCCTGCAGCACTGTTAGAAATGGGGGTCTCTAGTTGGCAGAGGTAGGTACCTTTGTCCAAATAGGGACCCTTGCTTCTAGTCAGGGTAAAGGGGATACACTTCTAAAATAACCCCTGCTTACCCCCTTGGTAGCTTGGCACGAGCAGAGGCAGTGTGTAAAGCATGTGTGAACAGAAAGTAATACAGTGAAAACACTACAAATGGACACCACACTAGTTTAGAAAAATAAGTGATCTCTATCTACACCAAAACAAGACCAAATGACAAAAATCCACAATACAGTAATAAAAATATGACTTTCAGATGGTAGAAATAGTTCAATTCAAAGCAAATCGCAGGGAAGGTGATGCATTGGTTACTTACAGTCAGGAAAGGTGATGCATCGGTTCCTTGCTCCTATGGAGGTGATGCGTTGGTTCCTTACTGTTGCACATGGGAGGTGATGCGTTGGTTCCTTACCGGAGAGGAGGTGATGGGTCGGTTTCTTACTGCGTGGGGAGGTGATGTGTCGGTTTCTTACTGCGTCCCCCAACGATGCGACAAACTTGACGCCTCGATGCAATGCGACGATCCGGGTCGATGCGTGGATTCTTTCAGCTCCCAGCGGAAAACAGTCTCTAGAGGTCCAAAACAACAGCAGGCACCTCTTTGCAGGTCAAAACTCCCAGCAAGGAAGTTCAGGGGAGCTGGTGGTGAAGTCTTTGTGTCCCTGAGACTTCAGAACAGGAGGCAAGCTCATTTTCAAGCCCTTGGAGATCTCCCTCAAGCAGTGGACACAGCAAACAGCAAAGTCCTTTTCTCCTTCCTTTGGCAGTAAGTAGCCACTGCAGGTCAACCCCAGACAGCAAACAGCACAGGGGCAGTATTCATCCTCAGCTTCTCGGGCTCTTCTCCTTGTCAAAGGTTCCTCTTGATTTCCTAGAAGTGATCTAAAAGTCTTTGGTCTGGACCCTTCTTTTTATACCCAAAAATCCTTTGTTCTCTGAAGGTAGAGAGTGTCTGTACCCAGCCAAAACCAGTCCTGTGGGGCACTTTGCAAGTGCACAACAACCTCTATTGTCAGTGTGAGCCCTGGCTCCAGACGCACCACAGGGGGGCAGAGCCATTATTGTGGAAGGCAGGCACAGCCCTATTCAGGTGCAGGTGCTACTCCTCCCACCACTCCCCCAGCCCCTGTCACTCCAAAGCCAGAGAGTCAATACACATCCTAGTAGAGGCACACTGGATGCCTAAGCAAGAAAATACCTACTTTCTAAAAGTGGTATTTTCAAACACAGAATATAAAAATCACCCTCACTAAAAGATGCATTTTAACATTCTGAGTTCAGGCATATCAAACTTTATTTTTCCACCTTGTACCCAGGGGAAGATATGTTTATAAGATGTTATAAACAAACTCCCCATTCTATCCTACGGGAGCAGGTAGCCTTGCAATAGTGAAAAACGAAATTGGCAGTATTTCACTATCAGGACATGCCACACACATTAGAGCATGTCCTACCTTTCACATACAATGCACCCTGCCCACAGGGGTACCTTGGTCCTACATTAGGGGTGACTAACATGTAAGAAAAGGGAAAGTTAGGGACTGGCAGGTGTGTGCACTTGCCATGTCGACATGGCAGTACCAGACTGCACACAGGCTCTGCAATGGCAGGCCAGAGTTACATTTTACAGTATGCATCTGTGGGTGGCACAATCAGTGCTGCAGCCCACTAGCAGCATTTGATTTACAGTCCCTGGGCACACACTGTGCACAGTACTATGGTCTGACTGGTAAAACAAATATGCCAATCATGGAATCACTACTCCATAACAACAATTTACACAGAGAGCATATGAACTTTAGCACTGATCAGCAGTGGTAAAGTGCTCAGAGTCATAAAACCAACAAAAACAAGTCAGAAACAATACAGGAGGAAGGCAAAACGTTCTGGGATGACCCTGAAAAAAGGGCCAAGTCCAACAAGCACTTATTGTGCCTCCAACTTTAGTAGCTCTTTAAAACATGTATTGGGCCTGCCATTGAAGCCTGCTGGTAGCTGTACAGTGCCAATACTACTTGGCAAAATAACCCCCTTGCCAAAATTTGAACTCTACTTTCATTACATTTAAGTCACCACTTAGGTAGGCCATAGGCAGCCCATGGGGCAGGGTGTATTGTAATTAAAAGGATGGACATGTACTTTTAAGTTTGACATGTCCTGGTAGTGAAAATGTCCTAAATTAGTTTTTCACTACTTTGAGGCCTACCTCTCCCATTGGATAACAATAGGTTACCGTATTACATTTAATAAGTGCTAACTTTTGATTAGATTGGGAACAGGAGGGTAAGTAATGTTCCATGTATATTGCAATTTAAAATCCTCTTTAATTGTAAAGTCGGATATTAAGTCACAATTTTGAAAAGGCCACTTTTAGAAAGTTGCGATTTTCCTGCCCTAATTATTTAATGTCTGCAGCCTGTTCACCTGTTCACATGACTGGGTGTAGTTGGTAGTTGGACTTTGTATAGTCCTCTCAGGTAGGTACACAATAGAGGGGTTAGGTGTGCCTGGATGGGCCATTACTGGCAGGGGAGGGGAGGCTTGGAGCTGGGCACATCCCCACTTGCAAGTCAATAGGCTGTGTCCTGCCTTCATGCAAAGAACTTCAAACTAGTCCCTTGCGCCTGTAGCCAAACCGGAGCCAGGGCTGGGAGTCAGGAAATTCCAATCACTTTTCAAATCTCTAGAAATTTCTCCTACTTCAAAGAATGCACCAGGTATAAAAATAGGACCCTAAGAGCAACTCTAAATTCATTTTCTGGACCTGCGGAAAGGACTCACAGAGGACTGCCTGCTGCTGGCCTGCTGTGTACTTCAGAAGACTGCTTTGCTGAACCTGGAAGGACTGCTCTGGTGCCTGAAGCCTGCCTACTACCCTCAAAGGTCTACCCTGCTGCTTGAGTCCTGTTCTACTGCTTGAACCCAGGCCTACCGGAGTGACTCCACGGGCTAGTTGGCTGGCCTCCTGATCGAAGACTCAGGGACAGAAAATGCTCCAACCATCTTGAACCCATACCTGGATCCAGCCTGAGTGAGTCCTGACCATCCAGTCCTGGACCCTTGTAAGTGGTGCTAAAGGTTCCTAAATTGCCAAAATCCCCAAAATGGTTTTGGCTAAAAACTGCTCTGAGAACCGAGAGTAGGCCAGGACCTACCTGCTTGTCGATCCAGCCAGGGTGCATGGCTGGCCGGCCTGACTTTGTGGCAGGTTTCGCTTTCCAGAGCAGCAAATGTTGTTTTGGCAGTCTCTTGCTGTAGGGTTATCTGTCTTTGTGGAGCCGGCTACAGCATATAGCACCATCCTGCTGGAGGTTTCCGACTTCAAAAAAAAGGAGAAAAAGATAAAACGTAGAAATCTTCACCGTGACTTCATCCAATTGCTCCTGACGGCGATGCTTTCTTCTCGGACAGCAGCAGTAGCCTTGCCTGCCTGAATGTTTCCATCTTAGCCATTTTTCCTCAAACATTCTTTTAAGTCTGAAGCTAAGCACAGACTGGGCCCAATCCACTTCTTGTACGATCCATCGAGGTTGGCCTTAACTTTAACTTTGCCCCAGTCCCTCACAAATGGATGTCTGCGGTTGGCAATTTAATCTTTTAGGTGCTAGATTTCACTCTAAACTTTAAGAATTCGCAGCTCCAGTTCTATTGATTGGAATTTTGTTGTTTTGGTGTCAAATAATTTATCAAAGTATACCATATATTGTTTCTAAATTGGTGTGATTTCTCTTGTGTTGGGTTTTCACTTTATTACAGTTTGTTTGCTGCATAAATACTTTTCACATTGCCTCTAGGCTAAGCCTATTTTTGTGCCAAGCTACCAAAGGATTAATCCCAGATTAATTTAGTGACCTTTGGTTCACTCTGGCAGGGATTGTGGCTGTTGCTTTAGGAGGGTTTTCACCCCACCCAACTAGCAACCCAATTTCTTACTCTTAGGTTCAAGGTAATGGCTTAGATGAGGCGCTGGTGGCTAAGGGTATAGATGTACTTGTCATTAAGAACAGGCCCTTCCCGGCATTAACATATGCAGATGATGCGGTCCGTCCTGCTTTCCAGTATGCCTAAGAAACTTAAAACTCTAATGGAGGGTTATATCATTTTTATGTTTATTGGAGACAAATTCATATACCAGTGACTTTTCGTGGGGGTTACTTTTGATTCACATGTTCCTGGACTCCTTTTGTAGCCAAGGCTAGATTACAGTTTTTATGACTAATGTGGCTTTATGTATTGATAAGAAGCAGATTACCCCTTTTTAGATGGTATAGGTTTATAGGTTTTAATGTAAGAGCCAAGCCTCTGGTTCTATAAAAAGGTTACCAGCCTTCAGGCAGAAGAAAATAGAGCGCGCAGAAGGCTTTTAGGCCTCCCCCAATGCTGTCCTACCTTTATACGGCACCAGGAGCTTGGACTTGATTATGTGAAAGATCATATTAATCTGGGTCCCCTGCTGCTGCACTGATCGGTATGGAGCAACCCCCATGGCTCCCTTAACATCGAGGTTATTGAGGATTCTCTGTCCTGTGATATGGGTTAGCAAATCCCCTGACTGGATTACATCAAGTGAATGTGCACATCACTGGGCAGACCGAACATCTTCTCCAAGCCTGGTGCACCACTAAAGAGGATAGATCCGTGCTGGAAAAAAACAGTCTGGACCAGAGACAGAGGGAATTGGAGGTGGAAGGGCTAACTAACATTCAGAATAAGGACCATGTTTAAATCCAAAGTACACTAGGGTTAGAGCCATATCTGGAGTTTGTGATCAGCACATGGGATAGGACCCTTTTAACTAGATTTAGGCTCGGGTATATTGGATGGCAGTCATGTTTTATTCCTGGGCTGTAGGATTCATCTTCTATCCTTGTCTGCTTGTGTGATGAAAGCTCTCCGCAGAGCCTGTTTCATTTTCTTTTTTTTGTAGTTTCTATTCATGTTTTTTAGGTATTTTTTAATTCCAGTTTTTAGGTACTTGGGGTTGATTATATGTAGACCAGCCTTGTTGTTTCTGGAAAGGTTGAATACAACAGCGATTTGTTGTAGCGCTAGGTTATTCCTTAAAAACACCCTTCATTCCAGGAATCAGATTTTTTTTTTGAATTAAATAAGAAAAGGCTTTTTGGTTTCTAATGTAATATTTTTAGTGCGATTTTATAAAATCTTGATATTATTGTAACGTATGATTTTGTAATGTTTTTGCTTTTATGATCAAATAAAGCTACTTTGACTTGGCTTGACAATGCTTATTCATACTGCATGATCAGTCCCTCTAATTATCATGTTTTCTACTTTGTTCCTTAAAAATCTGAGATTGAAAAAAACAGAAAACTCACAAAAACCATGCCGTCCTTTAAGATGTACCTAGAGGTCCCTTGAGCCAAACGCAAATCTTTTCTGTGCGAGGCTGGGATGTTACCTAATGGTGTCCGGAATGGGACACACCTCTTTTCCATTGCAAGCTATAATGTTTTAAGGGCATAAGCACAAGCCCCTATCACCACGGGAACGTCACTTTATTTGTGACGTTCCCGTGGTGAAAGGGGCCTTGCCTTATGTACAAGGCATCGTTAAGCCACTTAACGTTGCTTAACGCTGCCTTGTACATAAGGCACCCTTTCACGCTATGTTTAGCGTGAAAGGGGCGTGCAGTGGGTGTTGTGGTGGGCGTTCCACCGCAACACCCATTGTATTTGACGCTGCCCCTTATGTACAAGGGTGGCGTACATAGGAGGCAGCACCAAATTTAAGACCTGGAAAACCTTGGTCTTAAGGTGGTGAAATGAGGAGAAATGAATTATTTCTCCTCGTTTTTGCTTTTTCCATGTCTGCTGCCTTGTGCAGCACACATGGAAAAAGCAAAATGCCATGGTTTGTTAATGTACAGAAAGGTGTCCCTTCCTGTACATAAACAAACATTTTTAAAAATGCCATTTTGTAACTTTCATGTGTGCTGCATCAAGCAGCACACATGAAAGTTACAAAATGGCATTTTAGGATTAGTTATGTGCAGGAAGGGGCACCTTCCTATACATATCCAATCCTTCCCTGCACACAGACACCCTTGCACTCTGGTGCAAGGGTGCCTGCGTTGGCACTAAGTTGTGAAACTTAGCGCCTCGCATGGGGAAATGCAAGGCTGCACCACATTTTTGTAAATATGGTGCAGCCTTGCGCTTCCGAAGTGGCGGAGCGTGGCGTTAAGCCCAGGAGGCTAACGATACGCTCCACCACTTCATCGTACATATGGCCCTAAGTCTTTCGTAAGTGTCGAATGAAAATTTATATTTTGTTTCTTTTTATTATCTTTAGCGCTAATCAATATATGTGCACAAAACTTTCTGAAGAAAAGTACAACCATTTTGGGTATGGCATCGCAGTTTTCGTGCAGGCCCGTCAAGCGGGAGCCAAAAAAGAGAGGAGGTCAAAAAAATGACATTTTCCGTTTAGATTCCCATAGGAATCTTTGCTCTCTGGTACAGCAAAATTGGCTGAGCAGAATTACCCCAAACGTGGCATGAATGAACTTTACTCAAGAAAGTACATTTGCTTGAATTGGTGTAAATTCTTTTTGTAAAGTAGTGTTATAAAATGCAGTGGTATTAAAATTTATGTGGAACTGTGAAATATGGGAAATATTTCATGGTTCTATGTGAAATACGAATTTTGTCTTTGTAATTATAGTCCCCAAACTACTCTGCAGAGGTTACCCAATGTCAGCATCCCTAGCATAATGTAGCTAAATTATATAAATTATGCAGCATTTAAATTATGTGCAAAACAGGCTAATTATGTGACACATGCAATATAATTGTCATCAATTTTAGAATAAAACAACATGTTTTATGAAATCTACAAATGATGCTAATTAAAATGAAAATTAAGTGGCAGCTTTAGTAAATCCACAACTATGTGGTAAACACTGCAGCCATAAAATCGTATCAGTCCATATTTCCGTATCATATTTTTATCAACAATGTATTCATAAAAAGTAAAGCTAAACATTCGAAGTACAAGGAATACAATGAAATACCTACTGCCGTACCTTAATAGAATAGTTAAAGTCACTTCAGAGTTTCATGACCTTAAAAAGGTACTCAACTGTAATAACTTACAGTTCAGCAGCTAAATACGTATCTTATTACAGATGATGCGATGTCTATAGATATGTAAAATATCAAAGCAACAAAGTTGTGAGTGTACCTATGAAGGTAAGTTGACAAGTCTTGAATGTGTGGCAGTATACATAGGGGTCGATTCCGATCCGGGTCGTACAGCTCTCCGAGAGCTGTCCGTAGCCTTACCTTGCGACCGACACGTACCCGTAGCCGGTCTGTCCTGTAGATGAAGTACGATGCGCATAACTGCCAAAAACACGACCGACACGTAGGCTGTGATTCAAGCTTCATTCTCTGTCCAAGCAGTAACCCCGAACGCCGAACCGAGTCGCCCGGAAGCATTATCCATAGCAGTTTCCGCCCTGACAAGTACGATGCGTACTTCCTACGCGCCAGACGGGTCGCCACGTACGGCACGTCACAGCATCCGGAAAACAAGCATATCAGCTACGATTCGCGCCACAACTCAATTCACGGTTACAAGACGGACCAGCTTGCAACGGGTACGAGACGGAGCAACAAGCAGCGTGTACGACACAAACACATCTTGAATCCCATTGCGCAGGTCATACCAGTACTCTACATCTATGACCGGATCAGGAACTGACGCCGACGGCGCAGACGGTAAGGCAGACACCTACCACACAAGCAAACGACACGTACCCGCAAAATGGCACACACACACAGGGGATCCATATCCTGGCCACTAACAACAGCCCACCATAGGGGTTGCATGGCCAGCACCACTACCACCCCCACCCATAGGGCTCATGTTGACCATCACTACTGCCACCCCCACCCATAGGGGACCTGTTGCCCATCTCCCCTGCCACCCCCACTCATAGGGCTTATGTTGCCCATCACCCCTGCCACCCCCACTCATAGGGGACCTGTTGCCCAGCACTACTGCCTCCCCCACCCCCAGGGGATCTGTTGCCCGTCACTACTGCCACCCCCACCCCTAGGGCTTATGTTGCCCATCACCCCTGCCACCCCCACTCATAGGGGACCTGTTGCCCAGCACTACTGCCACCCCCACGGCTTATGTTGCCCATCACCCCTGCCACCCCCACTCATAGGGGACCTGTTGCCCAGCACTACTGCCACCCCCAGCCCTAGGGGACCTGTTGCTCTTCACTACTGCCACCCCCACCCCTCGGGCTTATGTTGCCCATCACCCCTGCCACCTCCACTCATAGGGGACCTGTTGCCCAGCACTACTGCCACCCCCACCTCTAGGGGACCTGTTGCATATCACTACTGCCACCCCCACCCCTAGGGCTTATGTTGCCCATCACCCCTGCCACCCCCACTCATAGGGGACCTGTTGCCCAGCACTATTGTCACCCCCACCACTAGGCCTTATGTTGCCCATCACACCCGCCACCCCCACTCATAGGGGACCTGTTGCCCATCACTACTGCCACCCCCACCCCTAGGGCTTATGTTGCCCATCACCTCTGCCACCCCCACTCATAGGGGAACTGTTGCCCAGCACTACTGCCACCCCCACCCCTAGGGCTTACGTTGGCCATCACCCCTGCCACCCCCACTCATAGGGCTTATGTTGCCCATCACCCCTGCCACCCCCACTCATAGGGCTTATGTTGCCCATCACCCCTGCCACCTCCACTCATAGGGGACCTGTTGCCCATCACCCCTGCCACCCCCACTCATAGGGCTTATGTTGCTCATCACCCCTGCCACCCCCACTCATAGGGGACCTGTTGCCCAGCTCTACTGCCACCCCCACCCCTAGGGGACCTGTTGCCCATCACTACTGCCACCCCCACCCCTAGGGCTTATGTTGCCCATCACCCTTGCCACCCCCTCTCATAGGGCTTATGTTGCACATCACCCCTGCCACCCCACTCATAGGGGACCTGTTGCCCATCACCCCTGCCACCCCCACTCATAGGGGACCTGTTGCCCAGCACTACTGCCACCCCCACCCCTAGGGCTTATGTTGCCCATCACCCCTGCCACCCCCACTCACAGGGGACCTGTTGCCCAGCATTATTGCCACCCCCACCACTAGGCCTTATGTTGCCCATCACACCTGCCACCCCCACTCATAGGGGACCTGTTGCCCAGCACTACTGCCACCCCCACCCCCACCCCCACCCCCACCCCTAGGGCTTATGTTGCCCATCACCCCTGCCACCCCCACTCATAGGGGACCTGTTGCCCAGCACTACTGCCACCCCCACCCCTAGGGCTTATGTTGGCCATCACCCCTGCCACCCCCACTCATAGGGGACCTGTTGCCCAGCACTATTGCCACCCCCACCACTAGGCCTTATGTTGCCCTTCACACCTGCCACCCCCACTCATAGGGGACCTGTTGCCCAGCACTACTGCCACCCCCACCCCCACCCCCACCCCTAGGGCTTATGTTGCCCATCACCCCTGCCACCCCCACTCATAGGGGAACTGTTGCCCAGCACTACTGCCACCCCCACCCCTAGGGCTTAAGTTGGCCATCAACCCTGCCACCCCCACTCATAGGGCTTATGTTGCCCATCACCCCTGCAACCCCCACTCATAGGGCTTATGTTGCCCATCACCCCTGCCACCCCCACTCATAGGGGACCTGTTGCCCATAACCCCTGCCACCCCCACTCATAGGGCTTATGTTGCCCATCACCCCTGCCACCCCCACTCATAGGGGACCTGTTGCCCAGCACTACTGCCACCCCCACCCCTAGGGGACCTGTTGCTCATCACTACTGCCACCCCCACCCCTACGGCTTATGTTGCCCATCACCCTTGCCACCCCCATTCATAGGGCTTATGTTGCACATCACCCCTGCCACCCCCCTCATAGGGCTTATGTTGCCCATCACCCCTGCCACCCCCACTCATAGGGGACCTGTTGCCCAGCACTACTGCCACCCCCACCCCTAGGGCTTATGTTGCCCATCACTCCTGCCACCCCCACTCATAGGGGACCTGTTGCCCAGCACTATTGCCACCCCCACCACTAGGCCTTATGTTGCCCATCACACCTGCCACCCCCACTCATAGGGGACCTGTTGCCCAGCACTACTGCCACCCCCACCCCCACCCCTAGGGCTTATGTTGCCCATCACCCCTGCCACCCCCACTCATAGGGGAACTGTTGCCCAGCACTACTGCCACCCCCAACCCTAGGGCTTACGTTGGCCATCACCCCTGCCACCCCCACTCATAGGGCTTATGTTGCCCATCACCCCTGCCACCCCCACTCATAGGGGTCCTGTTGCCCAGCACTACTGCCACCCCCACCCCTAGGGGACCTGTTGCCCATCACTACTGCCACCCCCACCCCTAGGGCTTATGTTGCCCATCACCCTTGCCACCCCCACTCATAGGGCTTATGTTGCCCATCACCCCTACCACACCCACTCATAGGGGACCTGTTGCCCAGCACTACTGCCTCCCCCACCCCCAGGGGATCTGTTGCCCATCACTACTGCCACCCCCACCCCTAGGGCTTATGTTGCCCATCACCCCTGCCGCCCCCACTCATAGGGGACCTGTTGCCCAGCACTACTGCCACCCCCACCCCTAGGGCTTATGTTGCCCATCACCCCTGCCACCCCCACTCATAGGGGACCTGTTGCCCAGCACTACTGCCACCCCCAGCCCTAGGGGACCTGTTGCTCTTCACTACTGCCACCCCCACCCCTCAGGCTTATGTTGCCCATCACCCCTGCCACCTCCACTCATAGGGGACCTGTTGCCCAGCACTACTGCCACCCCCACCTCTAGGGGACCTGTTGCATATCACTACTGCCACCCCCACCCCTAGGGCTTATGTTGCCCATCACCCCTGCCACCTCAACTCATAGGGGACCTGTTGCCCAGCACTATTGCCACCCCCACCACTAGGCCTTATGTTGCACATCACACCTGCCACCCCCACTCATAGGGGACCTGTTGCCCAGCACTACTGCCACCCCCACCCCCACCCCTAGGGCTTATGTTGCCCATCAGCCCTGCCACCCCCACTCATAGGGGAACTGTTGCCCAGCACTACTGCCACCCCCACCCCTAGGGCTTACGTTGGCCATCACCCCTGCCACCCCATTCATAGGGCTTATGTTGCCCATCACCCCTGCCACCCCCACTGTTAGACGGACCGGGAGGGTCGGCCGAGGACAAGGGGAGAGGTCTCCGGGGAGAGCCGTCTCCAGCGATCGTACAGACAAATAACTTCCCCCCCACAGACAGATACCACACAAGGAGATGAGTTAGCGTTCTTTATAAGCACTTCTTAAGGTACGATGAAAAGGTACAAGGAGGTCTGGACTCAGGGGTCCCCTCGATTCAAGTCTCTCAAGATGGGAAAAGGGGGTAGCGGGACAGTCTGGTTACCAGGCTGGTAGTTGAGATGGTATGATGGGTAGCTCCCAATCCTCGAGCTTAGGTGGTCTAGCTGGTACGGGCCGCGGCAGCGCCAGCAGGTCCCAGTGAAGATGGTCGATTCACGGGCCGCGGCAGCGCCAGCAGGTCCCAGTGGAGATGGTCGATGTACGGTCCGCGGCAGCGCCAGCAGGTCCCGGTGAAGATGGTCGTTACAACGGGCCGCGGCAGCGCCAGCAGGTCCCGACGAGGATGGATGTTGCAGAAGGCCGCGGCAGCGCCAGCAGGCAGGACGATAGATCACAAGATAGGGCTACGGCAGCGCCAGTAGTCCGTCAAGGCTGAGTTCTCTCGGTGTCTCTCGACTCCAGGATACAACTGCCTTCCTGCTCCGCAGCTGCTCCAGTTATAGGGCAGGTGCCCTTTGATGTCCGGACCCTCGCACTTGGAGGTCGGAGGGTCCGGGATGAAGGTGTCCAGACACCCAGCGGGGGGGTGGAGCCGGTGCCTGGGGGAGCTGGAGGCGATCGGCACCTGGCAGGGGAGAGTCCTTGGCACTTCGTCCTCCCATTGACCTGCCAAGTGATCCGCTCACCTCCTGGGTGGATGGTGGTGCCGGGATGTCGGGGCCGGCCAGGCCCAGGGTTAGGGTCGGGGGGAGGCCACGCGGCCTCGTGGCGCAGGGCCCAAGATGGCGGCTTGACCCGGCCGAGGGAGCCAGTGGTGGCTTGGGCCCGTGCTACAGGGAGGTCCGAGGGCAGGAGTTCCGTCGGGAGACGGGGTGCGGGTGATTCTCGTGGGTCGCGCCTGGGGGGCTGGGGCTTGGGCCCTGTCATGCAGGGGGGGCGCAAGCCCTTCGTGTGGCCTGTCCAACATGCGTCCCCCCCAGCTGAAGGCGGGGAGAGTCACCCATCTCCTTGGGGACTCTCTTCGTCGAGGCGGAAGAAGCGGGACAGGCCATCTGCGTTGGCGTGGTCTTGGCCCGGTCGGTGCTCCACGGTGAAGTCCATTCCCTGCAGGGAGATGGACCAGCGCAATAGTTTTGGGTTTTCCCCCCGCATCTGCATCAGCCACTGCAGGGGTCTATGGTCGGTTTGTACCCGGAAGTGGGTACCGAAGAGATAGGGCCGGAGCTTTTTGAGGGCCCACACCACTGCGAAGGCCTCCCTCTCGATGGTGCTCCAGCGCTGTTCTCGGCCCGGGAGACGTCGGCTGATGAAGGCCACCGGCTGGTCATGACCCTCGGGGTTCACTTGGGAAAGAACCGCTCCGATGCCGTGGTCGGAGGCGTCTGTCTGTACTACGAATTCCCGACTGTAATCGGGGGCCTGGAGCACAGGGGCGGTGCACAGGGCGGCCTTCAGCTTTTCGAAGGCCGCTTGACAATCGGGGGTCCAGTTAATCCACTTTGGTTGGTTCTTGGACGTGAGACCCGTGAGGGGCCCCACAATGCTGCCGTAGTCCTTCACGAACCGCCGGTAGTAGCCGGTGAGCCCCAAGAAGGCTCGGACTTCGGTCTGAGTGACGGGGGGCTGCCAGGACTGGATGGCAGCAATCTTAAGTTGCAGTGGGGCCACCAGCCCGCTCCCCACCTGGTGCCCCAGGTAGGTCACGGACCCTTGACCAATTTGGCATTTGCCGGCCTTAATCGTGAGGCCGGCCCGCTGGAGGGCCTGTAGGACCTCCTGGAGGTGGAGGAGGTGGTCGGACCAGTTGCGGCTGTATACAGCGATATTGTCCAGGTAGGCAGCGCTGAACTCTTCGAGCCCCGCCAAGACCTGGTTCACAAGACGTTGAAATGTAGCGGGGGCGTTCTTCATGCCAAAGGGCATGACCTTGAAGTGGTAGTGGCCATCGGGGGTAGAGAATGCGGATCGTTCTTGAGCTCGGGGTGTGAGGCCGATCTGCCAGTAGCCCGCTGTTAGGTCGAAGATACTGAGGTAGCGGGCGGCCCCCAGCCGGTCGATCAATTCATCCGCTCTGGGGATAGGATGAGCGTCGATTCGGGTGACTGCGTTCAAGCCCCGGTAGTCGACGCAGAATCTTAGTTCAGGTGTGGTGCCGGGGGCAGCGGCTTTGGGGACCAATACAACTGGACTGGCCCAGGGACTGTCTGAGGGCTCGATGACCCCGATCGTGAGCATTTTGGCCACTTCCTCTTGTATGCAGGCCCGTACCCGATCTGGTACGCGGTAGGCCCGGTGCCGGACAGGGGGACTGTCCCCGGTGTCCACGTCGTGCAAGCACCAAGGGGTGACCCCGGGAGTGAGGGAGAACAGTGAAGCGAACCGCAGCAGGAGGTCCCGGCAGCCCTGGCGTTGCTCTGGGGTGAGGGCATCGGAGAGCCGGACCCCGTCCACGGAACCGTCTTTCTCCTGAGTCTTCAGGAGATCAGGGAGAGGCTCGGAGTCTTCTTCCGCCCCACTGTCTGTAGCCATCAGGAGGCTGAGTTCTGAGCGCACAAAGTGTGGTTTGAGTCTGTTGGTGTGGAGGACCCGAAGGGGGTTCCGGGTGGTCCCCATGTCGATGAGGTAAGTGACGGGGCTTTTGCGCTCGACCACCTTGAAGGGCCCCGTCCACTTATCTTGCAAGGCACATGGTTCGGTGGGGGACATCACCCACACTTGTTGTCCAGGTTCGAACTCGACGGAGGAGGCATTGTGATCATACCATCTCTTCATGTCTTCCTGGCTGGCCTCGAGGTTCGCCTTGGCCATCTCCCTGAAGCGCCGGGTCTGATTACGTAGGGCCAGGAGGTACTTGAAGACGTCTGGAGGGGTCTTTAGGGGGGCCATCTCCCAACCTTCTTTGACTAGGCTGAGGGGCCCTCGCACAGGGTGCCCGTACAGGAGTTCGAAAGGGCTAAAACCGAGGGACTTCTGGGGAACTTCTCGGTAGGCGAAGAGGAGGCACGGGAGTAGTACATCCCACTGGCGACGGAGGGGCTCTTCCAATCCCCCAATCATCCCCTTGAGAGTGCGGTTGAATCGCTCCACTAGTCCGTTCCCTTGGGGGTGATAGGGGGTCGTGAATCGGTAGGTGACCCCGCACTGTTGCCAGAGGGACTTCATGTATTTGGAGATGAAGTTCGTGCCTCGGTCGCTGACGACTTCTCGGGGGAAGCCCACCCGGGAGAAGATCCCCATTAGGGCCCGGCCAACCACCGGAGCTGTTACCGTTCGCAGAGGCACCGCCTCGGGGTAGCGGGTGGCGTGATCCACCAGTACTAGGATGAACCTATGTCCTTGTGCCGTGCGGGGGTCCAGGGGCCCCACAATGTCTATTCCTACCCTCTCGAACGGGGTGGTGACCACCGGGAAGGGTTGTAGAGGGGCCTTCAGCTTACGGCCACTCTTCCCGCTGGCCTGGCACGTGGGGCAGGACCGGCAGTGGTTCAGGACGTCGTTCCGCATCTTCGGCCAGAAAAAGTGGGTCACTAGGCGACTGTAAGTTTTGTCTTGGCCCAGGTGTCCAGCCAGGGGGACATCGTGGGCCAAATTGAGCAGGAAGTCTCTGAAGCGGAGAGGTACCACCAGTACTCGACCGGCCCCTAGCTCTGCGATCCTCTGTTCGCTGTATAGCAGGTCGTTCTCCCAGTAGACCCAGTGAGTTCCGGTGGAGTCCCCTGCGCTCTGGGCGCTGGCTTGTTGGCGGAGTCCCTCGAGGGAGGGGCAGGTCTTTTGCTCCTGGCGGAACTGTTCTTGGGTGGGCCCCCCTTCTTGACGCCACTGAGCCAGGCCGGGGACGTCCTGGAGGTGCGCGTCCCCTTCGGTCGTTGGCTCCGGGGGGTTGGCCTCATCGTTGTCTTCTACTGGGGCGACCGGGGGCGGAGGTGCTGGCCATTCCGGTTCTTCTGGTCGGGGAACGGCACGGGCTGCCCTGGACCGGGTGGTTACGCAGGCCCAGTCCGGGAGGCCCAGCATCCCCAGGTGCTCACTTCTCTCGACGGTGGCCCATTGGGAACTCTCAAGGTCATTCCCCAGGAGGCAGTCCACGGGGGCATCATCCCGGACCGTCACTTTCAACAGGCCGGAGACCCCTCCCCATTCGAAGGGGACGCAGGCCATTTGGCACAGACTTTCGGAATTGTCAGCTGAGCGGACGGGGCAGAGAATGTTCGGCAGGATCTGCTCGGGTTTCACCAGGTGACAGCGGACGGCCGTCACACTGGCGCCTGTGTCACGTAAGGCCTCGGCCCGATGCCCATTAATGGTCACCCACTGACCGTATTTCCTGGTGTTGGCGGGTAGGGGAGCCCGCGGGACTATGTCTTTTCCCCCTAGGCACGCTAGAACCATGGCGGCCGGTTCCCACTCTTGCTGGGCCGGCTCATACTCTTCCTGTTCCTCTGACAGTCGTTCTTCCCCCAGGGCGGCGGCAGCTACCTGGCGGGGCTTGGGTGTTTGGTTCTGCAGGCAGCTCGGGTCATTGGCGTAATGGCCGACTCGCTGGCATCGGTGGCACGTGACATTGGCTCGGAACCCTGGACGCATCGGGGGGTTTCCCCGGCCGGCCGGGGGCGGGGTGCTGGCCACGGGTGTTGCCGGGAGGGTGTCTCTCCCTCGCCCCTGGCCTCCTCCTCCTCCCCGAGGACGGTGCTGGCCTTGGTTGCTTCGGTTCTGCTCGTGCGGTCCCCTCCGGTTCACTCGGGTGCTCTCCCATCGGTCAGCTTCAGCGGCGAGCTGCCGGGGGTCGGTCAATTTACTGTCGAGGAGGTGCTGCCTGAGCTCGACGAAGCAGTTGTTCGACAGGTGTTCCCATACCATGAGGTTAAAGAGTTGTTCGTAGGTCGTTACGTGGCTCCCCTTGATCCACCCCTCGAAGGCTCGGCTGAAATAGTTTACGTACTCCACCCAAGTTGTACCCGGGATCCGGGTGCAATCTCTGAACCTCTGGCGGTACATCTCGGGTGTGAGGCCGTAGCGGGTGAGGAGGGCAGCCTTCATGTGGTCGTAGGACGACATTTGGTGATCGGGGAGCTGCAACAGGGCATCGCGACCTTCGTTGACGAACCTCCCCCATAGTCCAGCTCCCCAATCACTCCGGTCGATCCGGTGGGAGGTCATGGCGATCTCGTAGGCTTTGAACCACTGCTGTATGTCGTCTTTTCGGACATACTCTCGGACAACATCCTTGGGGATGTGGACTTTTTTCTCGGTTGCCCCTGGGGTGTGCGGTCGCTCAGGCACCCCCGTCTCTTTATTCTGTTTCCGGAGTTCTATCTCCGCCAGTTTGCGCTCGTGTTCGAGTGTTATTCTTTTTTCCTCAAGCTCTCTCTGTCTCTGTTTTTCTTCTCGCTCCTCTCGGAGCCGCAGGTGCTCTAGATTTAGTTTCTGCTCGGCTAACTTTAGTTCACCGTCCATCTTGAGTCGTGCCATTTCCAACTCGTGTAATCTGGTCCTTTCTCTTTCCTGGATCTCCTCCTGCGAGAGGCCCGTTCCCCTCTCCTCGGAAGCCGTGGCGTTCCCCTCTGGTGTGACACTGTTTTGGTCGGAGGATCCGGTGATCCCAGTTTCTGCCCACGACTCAAGGGCGCGCTTCAAATCCTCTTTGGTACTCAGGCCGGTGGTAGCAATGCCTAGTTCCATGCAGAATTGTTTAAGTTCGCGGTGGTTATACTCTTCCAACTTATCCATTTGGAACTTTTCAGTGGAACCGCTATCTTTAGCTGACATCGTGGTTTTGTCGTGGGGTGAGCTACTCTCTGTACGATTACGCGTTGATTCGGATCGCGCCGCTGGCCACCAATGTTAGACGGACCGGGAGGGTCGGCCGAGGACAAGGGGAGAGGTCTCCGGGGAGAGCCGTCTCCAGCGATCGTACAGACAAATAACTTCCCCCCCCACAGACAGATACCACACAAGGAGATGAGTTAGCGTTCTTTATAAGCACTTCTTAAGGTACGATGAAAAGGTACAAGGAGGTCTGGACTCAGGGGTCCCCTCGATTCAAGTCTCTCAAGATGGGAAAAGGGGGTAGCGGGACAGTCTGGTTACCAGGCTGGTGGTTGAGATGGTATGATGGGTAGCTCCCAATCCTCGAGCTTAGGTGGTCTAGCTGGTACGGGCCGCGGCAGCGCCAGCAGGTCCCAGTGAAGATGGTCGATACACGGGCCGCGGCAGCGCCAGCAGGTCCCAGTGGAGATGGTCGATGTACGGTCCGCGGCAGCGCCAGCAGGTCCCGGTGAAGATGGTCGTTACAACGGGCCGCGGCAGCGCCAGCAGGTCCCGACGAGGATGGATGTTGCAGAAGGCCGCGGCAGCGCCAGCAGGCAGGACGATAGATCACAAGATAGGGCTACGGCAGCGCCAGTAGTCCGTCAAGGCTGAGTTCTCTCGGTGTCTCTCGACTCCAGGATACAACTGCCTTCCTGCTCCGCAGCTGCTCCAGTTATAGGGCAGGTGCCCTTTGATGTCCGGACCCTCGCACTTGGAGGTCAGAGGGTCCGGGATGAAGGTGTCCAGACACCCAGCGGGGGGGTGGAGCCGGTGCCTGGGGGAGCTGGAGGCGATCGTCACCTGGCAGGGGAGAGTCCTTGGCACTTCGTCCTCCCATTGACCTGCCAAGTGATCCGCTCACCTCCTGGGTGGATGGTGGTGCCGGGATGTCGGGGCCGGCCAGGCCCAGGGTTAGGGTCGGGGGGAGGCCACGCGGCCTCGTGGCACAGGGCCCAAGATGGCGGCTTGACCCGGCCGAGGGAGCCGGTGGTGGCTTGGGCCCGTGCTACAGGGAGGTCCGAGGGCAGGAGTTCCGTCGGGAGACGGGGTGCGGGTGATTCTCGTGGGTCGCGCCTGGGGGGCTGGGGCTTGGGCCCTGTCATGCGGGGGGGGGCGCAAGCCCTTCGTGTGGCCTGTCCAACACCCACTCATAGGGCTTATGTTGCCCATCACCCCTGCCACCTCCACTCATAGGGGACCTGTTGCCCATCACCCCTGCCACCCCCACTCATACGGCTTATGTTGCTCATCACCCCTGCCACCCCCACTCATAGGGGACCTGTTGCCCAGCTCTACTGCCACCCTCACCCCTAGGGGACCTGTTGCCTATCACTACTGCCACCCCCACCCCTAGGGCTTATGTTGCCCATCACCCTTGCCACCCCCACTCATAGGGCTTATGTTGCACATCACCCCTGCCACCCCCACTCATAGGGCTTATGTTGCCCATCACCCCTGCCACACCCACTCATAGGGGACCTGTTGCCCAGCACCACTGCCACCCCCACCCCTAGGGCTTATGTTGCCCATCACCCCTGCCACCCCGACTCATAGGGGACCTGTTGCCCAGCACTATTGCCACCCCCACCACTAGGCCTTATGTTGCCCATCACACCTGCCACCCCCACTCATAGGGGACCTGTTGCCCAGCACTACTGCCACCCCCACCCCCACCCCTAGGGCTTATGTTGCCCATCACCCATGCCACCCCCACTCATAGGAGAACTGTTGCCCAGCACTACTGCCACCCCCTCCCCTAGGGCTTACGTTGGCCATCAACCCTGCCACCCCCACTCATAGGGCTTATGTTGCCCATCACCCCTGCCACCCCCACTCATAGGGCTTATGTTGCCCATCATCCCTGCCACCCCCACTCATAGGGGACCTGTTGCCCATAACACCTGCCACCCCCACTCATAGGGCTTATGTTGCCCATCACCCCTGCCACCCCCACTCATAGGGGACCTGTTGCCCAGCACTACTGCCACCCCCACCCCTAGGGGACCTGTTGCCCATCACTACTGCCACCCCCACCCCTAGTGCTTATGTTGCCCATCACCCTTGCCACCCCACTCATAGGGCTTATGTTGCACATCACCCCTGCCACCCCCACTCATAGGGCTTATGTTGCCCATCACCCCTGCCACCCCCACTCACAGGGGACCTGTTGCCCAGCACTACTGCCACCCCCACCCCTAGGGCTTATGTTGCCCATCACCCCTGCCACCCCCACTCACAGGGGACCTGTTGCCCAGCACTATTGCCACCCCCACCACTAGGCCTTATGTTGCCCATCACACCTGCCACCCCCACTCATAGGGGACCTGTTGCCCAGCACTACTGCCACCCCCACCCCCAACCCTAGGGCTTATGTTGCCCATCACCCCTGCCATCCCCACTCATAGGGGAACTGTTGCCCAGCACTACTGCCACCCCCACCCCTAGGGCTTACGTTGGCCATCACCTCTGCCACCCCCACTCATAGGGCTTATGTTGCCCATCACCCCTGCCACCCCCACACATAGGGCTTATGTTGCCCATCACCCCTGCCACCCCCACTCATAGGGGACCTGTTGCCCATCACCCCTGCCACCCCCACTCATAGGGCTTATGCTGCCCATCACCCCTGCCAACCCCACTCATAGGGCTTATGTTGCCCATCACCCCTGCCACCCCCCTCATAGGGGACCTGTTGCCCAGCACTACTGCCACCCCCACCCCTAGGGCTTATGTTGCCCTACACCCCTGCCACCCCCACTCATAGGGGACCTGTTGCCCAGCACTAGTGCCACCCCCACCCATAGGATGGGTGATGCGCCACACATCCATCACACTCCAACATTATGTATGTCAGCAAAATACATCCCCCCTAACATCATGACAACAGTGTGTAGTCTGTGACAAATGCCCACAACAGTGATTATGACTTCGAACATACAATGTAACTAACAGCACATGTGTGACCAACAAATGAGAGTGGCCTACACAAGGCAAGCATCACAATAGCACGGTGGCAATGTAAAACTAACACCCCCTCACTGTGTAGAACAAAAGTTAAGTGTGGAGTCCAAACTGCAGCAGATGTTGAGCATTGTGGTGATGGGGTCTAAACCCCCCCTCATCACAGTGACCAAAAGGTAAGTGTCATCATGGTCAAAGCTGCAAACAACAAACAGCATGTATGATCCCTGCTCCCAACACATTAAACACTTCTGGGGCAAACTAGTGGTTGTGGCCCATACCCACTGAGATGTGGTGAGGCTAACAGTGCTGTGAAAACAAAACATACTCTCAGCCATGTGCAGACAAGCACCACACATGGGGGCTGACAATGCATACAATGTACAATGACACAAGAGCAGAAGTGACCATCACAAAGCATACACACATCTCGAAAATAGACACACTAATCAAAACAACCTGTGTAGACTGTAGGTGTCAGCTCACCAACTCCCATTCCATGTCAGCAATGGCACCTAACAACCAGGATGAATGTGCACAATGATGTGATATGACTCACAGGAACTGCAGGGAAAATCACAGAAACAGCCTCCAGACAATGGCCCACAACAGCAATAACAATGCACTGATGCAGATGCACAAACACAAACAGGCAACCTCACACTGCACATCTGACACAACATGTGTGTGTGTGTCTCAGTATCCCCAGGCAAATACACAACACATGAGGGGGGCTGAACCACAGTGACACAGATGTGGACACAGTGCCATACAAAAGTAAACCATAATTGGGACACCCTTAGTGGGCAATCAGGCATTGTGAGATGAGAGGGAGCACAACAGACACATGTGACAGAAGCTGGAATGAAAATCATCTGGTCACAACAGCCTGGGTACGTGAGTCTCCCCTAAGTCATCTGCACATACTCAACACATATGTACAGCAAGTTGCACAGAGGACCCAGTTGCTCCTATACCAATGAAGCCCATACCTGTAGGTCCAGTGGAGATGCGCCCAAAGTCAGGGAAATAGACAAATTGGACAATGGGAAGCACATCATATGTGCATGGGTGCAAGCCGCAGATGTGACCATGCAGATGAAATGTTCACAGAGATGTTATCAAATTGTTAATCATGACACACCCAGTTAGCTGCAAAGGATGACATGGATACCCACCAGAATAGGATACATATCTCATGGACCACATGGATTACCTCACATCAACACCTCAGTATTCAACATTGGAAACCAAGTATTACAGGTGCAAGGGCATGCTAAACATCATCAACCCAATGTACAGCTACATCAAGTTCACAAGGAGAAAGAAAAAAGCTTTATTCAGCATATGAAAATTAAAACGTCTGTTGAAACAAAAGGCCAATGGCTAGTCCATCATCAAATTACAATGAGTGAACTTGAGTGACAACTGTCAAACGTTGCTTGCCTGCACTGCTTAGGACAGGGGACATCCCCTCGGAGGGGCATACATGGGGGCAGGCCAGGCACCGCAGGGACAGGATCAGGGCGCAGCAGAAGGAGGCAGTGAAGGGGTGGTGGATGCAGGAGAGTCACTTGCAACTGCAGTGGAGCTGACTGAAGTGGTGGGTGCAGTCTCAACTGTGGGGCACAAGTCAGATGAGGTGGGTGTCGGCACAACTGCAGTGGGCAGGTCAGATGGAGTGGATTGGGTCCCCACTGCAGTGCCCAAGTCAGACGGGGTGGTCGTGGACTCCACTGCAGTGCCTAAATCCATGTGAGCGGAATGGAGTGCAGGTGAGGTCGGCAGGACAGAGGGGGGGACACGGTCCCCACATCAGTGGCACTAACCGTCTGACCGGGTGTGGAGGAGCAAGTGGTAGGGGGGAGGGCATCAGTATTTTGGGGATGGTGTATCTGTGGGTGGGGGAACCTGGGTCAGGGTGTGGCGGGGTAACCTCTGGAGTGGTGGCCTAGGGGATGGAGGACGGAGACTTTGCCTTGGAGCTGCGTGGCGGCGGTGGGGTCTTGCTCTTCCGGCTCCGGGGGGACTTACGGGTGGGGGTCTCAGTCTGATTGCACCTAGGGGAGGGTGTCTGGGTGTGAGGGGCACTCGTCTCTGTGTGTGGGGACTTCCTCTTCCCCTTGTAATCTGGATCTGCTGGGTCGGTGGGGAAGATGCCAAGGTCACAGAGGAAGAGCTTCTGGGGAGATGGTGTTGCGGGTGAGGCAAGCGAAGAGGGCTGGGAGGGAGAGGTTTCGGAGGACTGCGGAGTGGTTGTGGATGACTGTTTGTATGTCTGCAAACCAGCCCCTGTGAGTGTGGTATCAGTCCCCTGCGCTTGCTTGTGTGCACGTCTAGCCCTTGGTTTGGGTGTTTGTGTGCTGCCTGTGTCTGTACCTTTGTGAGAATGTGCAGGTGTGTGTGTGCTTGGGATAGGTAGGCTGCTAGGAATCGTGGGTGGTGCAGGGATGGGAGGGGTGCGGGACTGTTGGAGAAGGGACACTGCTACCGTCAGGAAGGAGGCCACAGACTGATTGGTCCTCTGTAGGGCAGACATGCCCGATGAAATGCCCTCCATGAACTACACCAGTTGCGTCAACAGAGTGGTGTGTGCATGGAGGACACTCAGCATCGATGTCTGCCCTACATGGATCTGTCTAAGTAAGTCCACAGACTCCTCACTCAGGGCAGTAGGGGACACAGGGGCAGGGGATGCGGTGCCTGGCACAAAGGATACATGCTCCCGAACACGGGAGACTCCACGGACCTCTGGGATGGTCCTCTGTAGGGCAGACATGCCCGATGAAATGCCCTCCATGAACTACACCAGTTGCGTCAACAGAGTGGTGTGTGCATGGAGGACACTCAGCATCGATGTCTGCCCTACATGGATCTGTCTAAGTAAGTCCACAGACTCCTCACTCAGGGCAGTAGGGGACACAGGGGCAGGGGATGCGGTGCCTGGCACAAAGGATACATGCTCCCGAACACGGGAGACTCCACGGACCTCTGGGATGGGAGCCGATGGGAGGGTGGTGATAGTGGTGGTGGGGGCGATGGCAGGGACAGCCTCACTAGCTGGGGTTTGGTGGCTGCTGACACCCGCCTCCACAAGGGAGTCATCCTCAGAGCTGCTGTGGCCCTCAGCTGGGGGGGATGGTGCTGACGACTCCTCGGTGTGGCTCCACTCGCCCTCCGTGCCACTGGGTCCCCCCGACTCCTCTCCTTCTGTCCCTGTCAGGCTCTGTGGCTCCTCCTGCTCCATGGAGCTGTCCCCTCCTGTGGCCGTGAATGTATCTGGATAGGAATAGGAAGAAAGAGAACAACATCAGTCACCTGCACTGACTGCACACACCACAGTGAGTACATCACATCACAGGGCAATCCCTGGCATCATCAGCTGAACACTGCTCAAAGTGCCAACACTGTTTAGAATAAGCCAATTGTCATTCTCAACATCAACCATGGCACACATATTCATCCTTGACTTGCACCCATATGTCTGTTGCATGTTGGATGCTAATACCCCAATGTCCCGACATGTACCACCCACACATCAGTTGGACATGCAAGTGAACATGTAGGAGTATGTCACTATACACACAGCACATCTCTTGCCAATGACTCAGTACAGGTGTCCGGATGAAGGGATGGGCAGAGACTCATTTCACATGCTTGTGATGCATGCCACAAACACACACTATGATGTTCTCATGTCCTAATAGTCAATGCCACAATGGGGTGTATGGTGCACACTTGAACACAATGCAGGATCACTCATAGCAAATTAAATGCCATGGCACTGGTATGCCTGGAAAGTCAGTCAACGCTGTCTCCTGTCACAGGGGCAGGGCATCCAGACAACAACAGTATGCACTGGGTCACAATCATAGCTCAGGTGTAAAGCAAACTCTGCAGCTGACAAGTGCACTTGCCCATCCCCTGCAAACTACATATCCAGGACCCAGAAGATCCCACATCATGCAAATCAGACATATGAGTCTCTGCAAACACAACTCCATGTACATTAGCACATCACAGTCTTCCGTGCATGTAACCCAGCTGCCTGAAGTACACAGTTGCATACACCATTGTGCGCTGTCAGATGATCACACACCTATATGTCACACAGGTCTTGTCTCACACAGTCACATCTCAGATGTCCTGCTGACCCTCAAAATCATGGACACCCCAGTTGTACGTAACAGGAAGCCACACCATAATGACACAGAGGCAGACACCTGAAGGCACATGTCACTAAGCACAACCTATAAATTGATACACAGGAGTGGGATTACAGAGTGTTTCTAAATGCCCTTGAGGAGGCATGACTGCCCAGGTCTACGTGAAACAGTGTTTGGCCCTGGACAGTAGTCAGGTGGCTAAGCAAGTGTGACATACTTGATATACATACTCCTGAGGCCCACAAATTGGAGTCCCCTGCTGCATGGTTTTGTTTGAAATACCCCAGCCACATGTGGCAAGTCAGACCAGCAATTGGAACACATATTAAGGGCACACACAGATCACATGTCAGATAACAGGCATTGGGCAAACAATTGAACCACCCATGAAACACACAACAGAGTCAAGGGGACAGATGCTGTTCGGTAGCTGAAGCATAGCTGACTGCAGGGACACAGTGCCCTAGTGACACAAGCAACAGACTGTAGGGGCCACACCTGTGTAACAGTGAAGGAGGGTGCATCACACAATTGAGGGACCTGAGTATTGGACTACAAGACCTACGTAATGTGGAAGTGTGACCAGGCCAAAAGACTGCAATTCCCATGTCAGACATAATACACAGATTAGGCATGGACTTTCCCCCTTCTTGCTGTTGTCTGGCCTTCAGCTGCCTATCCAGGTCCGGGAAGACCACCGCCAGGATCCGGAGCATGTGGGGGGTCAGGGTCTGGTGTCCGCCTCCCCTGCATGGAGGTGACAGGTTCAGCTGGACTCTAGCTATCCTCCGGGTCCAGCCCCGAAGGTCCTGCCACCTCTACTGGCAGTTGCGGATCCGGCGCTTGTAGACCCCCACCGAACGAACTGCCCGGGCGATGGTCAGCCATATCTCCTAATTCTGGTGGGCATCAACCTGTGAGGATGACAAAGTTAAAAGTACATTAACACACATGCCCCATATTTGTGATGCACACATTTGGATATACTTGTCATCATCACAAAGGGAAATGAGGTACACAGGTAGTGCAACCATGGGGAAGGACAAATCACCTGCATGTTAACAATGCCTGGGAAATTTAAGCTTACACTAATGCACTTTAGCAGCAGAACACCTGTTCATTACATGTCCCTACACACTTTGGGGGATGAAAGTAGTCAGTGAGAATGTTTGCCACTGGTGTACACACTGCTAGTACTGCTAGTCAGACAACATGCACAATTAGGAAGGCAGTGGACTGCACACTCACCTGCTCTCCTGGTTTCCCATTCAGCTTGCTGTACTGTGGAAGGAGCCCATCCAGCAGGGCCTGGTTCTCCTCCTCAGTGAAGGCTGAGGCCCTCTCCAGAGTACGTGCCATAGTAGGAGCCAGAGGATGCAGAGATAGCAGCAGTGGTAGCAGGGATGTGGTCCAGGAGCCTGTAGTGCAGGCAAGTGAGCTCCCTGGGGGCCAGCCAGCCTTATATCTGTGCTGCAGAGGCAGAATCTGTGCCATGTGTCCCAAGTGATAGGTCCAACACGGTTGCATTCTATGAATCTGGCCAATCCATGGCAATGTACGACTCGTACACGCCTTCCGCATCGTTCAAATCTTCACCTTCATGACACACTAGTAATTGCAACATTGTTGTAGGCATCCAACTGAATTTCCAGCGCACAACTTGTACAAGTTTTGAATCCGTATCCGTCTCCATGACAGTCCAGAGCCAATGGGTGCACCCGGCTCGGTCAACTGACAGTACAACGCATATTGTGAAAATACACATGCACCCGTCTCCATATGATTCAATGGCCAAGGCGTACGCCTGTCTCGGACCATGCCTGCCCAACGCGTATGCATGATAGTCACCCGCATCGGACCTCATTGCAGTCACTGGCAAAGCGTATGCACGGCTAAGTCATGAACCGTGCAAAGCGTACGCATTGTCAGCTGCGTCGGACCTCATTGCAGTCAATGGCAAGGCGTACGCACAGCTCGGTCATGAACCGTGCAATGCGTACGCATTGTCACCCGCGTCGGACCTCATTGCAGTCAATGGCAAAGCGTACGCACGGCTCGGTCATGAACTGTGCAATGCGTACGCATTGTCACCCTGCGTCGGACCTCTTTGCAGTCAATGGCAAAGCGTACGCACGGCTCGGTCATGAACCATGCAATGCGTACGCATTGTCACCCGCGTCGGACCTCATTGCAGTCAATCGCAAAGCGTACGCACGGCTCGGTCATGAACCGTGCAACGCGTCAGAGCTCATTGGTGTGACTATTCAACGGATTCAACACACAATTACTTGCCAGGGACACCTGTGCACACCTACCACACTACAGCATTGCCCACACAGTGTCCCATGGCATGTAAGGCTGCATTCACTGTGTGTTGGGGGGGCACATTTGGTTTGTTGGGTGGCACTTTTGTTCAGCCACTCCCAGGCTGTGCACGTGTACATGGGGGCAGAATCCTTTGTGTGTCATGCACATTACCACTGTGATGTGCAAATGTACAGTAATGGGCATGAGTCATGGACACAGTTTCATGTTGGATCTGTTTAGGGCATGTCACATACACCCTGAGTCCTGGGGGTGATGGCATGTATGTCACAGTGAGACCTGTAGCCACAATTCTGATGTGCACCCACAGTCTGTGTGCATATTGTGTCTCAGATGTGGCTGATCAAATGTGCCCAATGGGAGACAGTCTCCACATCCATGTGGTATATACATATACCTTGATGGTGTGTGTGTGTGTGTCTAAGAGACGTACATGTAGGGCCTGCAGGGACTACAGTGGCCACTACCTGTGGGACTCACGCTTGCCTTGTGGTGTGTACGTGATACGCCATGTCCATGGCATTGTCGATGTGGCAAAACAGGGACCCTGGGTATCTGCATGGCAAGGTCTGTGATGCCTGGGAGACATCAGGCCTCACTTGTCACTGTGGTGTGTGTTTGTAATGTCACAGCAGTACATAGATCAGGTGACACAGCCAGATGATTGGCCATTGCACTACATGGGACTCATGTGGACATGTGGAATTGAGATGTGAGGTGATGGTCATGTAGGTGACATATGTGTCCATGCCCAACAGCACACACCTCAGTACATTGTGTAATGTCATGATCTATCATGTGATATTGAGCCTGGTCATGGCCACATGGGTGGATGAACCGACAATCTTCCTTTGTTCACCTCTGTTCTGCAGGGCACCAGCTGTCTATCGACTGTTCCCAGACCTTGCAACCATGCAGGAACGCGACTGCATCTGACGGTACTGCTTCACCAGGCCACTGATTGAGGAGTTGCCGGAGCAGTTGGCGCCACATCTGCTACCTGGCCGGACATACCCTACAAAACTGACCCCAGAGGTGAAGGTGATGGCAGCCCTGCACTTCTTTGCTACTGGTATCTTCCAGTACACTGTGGTTACTGCTGGTGGTATGTCGCAAACTATGTTTAGTCGGGTGCTACGCGATGTCTTGGAGAGGATGTTGCATTTCCTAGACCTGTACATCAGGTTCCCGAGCCCAGCTGAACTCCCTGAAATAAAGGATGCCTTTTATACACTGGGGAGGATGCCGAACATCATTGGATCTATTGATGAGACACATGTGGCCCTGATACCACCACAGGCACGTGAGCAGTCTTACCCGAACAGGAAACATTTCCACTCGATCAATGCTCTGGTGGTATGTCTTGCAGACATGTCTATCACACATGTGTGTGCACGGTTCCCTGGTTCTGCGCACGATGCCTACATAATGAGGAGTAGTCGCATTGCAACGCTGATGTTACAGATGCCAGCTCAGCATGCCTGACTGTTTATCATTGTGTGTGTTTGTCAATGTTGTATTCCGCACTCCTACAAAACTCAGCTACTTGTTCATTTTTGTGTGTGTAGGTGACTCCGGATACCCCAACATGCTGTGGTTGCTGACACCCCTCAGGAACCCTGTGGCACCAGCCGAGATGCGCTACAATGAGGCACATGGTCGGAGCAGAAGGGTGATTGAGCGGACATTCGGCCTCCTGATAAGCCGCTTTCGCTGCCTGGACAAGACCGGAGAGGCCCTCCCATATGAATCTGCAAAGGTGTGCAAAATAATCCTTGTATGCTGCATGCTACACAACATGGCAGTGCGGAAGAAGGTGCCTCTCATCCAGGATTACGATGACCAACCTCCGGCACCTGTGGAGGATCCCGGCCTGGGCCAAGATGTCAGTGATGATGAGGATGAGGGTGACATCCGCTCACAGCTCATCAACAACTTCTTCACCTGAATGTGAGTTTCCAGGGTTATGTCAATGTATGGAGTTAGCCTGGAATGTGCTGTGGCTGCTCTGTTGCTGTCTGAGTGTGTTTGTGTGCCACTTGACTGGATGCGTGCAGTGATGTGTCCATTCAGGTGGTGTGTACTCCACAATAGGGTAGTACTGCTAACTTGTTTTTGTGTAGGTTTATTGTGCCATGTTTGGTGCATGTGTATTGCATTTCTCTCCTGTTTTGCTGTGCTTTTGACTGTCTTGTGTCTGTCCTTCACAGGGTAATTTGCCTGTTGTTTGTTCAACACTGACCCCCAACACCCAGAATCCGACACCAGTGTGGGAGTAGTCAATTGACACCAAGTGATGTGCCACACACCCCTGGACTATAATTCTCAGACACTCTGTGACCGTGTGTCCACAGTAACGTACAATTGCCTTGCAACTATTGTGGAATAAACATGTTGCTGATGTGTAATGAACCTGTGCTATGCTTTGTTAGGTGCGTTGTTTGTCTTCCCACATCTGAGTGACATTTGCTTACCTCACCTGTGGACTTGTTACCACTGACTGTGGATAGGTGTTGTGGTTGTGCATACCTATGTGTTTCAGGTCTCCATCATTGTTTGTGATGAGTAACATGGCCATGGTGAGTATGTGTTGTGTTGCCATTGTGGTGTGTCTCCCTCACATGTGTCACATCACCATGACTCACCTGACGTTGGTCACATTGTTGCAGTATTTGGCATGCACTGTGTTGTGTAGCAGATCGACATCTCCATGACACATGACAATTTGGAATCACAACAGAGGCAAGTATGGTGTACTGGTGAGTTTATTTTCGAACATGTGTGAGGAAAGTGCACAGGATGGTGGGTGCTGTACATTGGTTTTGGAATCCAAAGTTCACATTAAAGTCGGAAGTGCTGGTAGATGAAATGTCCAGTGTGAAGTCCACAGTCATCTGCTAAATTGGCCCAACATGAACCCTCCATGTCATGCGGGCGAGTTGCGTGCGATTGGACCTGGTGAACGGGTTGCGCACAAAGAACATTGTCCAGAACAGGTTTAGGGGGATGCGCTGGGACATCTGCCTCTCACATGTCCTTCTTCGGACGGCCCCTCTTCTTCCTGGGGGGGGGGATCCTCAGGTGCAGGCCTCTGCGGTGCAGGGGACTCTCCACCAGAGTCCTCCTCCCTCCCTGTGGCGCTGGCAGATGGTGTTGCAACAGATGTTGTGGCCACACAGGGAGGTGTGGACAGGTTTGTGTTGATCTGGCGGAGGCATTGGAGTATGTCACGATGCACCGCAGTAAGGGCATCCCACTTGGCCTCCATGCGGGCATAGTGGGCAGCCTGCTCCTGTTGCATGTCCTTGAGGACCTCACTACCTGGCCAAATCCTCCGGTGCTATCCTGGTACACATCTATGATGAGTGCCAGTTGGAGGTCATCATGCAGTCCAGACCCCTCTGCAAGGCGCGCCCTCTGCCTCCCACCCCTCCCAGCACCCCTATCCACACGGGCAGGACCAGTGGCGGGACGCACAGGTGACACTGGGACCCCTTGGGTGGTGTTGCTGGTGGTGTTTGCTGTCGCTTCCAGGGGGTCCTGTGTCCCTGTGCTGTGGGTGTTCAGTGACCTTGGTCTGTCCATGTTGGCGGGGGTGCACTGTCGGTGTCCAGATGTTGGAGGCGTGGGTACAGGGGGTGCAGATGTTGATGCTGCTGGTGCTGCATGATGACTCACACCGGAGGGGCCAGGTTGGTCATCGTCATCCGAAGAGGACAGAGACAGAGTCAAACCAGAGAGCTTAGTGTCCACCAGAGTCTGGGCCTGGGAATCCTCTTCATTTGGTGCTTGGTCCCCAGCACCACCTGTGTTTGGAAGAGACACACAATGTGAGTAATGTTTCTACAGGCATTTTGAGATTGTTGTTGCCCATTTCCCAGCAGGGCCTTGTGCTCCCCACAACAGAGCCCAGTGTCAGACATCTTGTCAGCCCCTTCCCACTCCCTGTGAGGCGAGCATGGTTCAGTGTATGCTTGCTGGGCCATGTGGGTGGGTGTAGATTGTCTGTGACTGCGACTCCCATCATGGTCTTGGCTTCACCCCCCTTCCCAGCATGCCCATACTTTCTCCCTCTTGACTCTGCTTTCCTGTGAGGGGGTGTGACAGCAATGGCAAGATGGCTGAGTGTGAAGTCCTGGTGTTTGTTGTTGCCCATTTCCCAGCAGGGCCTTGTGCTCCCCACAACAGAGCCCATTGTCAGACATCTTGTCAGTCCTTTCCCACTCTCTGTGAGGCGAGCATGGTTCAGTGTATGCTTGCTGGGCCATGTGGGTGGGTGTAGATTGTCTGTGACTGCAACTCCCATCATGGTCTTAGCTACACCCCCCTTCCCGCATGCCCATACTTCCTCCCTCTTGACTCTGCTTTCCTGTGAGGGGGTGTGACAGCAATGGCAAGATGGCTGACTGTGAAGTCCTGGTGTTTGTTGTTGCCCATTTCCCTGCAGGGCCTTGTGCTCCCCACAACAGAGCCCATTGTCAGACATCTTGTCAGTCCTTTCCCACTCCCTGTGAGGCGAGCATGGTTCAGTGTATGCTTGCTGGGCCATGTGGGTGGGTGTAGATTGTCTGTGACTGCGACTCCCATCATGGTCTTAGCTACACCCCCCTTCCCGCATGCCCATACTTCCTCCCTCTTGACACTGCTTTCCTGTGAGGGTGTGTGTCAGCAATGGCAAGATGGCTGACTGTGAAGTCCTGGTGTTTGTTGTTGCCCATTTCCCTGCCGGGCCTTGTGCTCCCCACAACAGAGCCCAGTGTCAGACATCTTGTCAGTCCCTTCCCACTCCCTGTGAGGCAAGCATGGTTCAGTGTATGCTTGCTGGGCCATGTGGGTGGGTTTTGATTGTCTGTGACTGCAACTCCCATCATGGTCTTGGCTACACCCCCCTTCCCAGCATGCCCATACTTCCTCCCTCTTGACTCTGCTTTCCTGTGAGGGGGTGTGACAGCAATGGCAAGATGGCTGACTGTGAAGTCCTGGTGTTTGTTGTTGCCCATTTTGCAGCAGGGCCTTGTGCTCCCCACAACAGAGCCCAGTGTCAGACATCTTGTCAGTCCCTTCCCACTCCCTGTGAGGCGAGCATAGTTCAGTGTATGCTTGCTGGGCCATGTGAGTGGGTGTAGATTGTCTGTGACTGCGACTCCCATCATGGTCTTGGCTACACCCCCCTTCCCAGCATGCCCATGCTTCCTCCCTCTTGACTCTGCTTTCCTGTGAGGGGGTGTGACCGAAATGGCAAGATGGCTGACTGTGAAGTCCTGGTGTTTGTTGTTGCCCATTTCCCAGCAGAGCCTTGTGCTCTCCACAACAGAGCCCAGTGTCAGACATTTTGTTAGTCCCTTCCCACTCCCTGTGAGGCGAGCATGGTTCAGTGTATGCTTGCTGGGCCATGTGGGTTGGTGTAGATTGCTGGTGCTTGAGCGTTCACCTTGTCCACAATCCTCGCCGACATCTTTGTTTTCTGTGACATGGGGGTCCTTTGGACCAATGTACCAAACAAATGTGGCTCTACTCTGATGATCTCGTCTTCCAGCACTTCTAACTCACTATCTGGGAACTTTGGATTCTTCTTTGGGGGCATGGTGATGGGTGGTGGTGGTGAGGGATGTGTGTGTGAGGGTGCAAGTGAGGGTGGGTTGATGTTGGTTTTGCTGGCTGTATGTGTATGTGCTTTTGGATGAGGTGTTGATGGTGTGTGGGTTGTGTGATGGGTGAGCTGTGACTGTGTCTGTGGTTGCTGTGTAATGGTGTTTGCTGCTGGCTGTGTCTCCTGTTTGCAAAGGGATCATAGTAGTGATTGTAGTCCTTTATATAGTTGGAGTTTGTGGGTGTGTCTTTGTCCCAGGTTTTTTTATTTGATATTTATAGGCTTTGTCATTGCTTGTTTGGTCCTTTTTTTGTCTTTTTTCCTTTGGGTTCTGTAGGCATGAAGGAGACATTCATCTGACGGAAACGGGCCCTGATGTTGTCTCGTGCGGGCTTCTCCGCCTCGTTCACGCTGCCTATCTTCTGTGTTTCATACACGTCGGTCGCGGAGGTCTCTATTACTTGTGGGCCCGATTTTCTGTGCGTGTCGGTCGTGCGGCTTGTTCTCCATGCCAGTCGGTCTGGATTTACACGCATTGCATCGTACTGCGCGGGTCGGACATTGCGGGTACGGGTCGGTCGGGTTCATTCCGGGTTCGTGTCGGTTGGTGAAATTCGCGTCAGTTTTCCGGCCGGATCACTATTTTCCCTATGGCTCGGTCGTACAGCTTGTATTCCGTACGTGTCGGTTGTAATTCTCATGCGTTGCATCGTACTGCACGTGTCGTACGGCGTCGGTCCGCGTCGGTCGGTCTCCGGTCCGGGTCCGTGTCGGTCGGTACGTTTTGCGGCCGGAATCGAAATCGGCCCCATAATGTTCCAAGCAAACAGGTATCAGAAGAGAGAGCTCAGCTTGTAACAATGGTGCAGAAAACCCACTAGTAATTTAAAGGATAACAAGGGAGAGTGGTGTAAGTGGAATAAGAAGTCGAGTGAGTGAGTTCAGGAGGGAACACCAGTACCTAAAGCAAGTGGATAAAAATGAGGTCAGAGGGTGATATAGTCCCTATTGCCTAGACTGCAACCGAGAATGGCCAATGCTATTATGTTTACCCTCAGATGTGACCCGGTATAGAATCCTCCATAACTGTTTCAAACAGGGAGATATCCTTTCTTTGGAGGAGGGAGGGGTGCATGGGGTGGACCCCCCTCACACATACACACCCGAAATCACTCACAGTTGGGTCAGACGCCTAGTTAGCTTGGTAATGACAGGTCAGTTTCCCGAGTTGCTCTTGCAGTTCAAGAATGTTGTCACCCTCCCACGGGTGAGCCCTTCATGCAGGAGTCATCTATCTTGGCAGTCTTCCTGTGAGACTCTCGGTAAAGAACAGGTGTGAGCGCCCTCTGACGGCGCCCGGAGGGGTGAATAGTTCACTTGTTGCTGGCTTCCCAGCAGAGACTGAGGTGTAGCCTACCTCTGCTCTGCTGATACCGTAACAGGTTCCGTGACTAAATATCGAGGGACATATTATAGAATGCCCAAAATATCGACTCCAATATATCGAAGTACAGAATATAGAATCCCTATCTACAAACAATAAAGTACTAAAATATCGATTCCAAAATATAGAATGTTAAAATATAGTTAACTAAAATATCGAATTTTTAAAATGTATAACAAATAATATAAAAGTAATTAAATATTAAAAACAATTAAATAAAACATACTTAAAATAATATAAAAAAGCTTAAAATGTAAAAATAATAAATGTAATGTAAAAAAAAGTAGAGATTTTGTTGGATAGTGAGAGCGTAAAAATTACTATTCCCACTCCAGTGAGTGCAACAGTAGGGAAAACGTTGGATAGCGTAGGGGTAAAAATTACTATTCCCACTCCAAAGAGTGGAACAGTAGGGAAAGCGTTGGATAGCGGGAGGATAAAAATTACTATTCCCACTCCAGAGAGTGCAACAGTAGGGAAAGTGTTGGCTAGCGGGAAGGTAAAAATTATTATTCCCACTCCAGTGAGTGCAACAGTAGGGAAAACGTTGGATAGCGTAGGGGTAAAAATTACTATTCTCACTCCAAAGAGTGCAACAGTAGGGAAAGCGTTGGATAGCGGGAGGGTAAAAATCACTATTCCCACTCCACAGAGTGCAACAGTAGGGAAAGCGTTGGATAGTGGGAGGGTAAAAATTACTATTCCCACTCCAGTGAGGGCAACAGTAGGGAAAGCGTTGGGTAGCGGGAGGGTAAAGATTACTCTTCCCACTCCAGAGAGTGCAACAGTAGGGAAAGCGTTGTATAGCGGGAGGGTAAAAAAGACTATTCCCACTCCAGTGAGTGCAACAGTAGGGAAAGCGTTGAATAGTGGGAGGGTAAAAATTACTATTCCCACTCCACAGAGTGCAACAGTAGGGAAAGCGTTGGATAGCAGGAGGGTAAAAATCACTATTCCCAATCCAGAGAGTGCAACAGTAGGGAAAGCGTTGGATAGCGGAAGGGTAAAAATTACTATTCCCAGTCCTGAGAGTGCAACAGTAGGGAAAGTAATGATTTAATATTAAAATAAGATTAAATTAATTATCAATACCAATAACAAATTAATTAAAAATAATTAGCAATTGATAAAAATTAATTACCATTGAATTTTTTTTTATTACCAATTAATAAAAATTAATTACCAATTAATAATTAATTATCAATTAATTATCAATATATATAAATAAAAAATAATATTTACTTTATTACAATTAAATTACTTCCCACCCAATTCCCCTATAAACCCACAACCCACTCCCAATAATAATAAATACAATTAAGATTATCAATTAATCAGTTAATAAAAATTAATTAGCAAATAAAAAAAAATTAATTAGTAATTGATAATTAATTATTTATTAATTATCAATACACATAAATACAAATTAATATTTACTTTATTACAATTAAATTACTTTCCACCCAATTCCCCTATAAACCCACAGCCCGCTCCTAGTAATACAAAATACAATTAACATAATTATCAATTAAACAATTAATACAAATTAATTACCTATTATTAAAAATTAATTCCCAATTAATAAAAATTAATTACCAACTAATAATTAATTATCAATCAATTAATTATCAATACATATAAATACAAATTAATATTTAATTTACTATAATTAAATTACTTCCCACCCTATTCCCCTATAAACCCACAACCCACTACGGAATTAAATTACGCAAAAATTAAATTACATAACATTCACTACTTTAAAAAAATTAAACATACATTACAAAAATAATACATAATTGTAACACATATACTACCATACATAACACTAAAAAAAAATTGATATTATGGAAATCGATATTTTAAATTCGATATTATGGAAGTAGATATTTCATACCCCAATTTCGATATTCTGTCCTATCTATATTTTGAAGGTGATATTCTGTCCTGTCTTTATTTTGGATTCTATATTTTGGTTGTTTACCACCGTAACCGTCTAAAAGCTGTTGTAAGAACGAGGCTTTAAAATAAAGGGCTGAAATGAATTTTAGGGAGCCCATCCCTCTCTGACGCTTGGTGTGATTTTGGACAAGTATCCCAACCCCCACCATGGGCGAGTCTTCCTCTCCCCCTTGCCCACTTAACTGTGTCCCTTTTACCTTTAAATTACACCTCTGACAGCCTGATTTGGTGCCTTAAAAGTTCGCAGTTTATTCAAACATAACATGGTTGTACATTTCACAATTTTATTGGTCATTTATAAACATCCATGTTATTGTATACTTTAATTGTCTTTGTACATTCATTGTCGTTATTTGCTCCCAGACATTATAGTTTTGTGAGGTGCCCCTTTGGCCGGTCCACTGTGTCTGCGGTTCCAGGCTTCAACTTGCTACCAAATTTGTTGGGTGTCCGTCAGGACCCACCCGGGCTGCAAGTGCCCTTCTGCTTGACCTGGGCCCTTTGTTGGCCCCTCTCATGCTCCTCAGGGCCCCTGCCATGTGGCATCCGAAGGACCCTGTGTGAGCATCTTATCCACTCTGCCTGTGGCTGTGTGCCGTCATTAGCTCTCTCAGTGCCCCTGTCGCGAGGCATCCCAAGGACACTGTGTGAGCCTTCCATCTACCTCTAGTAATTTTTCTCTCTTTTGTAAATCTTTCCTGGGTTTCTTCTGCCTCACCTCTACCTTGCGGCTGCGTCGCCCGTGTCCTTTGGTGTGGGAGCGTGGAATTCCTTTTTCTCCTTGCAGCGGGGGTTGTATGCTAACTTAGGGCCTTGCGCCCTTATTTAAACCCCCAGCTGCTTGCCAACTCGCCCCCTGATTGGGGAAGCCCCTCTTTCGCTGGCTTCCATGACGGGGGCGGGGGGGGAAGGCTTCCCACCTCCGGGCGGCGTTTGCCCTGGACTTCCATCGGGTCCGGCTGCGCCTTCCCCGTCCCAGGTTTCATCTCTGTGCATGTCACAAAGAAGTGTAAAATAGTCTCATAGATGCGGGGAAGGGGCTTCCTTTTTAGCTCTCGGGACCATCCGGTCTGCCGAAGGCAGAACCGGAAGTCGAGAGATTTAATGACTTGGAGAAGAGGGGCTTGAACCCGCCCCTCTTCTCCCCTGTTCTCCATTGGCTGGCCTCTTGAATGCTGGCCAGCCATTGGAGAAGAGGTCAGTCATTCAGATCAGGCCCCGTCCTTTTCGGATCGGGGGGCGTGTTTTTTGCAAGAAGTCTCAAGGAGGAGATAACAGCAAAACACGCCCCCGAATCCGAAAACGACGCTGCCTTTCTCCGAGGCATTTCTGCTCTGCCTCGGAGAAAGGCGGTGGTGTCTTCCGGTGCCCTCGGCTTGTCTAATGAAATCCGCCGAGTGGGAGAGAAACAGGAGTTGGAAGCGCCTTTCCTTGGAGACTTTCGCCGTAAGTTCGGGCTCCTGAAACTTTTAGTTTTGCTTTTTGAGTGCATGTTTCAGTGTTTGCTGTCGTGGTGAAGTGCCGGCGAGAGACTCGTCAAGAACGCTTAAGACCGCTCAGTTGCAGAAGAAACTGTTCCGGATTGGCGGAGGTGTGCCAGGCATGGCGCAGCAGAGAAAGTTTGTGAGTAAACACTTCTGTGATGTTTGCAAGAAAAATCACCTTTTCCCTCCAAACCACCGAGTAAACATACGAAAGAAATATCAAAATTGCAATATAGTTAAAAAGGTAGCCCAACATAACGATAACTGGATGAACAGAAACAATATGTTAACTGATGAAAACAGATAGTATATTGTGAACTGGTACGTATTCCCTAGGGTGAGTTTAAGTATATTCACGCTCTGAATTTTTAAAGCACTCGTGGACAACTTATGTCTGATCTGTGAAGTGTGCGCTAGTTGTAGTGGCATGCCTATCATCGTTGTTAGAGGAAAATGATCGCCAATCAGAATCACCCGCCTGCCACATTAACACAGCACTGCAAAAACAAAAGGGCAGGTGTGACAGGATGCCCTTAAGTTACAGAGCTGCAAATTTATGAGCAATCCCATACCCTACAGCACACCACACAGGATGCTGTATACAGTGGCTAGCATGACAGATATGTGGAGCAAGACTGCTTGGCCCAGACTGATCGTACAAGAGAGAATCACTCAAAGGATGAGACAACGCCAACAAACATGGCATGGCACCCATATATCTCAAAATGTTGCCCCATGGCACATTTCCAATTCCCCCCAACCCGTAAAGTCTAATTTCACCCTACGCTTAAACCCGTTGATCAATTGTGCAATCACGCCTTCCGCATACCCCCCCCCCAGTCATGTTGGTGGTAACAGCGTGCCATACGTGGTGGGTGTGACTGGCATATACAAAGATCTCAAACTGATAACGAGAGCTCTCTTATGCTGACCTGAGTGCCCAACTTGAATTTTATCACTGCCTTGGTCTGCAAAAATCAGAGACCGTCTTTCAAAGTAAGCAAAGAGCCACATTGGTGGACATTTTTTATTTCAAAACACACAGCGCCTCCCCACCCGAAAATAAAGAAATAAAACACGATTAATCTCTCCCCTCTTGTCCCCCAACAAACCGATGTCACTTAATAGCAGCACAATTGTGCCCCTTGTAAAAATTACTTACAGGATGGTAGTGTCCGTGGGGATTTCTCCCGGAAGACGAGAGAGTTTGCTCTGGCTGCAGTCGATGAGCTGGTGCCCACATGAGCAGGGGGACGGACAGGCAGGAATACTTAGGGGCAACAGAAAAAGCAGCAGAAAGAGAGGAGCACGGGGAACAACCGCCATATTAGCTCTGAACGCCGCAAAGCAAAAAAGGTCCGGTCCGTACTTTAACTTGACTCCACCTTCACCCACCTACCCAACCCGCGGTGGAAAGGGGCCGCGAAAAAGTAAAAGATTCAGCCGCAGCAAAAACGGTATCGGAGCGTTCCACCTTCCCCGCCCAGCTCTAGGGAAGTATAGACAAAGAGATGGGACTAATCCGACACACGCCCCTAAGGTGTGCATGGGAAGCAACACAGGTTCTTAAAAGGGAGCTTTGTTTAAACTATTTTGCCATCTTGAAGTGGCCCACGTTTCCATTGATTAACAGCAAAGCAGGGAAGAAACTCTTTAGTTTCTCCAAATTTTGAAATGTTGATTAGATATTCCAAGAATGTTATTGTTATGTACATTTCTATATATTACATTTAATGGAACTGTCGACATTTTATCTGAAGCTCGATTTCATAAAATAAAAAACGATTCCCTTCTTAATTTTATATTTGTAACGGCTCACATAAACTAAGAAATTATACAGCCTGCTATCCTTTAAGGATGGCCGCTCGGATCCCAGCCGAGCAGCCATTTGGAGGTGGTCTAATCCTCCTAGTTTCATTATCTGTCATCCTTTGTAGGTACGTGTTATGTTGGGCCCTAGGCCCTCATGCTATGGTAACGGACTGACGCAGACACATAGTTGGGTAGTGGGTTACTGGCCACGAGCACGTGCGCTCGGCCTTTTTATTGACCTCGTCACCTGACCCAGTGATGTAGGTGGTGGGTGGGTGTACAGTGTAAAACATACAGTTGGAACACTAGAACGTGTCCATGCTTGGACACTACATTCCTCCCAATCTTTAATGAAACAAGCATTTACAATGCAATGGTCTCGGCATTGGTAAAGTTAGAGCTATTGGCATTGCTCATGACATTATTTTTGTTTATGTTTTTGTTTTTAAAACATTTAAAGAAACGCCATTGTTATTTACAATGTCAATAGCTTAATCACTCTCCAATGCGAGACCTATTGCATTTGCACCCACACACAGATTAAGCTATTGACATTGTAAATAACAATGCTGTTTCTTTACATGTTTTAAAAACATAAACAAAAATAATGTCATGAGCAATTCCAATAGCTCTAACTTTAACAATGCCGAGACCGTTGCATTGTAAATGCTTGTTAAAGGGTGTCTAATGTTCTGTTTCGCTGTCGTGGTTTTGTTGTCAGGGACCATGATTACGTCACATGCATTTAGTAGACCACGGGTTCGTATGTGTTATGTTTGGCCACCTCCCTTATCACAGGAGGTAATGGTCAGATGTGGGAGTGGCACCAATAGACGTATTGGAATAAGAGAAATCGGAATCCAGGGCTCTGGGTTCGGTGACCACACCTGCAATCGGAGCGTGTGTGTCAGTTTCTTTGGTGTGTCCTGTCTTTATCCTCTTCCGGTCATTACCCATGCACAACAGAACACTGGCAATGAAGGTGGGATGCCTTTGATGCTGTGTTTGTTCCTCCCTCGGTACCTGCATTAATTGGAGATGTCTGGCAGCGGCGCGTTGCCAGTTTACGGGTGACGTGCACTCCATGTCCGAGGCTGCAACGAAGTGGCCTCGCCCTGCTGATCTGCTGGCCTCACCCTGCTGGATTGCTGGCGTCACCCTGCTGGATTGCAGCGCCTCCTTACGGCGTTCTGGCCACTGGTTCGGAGGGAGGGGTGGGGGGGTAAAGCAGGCTGCTGACCAAGGTTTGTGTGTAAAAGGCCGCTTTATTGGAGACAGGTGCACATTACAATTTTAAAACCTTGGCCGAAACGCCTTCCAAAACTAAACCTCACTAAATATAACATGCCTAACCCCGCCCCCCGCCCCCTCCCCTAAATTCCTTCGAGCCCGCCCCCGCCCGTACAATACAACATTACAACAATATCAAACATTACATTCCTATATAATCCCCCCAACAATCTCTAAATACAAACCTTCCGTTAACCAAACTCCCCTGCCTGCCCCTTTACAGCTATCGGCCCCCAAACTGTGTAACCGAACTAAAGTTACCAACCTATCCTTTCCCTGTCGATAACCCAACTCAACAACATAACTCCACCAACCTCCAGTAAAACTGTCCAAAATTCACCATAACCCCCGCACAGCACCTGCTCCAAGCGACAAAATACAAGCGTATACAAACCCATGCACACCTGTCCCAAGAAAACCGCCCAAAAATACAAAAGTGAAAAACAGAAAAATAATAACCAACAAAAGTGTTTTTTGTGGGGGAGGGAGGGTGGGAACAAAAAACACACCACTAGCCTAGCTCCCAGCCACCAGGTCACCAAACCTAAAATGGTTGCCGGGAGCAGGTGCCCAAAGTATTTATACCTGGGCTGCATTTAGTAGGAAAAGGAGCCCAAAATTCAAAAAAGGCCGCGCGGGGCCAGCCACGCCCCCCACACGCCCCCTCCCAAACTGCCCGGGGGTGGGGACTCCCTTCGGTCGCCTGCCCCCCCAAGCCCCCCTTGGGAGGGAGGGGTGGGGGGGTAAAGCAGGCCGCTGACCAAGGTTTGTGTGTAAAAGGCCGCTTTATTGGAGACAGGTGCACATTACAATTTTAAAACCTTGGCCGAAACGCCTTCCAAAACTAAACCTCACTAAATATAACATGCCTAACCCCACCCCCGCCCCCTCCCCTAAATTCCTTCGAGCCCGCCCCCGCCCGTACAATACAACATTACAACAATATCAAACATTACATTCCTATATAATCCCCCCAACAATCTCTAAATACAAACCATCCGTTAACCAAACTCCCCTGCCTGCCCCTTTACAGCTATCGGCCCCCAAACTGTGTAACCGAACTAAAGTTACCAACCTATCCTTTCCCTGTCGATAACCCAACTCAACAACATAACTCCACCAACCTCCGGTAAAACTGTCCAAAATTCACCATAACCCCCGCCACCCAGAAAGAGGGGGGCGGTGAAACTACCCACCCCTCTTTCTGCCCCCCAACAAAAAGCTTTAAACACTACGAGCCTGATTCTGCACATTCAAACACCGGGACAAAACCTCCCGAAGTTCCAACAAATACAAGTCCATGCCCAACCTTGACAAGTGGACCCCATCTCCACGAAAAAATTCTACCGCCTCAAAACGGATATCTTTGTGCGTCACTCTCCCAAAACCCAAATCTCGACAAAACCTGGAGATCTCCATATTCACCTTCTTTCGAGACCTGTCGATGGCTCTGGGGTTCAAAGCCCCTCTCCACACCCTCCTCGGGACCAATTCCGTCCAGAGAACATGACAACCCGACCATTGCTCCTTCAACAAAGCCAAATCCCTTTTCATGGCACGCAATAATACCACCCCTTTCACGCTGCAAAGATCGTTCTCCCCCAAATGGATTAACAGAACATCCGGGCAATGCCCCCTCACCAAGGCCTTATTCAAACATGGAATCAGTTCCCTCCAAAGCATACCCCCCTTCCCTTTCCAGACCACCCGAAAAAGGCTGTCATTAAAACCCAAACTTCCCCCAAAATAACTTTTGCACGCTTGAACATGTGCCCACTTGACGAAGGAATGCCCCACAATCCACACCGTCAATTCCTGTGCTTGTGGCCCAGCCACCGAACCTGAAAAGAAAAACAAGAATGAGACTCAAGCCAAAGAGGTGGACACAGGCGCCTCCGCTGCATTTTCTCGTACATATTTGTTAAAACAGTCGGATGACCAGCGCCCTAAGCGCATTATGTCGCCCTGAGACCAACCCCGATTATGCGCCTCAGTTGCCGCCCCAATTCTAAAAGAGTGCGTCCCAAACTGGGCCCCATCCAAACCAATGCGCTGCAACCCCTTGCGCAGGACCATACGCAGCTGATAGTCCGTGACGCGCGCCCCATTCATATGCCTGAAAACCAAATCGCCCCCATCTCCCCCTGATAATATCTTCCATTGCCTCGCCAAACGCAGCGGACACGTACAACTGGGGGCTCCTGCTTCTAACCACACCCCCGTACCTGTCCCCCTCTGGTCTGTTTTCGAACTGGTCAACCAAATGTTCACACCTGTGTCCGAGAAGAAAACGTCCTGCCAACGAATGCCCCTCTTTACCTTGTTCCAGAGGAGCTCGGAAACCCGAAAAGCCCCAAAAAACATGAACACCATAAGGGTGGCAAACAACGAAGCCTCAAAATCATCCCTGCAAACTGCAGGCAAAACTGTCAACAAACGTGCTAACGTCTGCCAGGAAATAGGTAAACGGGACATCACAGTTCCCCCCGGCTCTCTAGCCCAACCCTCAAGCATCCTGCGTCCTATTTCCCCAGCAGACGGGGAATAGCCCCAGAAAAGCTTACCCATAAAGGAAATCCCCGCCAACTTCCCAGCAATGGTGACTCTAGACAAACCCTTCTCGATGAGGTCAAGGATAAATTGCACTACATCCTCTGAACTGCGCCACCCTTCCTCCCTCCTACGCGCTCCTGAAGACAAAAATTCCTTCCACGCCAAAGCATACGCTGCACGAGTGGAAGCAGACAGAGAACCTACCACCAGTTGAAATACCCTACGTTGCCGACAGACCAGAGGTGCTCCGGCATCGGGGTCGGTGTCCTGTCTGCCTCCTTGGCCAGCCCATGGAATCTCCCCCACTGCGAACGAGACAAAGCATCCGCAATGTCATTGTCCACACCTGGCACGTGCAAAGCCCTGAATGCAATATCGTAGCGCAAACAGCCCAGCACAAACACCCTCATCAATTTCAAGATCTGCTCATCCCTAGCCGACTGCCTGTTGACGATTTGCACCACCGCCATGTTGTCCACACGGAACAGGACCCTCTTATGTTCCAGCTCCTTGCCCCAAATGGTCAAAGCCACCAACAGTGGAAAAAGCTCCAAAAAGGCAATGCTCCGCCCACCATTCCTCCACTCCTGCGGCCATTTCTCTGCACACCAACGCCCTTGCCAGTAAATGCCAAAACCATCACTGCCCGCTGCATCTGAAAACAATTGCACGTCCCACTGCACATCCTCATCTCTGGCCAGTGGTACTCCGTTAAAGGAGTGTAAGAAAAAGGACCACATACGCAGGTCTTCACGCCTGCTGACAAACGCACATGATGGTGAGGTAAATGCTGACCCGCCAAAGCCCGGCCCAGACGCCTACAGAAAGTCCGACCTGCCCTTACCACCCTGCAAGCAAAATTCAAATGGCCTAACAGCACCTGGATGTCCTTCACTGTCACCTTCGGCCGGGCCAACATCGTGTCCAGCAACGCCAACATTTTGGCTTTCTTATCCTCAGGCAAACGGGCCTGCATTGCAACTGAGTCAAGCTCAATACCCAAAAAGCAGATAACAGTATCCGGTCCCATTGTTTTTTCCAGAGCCAACGGCACCCCCAATTCCTCCATAATCTCCTGAAAAGATTCCAGAGCCTGCCGGCACTCCGAAGAGCCCGGAGAGCCCACAAAGAAGAAATCATCCAAATAATGGGTGACCAAGCTGTGCCCAGTGCGATGCGTGAAAAACCATTGCAAAAAAGTGCTGAACAGTTCAAACAGAGCACATGACACGGTGCAGCCCATTGGTAGCGCCTTGTCCACATACCATTTACCCTCGAACTGTATACCCAACAACGGCCAATCGTCCGGATGAACCGGGAGCAGCCTGAAAGCCGCCTTGATATCACACTTTGCCATACCTGCAGCTGCGCCCGCGGTCACGACAAGTGACATGGCGACGTCAACTGAGGAGTATGACACCGAAGCAGCGTCTTCATCGATAAAATCATTGACTGACGACCCTTCAGGCCATGACAAATGTTGAATCAGCCGAAACTGCCCTTCCTCCTTCTTGGGCACCACACCAATAGGGGAAATGATCAAATTATGAACTGGCCACTCTCCAAACGGGCCTGCCATCCTCCCCTCCTGCACTTCCTTACACAATTTTTCACGCACCACCAGAGCGTGCTCTGAGGCGGATTTCAAATTATCCGCCCACCTTCTCTGCCGGGGCCCGTGGTACCCCAAATGAAAACCCCACCTGAAACCATCAAGAATTGTCTGCTTTGCCACCAAGTCCCCGTAGCCCTTCAATGCTTCCTCAAGCTGAGCCAATTTAATTGGCGTAGGAGCCCTTCGGCCCAGAACCCTGTGCGCCCCTACCTCCCCGACCACCTTGTGACTGCTGCGCACTGCTAGACATCCCTGCGCCTGCCTGCTGCCCTTGCTGTCCGCCTGATGGCCTAACGCCCCAGCAATTGATGAGAGGGTGGCGCTTGCCGCACTTGGAACACTCGTGACGGTATTTGCAATACTCCCGAGTACATAGGCCTTTGTTGAAATCCCAACATGCCCCGACCCCGGTCTGTGACGCGGCTGAGCCTCCCACCCCACCCCGGGTGGGCTTGCCCTGAAAGGGCCGGTAAACTAGAGGCAGACCACTGGCCGTAAAAATAGTCTTACCTCCTGGTGCGGCCCCCATGGTATGCTGCCACAAATCATTATCTAGCTCACCCCACTTTGCCTCCGGATCCCAAGCCATACGGGCCCTAAATTCTTCATCATACTGTGCCCAAGCGTAACCATTGCCTGTAATCTGGGCCTTCCGTATGACATCCATATACTTGAATATGGCCACACAGCGCTCGGGAAACTTTTCACAGTAGACACTGGCATAAATTAAAAATGCCGCCGTCCAATTTTCAATCGTCAGCGGCACCTTAGGGCGCTTCGCCAATTCGTACTCCTCTTCCTTAGAGCCCTCCTTAGACCTCACCTCCCTGTGTAAGAGCTTCAAAATTTCCACATATTCGCCCTTCCAAATAAGCTCCTTGGTCGCTAACATTAAATGGGCGCCTAAAGGCTTAGTCACCCCCATATAAGGGAGCTTCTTAATCTTCAACTCTTTGCTCTGCGGCTTGTCCTTACCCTCACCTACCTCCGTATTTGACCCAGTCTCTACCTTGGTCCCCAGAACCGCTCCCTCTGTCCCCGTACCAACTCCTGTATCTTTCACATATTTTCCTTTATATAATCTCCCCTCCGACTCACCCCCTCCCCCATCCTCCCCAGACCCCACAGACACCATAATAGATTTGGCCCGTGTTTTAGTGCTCTCACCTGGCTCTAAAGAGGGTGTGCGGACCGACTCCGACCGCCTCGCCGACCTCTCAGAAGAATCCCTTGGAGGATGCGCCCTCGCTGACGGGCCGTGCTCTCTTTTGGATTTCACCACCACGGGCTGTGCAATGTGTGCCGCACCAGACACCTGTAACATACTGCGAGAAACATTAGAGTGTCCCCCCTCCTCATAACCCCGTATTTCCCCTTCTTCGGGGCTATCTTCCTCATAATCAAGCAAGAGTGGCTCTTCCACCATCAAATTCTCCTCAGCAAATTCCACCACACAGGCCTTACCGGACCCAGAATTAGCCCAACCGGCCTCCACGGCCTTAAAACCAGCTTGCGGTGGAGCCGACTGTACACGCCGGTCCTCCCCCCTACGTTGAGCAACATAACCATCCATCTTATTTGAAAACTCCGTCCATCTTGACCGCCGTGACGTTGGGGCCAGCGAGGCCGCGCCGGACCTTTGTGAGCTGGCCGCGACGGGATCCCCCGCCGGTACGGAATGTGCCGCGCAAGGCCTCACCCTCCCTTCTCCTCGGCGATAATGGGCCGCACCTGGCCCTACCGAGTCCGCTGCGCTGCTACGCTTCTTGACCTGAAAAGAAAAAGGTTGGACTGGTGTGCTGGGTCCCTGAAAGCTAACCGCGCCGCCCGCCCTATGCCCACTCGAAAAAACGTCCCTAGTCTGCCGACCCCCAGAAAACCCGCCTGCACCCTACTGCCCGAAAACGCCGGAGACACACCTTCCTCATCCCCACTCCAATCTAGCATCGCCTGCACCACCGCAGACGCCTCTCCCGTCACCTGCGACACCTCACCAACCCGCGAACTGCCTATCCCCCCTGCAACCGGGCCACAAACGTCCCCACTTGCCCCCACCCCCGACTCCAAATCCCCCTCGCGCCCCCGCACCTGAAACGAGCCCGACGCCGCTTCCCCCCCACTCCCCCGAACCCCCTCAGACCAAGAGGGAAAAATATCCAAACCGTCCCAGGCCAACTCTCCCCCGGCTGGCTCCAGATCCCCAAACACCATCACTTCCTCCTCACTACCCCCCACACTCGCTCCTGCCCTACCCTGACCTTCCTGAACCCCCAGAAAACGCAAACCCCCCCCACGCGAAGACACAGAGGCCCGAGAAACCCCAAAATCCCTAGAAAAACGTAACTCCTGCTGAGAGCCCCACCCCCCCACCTGGGCCCACTCCCCTTCCCCCAGAGAACTCGTCCCGCCCCTTGTAGATAAAGGGGGGGGAAACAATAACGGGCTCTCCCCTCCTGTGGCCCCCACCACCCCTTGCTCCCCATCATCCATTGACCCATCGAAAACGCCAATGCCCTGCCCCACGCTGCCCTGCTCCACAAAAGCATCTTGAAAAGAAAGCGAGGCCACCTGCTGAGCCCTCAAGCCCCCCGCGCCGCCTGCTCTGTCACCCGCCTCCCTGGCAGCATACGCGCGAGGAGAAAAAACAGCACGCGCCACTCGCGCGACCTCCCGACCCGCTCCGCGCCCGTCACCGCCCCCCGCCTCCGTCCGATACAGCGCCGGAGCCTCAGGCAAAGAAGAGGAACGCCTCTCATATACACGCCCTCCCCCGCATCTGCCTCTCACCGCGGGGGAAGAATACAAGCGCGCCGCTGCCGCCGGCACCCTCAACGCCAGCTCTTCCGCGCACCATTCCTCCCGGCCCTCCCCACTCACTCCTCCCACCTCCCCCACCGGTACGGGAGCCCTCCGCTGGACGCCGACAGCTGGGGCCGCCTTCTTAGAGCGCTGGCGGCCCCGGTCACTCACCGCCATGGGCTTCATGCGCTTCGGCGAAGTACACGCCGCCACCACCGCCGCTACGCCCGCCGAGGCCCGTCGCATGGGACGCGACGGCCCCGCCACCTCACCCACGACGAGGTCCATCCGGCCCACCTCGCTCAGGAGCCGGAGGGCTTCCAACACACGGTAATCACCTTCCGCCATTGCTAACAGCACGAAAATCCTACTATCCAAAGCTAAACGGCCCTAACAAAAAACACACCACTAGCCTAGCTCCCAGCCACCAGGTCACCAAACCTAAAATGGTGGCCGGGAGCAGGCGCCCAAAGTATTTATACCTGGGCTGCATTTAGTAGGAAAAGGAGCCCAAAATTCAAAAAAGGCAGCGCGGGGCCAGCCACGCCCCCCCACACGCCCCCTCCCAAACTGCCCGGGGGTGGGGACTCCCTTCGGTCGCCTGCCCCCCCCAAGCCCCCCTTGCTGTGACCGCTGAGTGGAGTATTCCGTGTCTGAGGCTGTGGGAGGGGATTGGCCTGCCCTGCTTCAGTGCGCCTCATTCCAGCGCCTTGGATGCTGTTCGTCTGCAGCCCTGGGGATGTTATCTCCGTGTGTGGTTGCAAGAGTTTTGACTCCACCCTGCTTCACCCCGCCTTGTTCCGGTGCCCTAGATGTTGTTTTGCCTGCTGTCCCGGGGAGGTGTGTCGTTTTCCTTCACAGACTGAAGTCGGTAATTGAAAAAGTATCGTAAGGACTACAATACTCAGAAAACCTTACATTAGAATAATCAATGACTGTAGCCCATCCCCGGAAAAACACAATAATAAAAAAAAATTAATAAAGGGAATACCTAGGAAAGCACCAGGACTATGCCTATGTTACCAATCCATAGTGTGTGACTATTGCTGGCTCGGCCTGTATATCTTTGAGGAGAGATCACCCCAGTGTCTGAGTGTGGTACTTTAGTGTATTTGTGTTCTCTTTTTTCACCTTAAGCATTTCTGGGAGAAGACACACGTTATGTCTACTGTGCCACCCTTTGAACCTTTCCTGCTTGATGGTCCACCATCAGCGCAGGCAGCCAACTGGAGGGACTGGTTAGAGCGTCTTGAGACCTACTTTGCGGTGGTGGGTCTACCGGCCGAACGCCAACTCCCCATGTTGCTACATCAAGGTGGTGCTGCACTGCACAAGCTTAGGAAGTCAGTAGTGGAAGCTGGACCGCCACAAACCATTGCTGCATTGAAGGCAGACCTAACCACTCCTTTTGGACATCTTACTAACCCTGATTATGAACGCTTCCTATTGCAGAAGGCGAGACTGGTTTGTAGACGGTTTCTATGCTCGGCTAAAAGAGCTAGCAAGTACATGCACATTGCCAGATGTCAACGATGAGATACAAGCACATTTTATCCAAAGATGTTCATCTGCTAAGTTGAGGGAGCATATACTTCAAGTCCCGGGGATGTCAATAGTGGATATGCTGACAAGGGAAGGATCGAAGGAGTTGTCTAAGGTGTGGGCTGCGCACATGGCAGCTGCTTTACAATGTCAGGTGAAGACGGAGCCGGTCAACGCTGTGGTTGCTGGAACATCTGATAAGAGGTTGGTGCGTGTCAAGTCACATGCCTCTAACAGGACGTGCTATGGTTGTGGCGGGCCGATTCCTCATCAAGGGATGTGTCCTGCTCAGGGAAAAAGGTGCTCCATTTGCAATAAACTTCACAAGAATGTGTCATTCTGCCGCCCGAGGAGCACACCGTGGACAGCGACACCAGCAAATTAACACTCTGAACACTCCTCAAGCTATGGAAGACAATAGAGATATGGATGATAATGAGGTGGAGGATGCTGTCCATGTTATTCACACCATGCAACCCAATGGAGATCTAGGAAGGTGGATCCCGAAGTGCAACGTATTAATCAATGGACATTTGGTTCCAGCACTGAACGACACTGGAGCTACGATAAATATTATAGCACACTTCATGTTGCAAACTTTTCCCACACAACCAGTTTTACAACATACTTCCACTAAAGTCTTTGCTTATGGATCTGTCACTCCTCTTTCTTTGGCAGGAGTATTCACTACCCATATCTCCCATGATTCCTGTTCTACTCAAACTAAAATATATGTCACCCAGGAGGGAGAAGGGATGCTGTTAAGCTGTTGAACATGTGGAAAACCTGCAATTAGTGGCCTTCGCATTTGCCATTCATCAAGTAAATATGGAGTCATTGGTGAAGGACTTTGCACTATTATTTGAGGGCATAGGCTGCCTCAACAATCATATGGTCCGTCTTCATAATGATCACTCCATTCAGCCAGTAGTCCTCAAACACATTTCATCTGAGGCCGAAAGTGGGAGAGGAGTTGAGGAAACTTGAGCAGGCTCACATTATTGAATGGGTTGATGGCCCGACTTGGGTGTCTCCCATTTTTGTGGCCCAGAAGCCCAAACAACCAGGCAAGGTACGGATTTCTGTGGACATGCGGCTGCCTAATCGTGCAATTAAAAGAGAGTATCATCTGACCCCCACCGTTGACGACATTGTGGTGGAGGTGAGTGGCTCCAAATGGTTTTCTAAAATGGATCTTCGGGCAGGATACCATCAACTGCTACTGGATCCTGAGTCTAGAGACATTACCATGTTCTCAAGACATGTCAGACTTCATAGGTACAAATGCCTTAGCTTTGGGGTATCTAGCGCCGCCGAAGTCTTCCAAGATACCATCTGAGGGGGTGGTGGCTGGCTTTAAATGTGTTCTTAATGTCAGTGATGACATTCTTGTGCATGCCCCCACATTGAAGAACATATGGACTGTTTGAGAAATACTTTCCAGCGTTTGAGTGACAGCAAGAGAGGTGGCTATCACTGACCATAGAAGCATACACTGGCAGCAAGGGAGGTGGCTATCACTGACCATAGAAGCATACACTGGCAGCAAGAGAGGTGGCTATCACTGACCATAGAAGCATACACTGGCAGTAAGAGTGGTGGCTATCACTGACCATAGAAGCATACACTGGCAGCAAGAGAGCGCCTGCCACTGACCATAGAAACACATACTGACAGCAAGAGAGGGTGTAGATCAATGTGCAAAGAATGTTCCTCTGTTTTCCCATTATCCTTCCCACCAGCCTGTCCAGCACACCCATGTACCTTTGTAGTAGGAAGCGCTGATTACTTGTTGGGTATGGTCAAAGTCCTCCCCCCTCCCCGCAATATTATTGCCTAGGCTGAACCCCAGTTTCAAATAAGGTGAACAGACTGACGAGGCTGCAGAAATCTGAGGACCCAGCTGATGATCAACACAGGTTTCAGATGTTATTTTCCTGGCAGCGTTTCAAGGTTCTGGTTGTCCGTTAACGTTTGATGAGAAACATTTTTTTCTTCAGATCTCTTCCTCACTTGTGACTACTATGACCTTCAGGTTTCTCATAGTTTAATTTCAGTCAGTGACTGCTCATCCAGTTCCTGATTTCTACTGAACATATTTTAAAGCAATCAGCTTCACACCATGATTCCCTTTTAAATGGAGAATTAATTGTGAGTCATTGTATTCATATGAATATGGCAAACATGTGACCAGTTCATGCAAGCCAATGGTAAACTTAGGTGTTGCATATGGCTGGTGACAGGGCAAAGCCTTGGGGTACACCACAAGATAATGAATGAGTTTCTGAGAGAGCGAGAGAAAGTGGAAGAATATGTGTCCTAATGTCCTGAGCTGCCAATTTTGGATTAGGGGGAACCAGGTTTGAGTCTCAGCGCTGTCTGTTTAACATTCAGTGATACTGGGCAACCCGCTTCATCTCCCTGTGCCTTAAAAAAACTGACCTGCAATATAATCTAGTGCTCGTGTAAAGCAGTTTAATGGCCTTGCGTCAAGTTCACGCTACATGGAACTGCAAAAAAAACCAAGGTTGTACTGTCTGAACTCTGTCCTCAGAATACGACCTGAACCATTCTAATGTTAGCCTACTAATGCAAATTTACCGGAGGCAACGTATAGGGATGACTTGGTGGACTATTTCTAATGCGTCCATCAGGTCTATCAAGCTGAAGGCACTATCACCACTGACACCGAAGGTTGGTCAGAAATCGGCAACCCTATCCATAAGGGTGGATTTAATGCCTCAAAGGGAGCAGAACTTGCATGAAAATTGCGTAGCATCATCTTGTTTTCCAGTTGGTTATGATTCAGCACTGCAATATGAGCCTTTAAGATTTCTTAGCAGTGGAACCGAGGAACTTATCCCATAAACGTAAGCATCGGAAAGAGACTGCGTCACCATGTCAGATGGTAAGTGACTGGTGAGCAGGATGCTAAACAACAGCAATAACACGCCACTGCTGCACAGGACCTTTTTATGGTCTCTTTCTTGGAAAGTTCTAATATTTTTAACCTTTGCAACTGTGCACACTGAATATGGCCACACATTTTCCCGAGGGACCTTGAACATCATCTCACACCATCCCTGTGCTCACCACACTATCATGATACACCTTCCTTGTTGAGACTAAAGGTGGGCAGAACTCACAACATGGTGCAGGATTTTTATGAAACTCCACTGAATTCTGCAGTGTTCCCCCAATGGGCGGAAATAAGCACTTAGCGCTGCTCCACTGTGATTTAGTGCCAGTAGTGTGCTCTCTATGCTGAAAAATCAGCGTGCACTGCACCACGTGGTGTGCACAAGCACAGCTACTGGACTTGATTTTACTGCTGCTCGAGTAGAAAATCTACTCAAGAAGCAGCCCTCTGACCATGAGCACTCGTGACTACCAGTGTTAGAATATCTCACCTGAAGTCCTCCTAGCAACCAGAAAATTGCTCCAAGAAATACCACATTTCGCTCACGCTCACCAGCTTGCATTTCTGGACCCTTTCAGGAGAACAAATTCCGCCAAGTGGCAATTGATGGAATGTGGGGCTGAAACTCCATGTTACAAGAGTAACGCGGAGTTACCAAATTCTGTCAATTCTATGAACAGAATGAAATTTGCCATCCAGGCATAGTTGGGATGCCCAGATCTTCAGACACCATCCCTGGTGATGTTCAATACTGTTTAATATTATCCCTAAGTCTCATACCTACAGAGTTGTAGGTATTTATATATCACCATGTATTCTGTGGGTGCTCAAACACAATCAAACAATATTCAAACGGAATCTCGAAGTAGAAACACATCATACCTGTAGGCATGGAGACAAAAAGCATGACAAAGCATGCTTCTAGAGGCTTCAGGATCATCACATAATATCACTCTGGGGACTTTAATATTGACATATCATCTCTTAGGTAACTCAAATGTCGTAACACTTCCCCTGTGGTGGGAATTAAATCTACACCCAAAGAAAGATATAATGAGTAAAGTAAGCTCCATTGGGCAGTGCGCATGCATACAAATCTGGGCAGAATCATTATCACAAAGACATCAAGGTGCATCTTTTTTCCAGCACCCTTGCTTTAGGGAAGCTATGTGAACCCTAAATGTTGCTGAATCCCATCTGAGATATTGCTTCATTTCCAGAGATGTTTTATAGGAGTAAATTCTCTCACAGACAGGTTCATAAATCTTATTGCCCTGTATTCAGACTTCGGAGAAGCAAAAAACAAATTAAGTAAATTGTGTTTGTTGGAAACAATAGGCCAGATTTATCACAGTATTGCATTGCCCTTGCATCATGCATGGTGCCACAAGGGCAACATAGTGCTAAAGTCAGATTTCCAAAACAACACAAGGCCACTTTGCATGACTCTGTGGTCCTTGGTAAAAGTGGGGCAAAGCAAGGCAGCGCAAGTTACTGGCTTGTGTTTAATTGCCCTGGGAAGGCATTCCATGTGTGGACCGTTGGTGTTCCTATACATCCAACCATTGATTTTTGTGCATCCCTAGATTTGTCAATACTGGTAAACCTGAAAATGCCTTAAAATGCTACACCTTCCCTTGGAAGGTGCAATGAGGAGAAATATCAATATTTTACCTTGTTATTTCCTCTTTCTAAATGTGCTGTATTCTTCAGAAAGAGGGAAAACCCTCAGAGGATTGTTTTTGTGCAGGAATGTGTTCCTTTCTGCATAAAACAAGGCTGCCTTAAATGCAGGCACCCTTGCACCATGGTATAAGGGTACCTGTGTTGGCAGTATGCAGCAGATTGTGCACCAGCAAAGGCAGAGAGCACAATTGTGCTATAGATTGGCAAATATTCCTGCCCTCTCCCTTTCATGTGGCACAGTGCAGCAAGTTCTCTTGCTGCGTTGTGTGAAAGAATTATAAATATATCCCAACATTCTAAGATTTCAGAACAACTGACAAGTGGGCAGATTTATTATTATAATCAAACCAGGGGATACGATGCATAATATCCAAAGTCAGTATGCCACTAAAGAGCTGCCAAGTGAGTGTGGCAGCATGGACCCTATGAAACATCAAACAGAAGCCGCAAAACCTGGGATGCCTATTTGATCCTATGGGACAAGTAAGGAAGGGGAACTTCAAGTTGAAGTGAGGAAGTTGCAGATGCCTTTCTATAAATGTATCCTCCTAGATCTAGAATTCTTGTGTGCTGTCATATGTCCATATACCTTTTGCATAGTACACTGAGGAAATGTTCCTGACACAATAGAGCTTCAACAGAAACAGAACACTTAATCTGCTTGAAACTGCATGTTAATGTGAGGCTGAAGAGGATAGAAATTTAGGTGAATGAGCCAATACTAGCAACCTGCCAAATATCTATAATTTCAAAACTAGATTGACATTTATTTCACGCGTTTTTCACTATGTTTTTGTTTTTATTTATTTATTCATAAAGTTTAATATATTGCAAACATGACCCTTGAGGGTCATAGCGCTTTACAGATGGTCAGGAAAGAAGAAACGGGTAAAGCAAACAACAACATACTCTAGAACGTTACAGGATGTAGCAGTTCCCAAGGTGAGGAAAGAGACTCCATCAAGGTCCCAGCAGACAAATCAACAAACAAGATCATAACAGGCAACTTAGGAACATGGGTGTAGACACTGCACCACATCAGGGCCTGGAGAGTAAAGTTTGTAGATTCCAGAGAAGAAATGTGTTCACCAATGGCCCTTTAACTTCATTTTTGAATGATGCAGTGGAGGGGTTCAGTCTGATTTCAGGGGGCAGGTAGTTCCAAATTCTCAGGGCAATACCTGAGAAGACTTGATTTTAGGTTTTCTTTTTATAAAATGTCTGTGGTTTCAACAAGAAGGTGCTGGTGCCTCTAGAGGATCTGAAAGCGCCAGATAGCTCCAATTTGTGTGCAATGTTCTTTGGGGGGGTTGAAGTGAAGGGCTTTATGGGTCATGCAAGCAATTCCTAACTGTATCTTTGCCTCATATGGGAGCCAGTTAAGAGATTTCAGAGCTGGAGGGATGCGGTTGTTTCTTTTATCCTGTGACGAGCCTTGCAGCGGAGTTAGGAGAGGCCCTTATTGGAGTCAGCTTAAATCTAGGTACGCCACAGAGGGTCGCACATCCATAGTCCAACATGTAAATCCCAAGGGCTTGAACAGCTGACTTGAAATCATCGAGTGGGACGCAAGGATTATTTTTTCTTAGGATGTTCATTTGGGCGTTCGCTCCTTTAATTGCTGTAGTGAAGTGCTCCTGCATGTTCAGGTTCTTGTCTAGCATTATTCCTGGTGAGCTTGTGGAATCTATAATGTGTGGTAAGCAGTTCTGAGCTGTTAGTGCTACATCTGGTGACTGTTTGGGTGGGGGTATTAAGAGGAATCCTGTTTTAGGGCGTTTATTATGAGGTGGCTGCAGGTCAGCCAGTTTCGGGGGGTTTTGTAGAGTTATGTTCAGAGACCTAATATCTTCGGGGGAAGACAGCTGGCTATCATTGTTGTACATGTGATAGTGGATGTTAGATAATTTCAGGGTTTTAGTTAAAGACACAATGAACAGGTTAAAGAGACGTGGACCCTTTTGGGACCTCTAATGTGAACGGTGTGGAATTGGAGAGGGACTAATCAACCTTGATTCTTTGAGTTCTGTTGTGGAGAAACGAGACAGTTTAGGAGAGACCCTGATAGCCCCATCCTACGTTCCAGTAAGTCTTGGTGGCTGTCATGTTTAACCGCACCGAAAGCTGATAAGTGGTCGAGGAGGAATGGAAGGTAAGATTCATTTTGATGTAGTATTTTTATTGTGTTGTCAACTATGTGTGTTAGAGCTGATTCATTGCTGTCGCCTTTATCGAAGACAGATTGGAATTGGTCTAAAAGTCAGAATTGTTCTATGTGTTTGCATAATTGGACATGGGCACATTTCTCAAGGAGTTTCGCCAGAGTTAGAATGTTGAAGATTGGATTTAAGTTGTTTAAGTTCACGTGGTCCGCTGTGGATTTTTTTCAAAATAGAGGCTACCTAACCAGAATTCAGGCAGTCTGGTATAGTGCCTTGAAGCAGTGAAGCATTTACTTCTTTGTCCAGAGTGAGAGTATAAATGTTTTGATCTCACTTAAGAAATTCAATGGCAGAGGAAGTGGTTAGAAGGTTTCAGTGCTGGTAGTTTTAAGAACGATGATTTCATCAAAGGTTTTGAATAAGTTCCACGAAGTGTTGTTTTTGGGGGGTGTCTTGATTGACATGGGCACTCAGCTATCCAGAGATAGGCAGTGCTGCTATGTGGTATGACCGTAAGCTGCTCCATTGCTATCTGTAAGTCAATTTCAATCTTTTTCGTCTACACCAGGAAGCAGGAGGCAAATTCCTTGCAGTTTGGCTGCGGATTAGACACAATTGGGGAGGGTTGTTTGCCTATTAGATTGTAGTTTAACAGGTTCTAACAGTTTTTAGGTCAATTTCTGGCTTTATGCAGTTGGTTTCTAAAGAAATTCCCTTTCAAACTTCAAATGCGTTTGTTATAAATGCTCCTCAGCAATCTCATATGCTTGAGGTGTTCGAGGGACGGTGAGAATCTTCACCATCTTTAAGCTAGTCTCAGATTAAATGTTTCTTCATTTAGGCTACCATTGTACAATGGTATTGAATATTTGGTGGACGTTTGTTTAAGCTGTAAGAGCGCAGTTGAGTCTAGAATGTTCATCATGGAAGTGTTGTAGTGATCAGTCAGGTCAGGTACATCTGACATGTCCACAGGAGGATGGTGATGGATTATACCCAGATCAGTTGACTTGGCTTGGCAGTTCGGGCTGGACTGTTCCCATGAGGCACAGGGTCAGACTGATTTGCATATGGCCATGTCTGAACTGGGGTGGCAAAGTGGGCTAAAGAACGGTGATGGATTAAACCCAGATCAGTTGACTGGGGGTGAGTGCTTGCAATGTTCAACACTCCGTCCATCATTTCCTTTGGTTTTTGCTTTGTTCGCCATAAGTTGGCAGGGTATGCTCAGACGTGAGTCCCTTGCTCACTTTGCCACTGGATTCAAGCAAGCCTGGCTGAAGACGGCTGAAATGCCAGAAACCGGTCCTAGGAAGCTTATTTCCGGTCCAGGGAAGACATGGCTTGGCAGTTCGGGCTGGACTGTTCCCATGAGGCACAGGGTCAGACTGATTTGCATATGGCCATGTCTGAACTGGGATGGCAAAGTGGGCTAAAGAACGGTGATGGATTAAACCCAGATCAGTTGACTGGGGGTGAGTGCTTGCAATGTTCAACACTCCGTCCATCATTTCCTTTGGTTTTTGCTTTGTTCGCCATAAGTTGGCAGGGTATGCTCAGACGTGAGTCCCTTGCTCACTTTGCCACTGGATTCAAGCAAGCCTGGCTGAAGACGGCTGAAATGCCAGAAACCGGTCCTAGGAAGCTTGTTTCCGGTCCAGGGAAGACATGGCTTGGCAGTTCGGGCTGGACTGTTCCCATGAGGCACAGGGTCAGACTGATTTGCATATGGCCATGTCTGAACTGGGGTGGCAAAGTGGGCTAAAGAACGGTGATGGATTAAACCCAGATCAGTTGACTGGGGGTGAGTGCTTGCAATGTTCAAAACTCCGTCCATCATTTGCTTTGGTTTTTGCTATGTCCACAGGAGGAGGCAGGATGTTTTTGCTGAGGGATGCCAGTTCATTCAGGTTTATGTTTCGTATGCTCCTTTTCCAGTTTTTTTTTTTTGTTGATCCTTTTTTATCCTCTTGATTCTGTGATGAGGTAGGCGATTCAGTGGTGGTCTGTCCAGTCGCAAGGAATGATAGATTCAAGTTGAATGGAGTTGGCTGTGGTAATGATTAGATCCAAGGTCGCACCAATGTTGTGGGTAGGACTGTCCCAGATTAGGATCAAGTTGAGGTCTGCTAGGAAGGTTTTAAGGCTGTTTGCTGCAGGGTCATTCGGATCATTTCAGTGGAGGTTCATATCTCAGAGGAAGATCTGGGTGCAGCGTTGTCCCGAGTTGGTTAAGATGATTTCCATAATTTGTTTTATGAATGAGAAGTTGTCTCCTGGCGGACAGTATATTACGTGCAGTTTGCATAGTGGCCTTTCTTAACTCACAATATCGATGCATAGGTATTCGCATGAGGATAGAGCGACAGTTTGTGACAGTTTTCCTGAGATACTGTTACGGTGTATGCAGGCGATACCTCCACCTGGTCTCCTAGATCTATCTAATCTTAGGATATCATGGTCAGGTGGAACTAGTATGTCAAGGTTTGGTACGGAGGGATCATTTAGCCATGTTTATGGCTCTGGAGTTGAGCCTAGGGTCTCTGTGTGGGTTTGCAGGAATTGTTTGTATTTAACACAAACTGTCTAGGTTACCGTAGTATGTAGAGTCATATGAAAGGAGGAGGGAGTGAATGTCCCTGTCAGATAGAGTGTAGGAGTTAAGCTGGAGGGGAGGAGGTGGAGAGCTTGTGAGCTGGTGGAGTAGGAGCACTGGGGATGTATGGATCATGTTGCTTGTCCATTTGGAAGTTTGGACTTCGTGAGTGAGCTATTTAGAGAGCTATGTAGCGCTTAGTTAGTAAGTGCTCTCTAATCCCAAAATCTAAGCACTATACTTCTGCTTTCACAATCATATCTGTCACAGCTTGTGTATAACGATAGACTGTGCATTTTAATGGAGAACGTATTGTACATACCTTCATAAAAACTGCCTCTCATGACATGATGATCGACAAATGCCAGACACGTAGTGTGGCAGTGTGAGTGAACACTGTGAATCCAGACAATGGTAGTTTAGCAGATCTCAAGAATAATTTAAGTGTGAAGCAAGGACTTCAGTTTCTGGTCTGTGTCTGGTCTGTGTTATAAAAGTATTGATATTATGCATTATCTGGTCGCTTGTCCATGTTGATGATAGTGGTCAAGAGGTAGAATGGAATGTTTTGCCTTCTACCTGTTACAAGTTTTTGCCCTAATATTTAGAAAAATACAAAACCCTACCTATGTTGATCTACTGTAGACCAGGAGTGTCCAAATGATATAGAATAGGGCAGGATATATGTAAAATGTGCAGGCTACCTGAATAATAGAGGCTTGAACGCTTTGAATTAAGTATTATGACCGAACACTGAAAACAAAAAAGTAAATAAATGTATATAAATATATACAGACACAGACACAGACACACATGCACACGCACACACACACACACACAGACACGCATACACGCATACACACACACACACACATGCATACAAGTATTTATGCCCTTATTTAATACACTTTTGGTCTTACAGTACATAGTGCTAGCCCTGAGGCATTCATACTGTTGGAATCATATTTACCTCCAAACAGCTCCATTTAGGACATCAAATTGTCCCAATACTGCAACATCTGGATAATGGTTATCGATATATCCCAATGTTTCTGTCACCTGATAAAAGGCTAGGATGATTATAGAAATGTGAGACATGGTGTCCCTTTAGTCCAGTTTCATCATTTCCTATATCATTGTGGTCAGATGATGTGGTAAACACGCATTAGGAACATCTGTAAATGTAGCTGATGTGAATGTGGGCTGATTGGCCGGCCTACAGCGAATTACAAAATCTGATATTCTGGTTAAGGCAATGCACTGAGAGTTTGCCTCCCCTACAGTAGGAGGGCACTTTTGAAAAACTCACAGCAATATTGCTCTGAATACCCGTTCCAACTTCAGTGGGAGAAAGAGCTGGGTGCAACATTCGACACAAAGCATTGGTAACATATTCTTTTTAGAGCTAACAACTTTTCCAGATATTCTCAGGGAAGGAAGAGGCTCTATAAGATTCCAGTAAGACAGCATTATATACCTTCTAATGGATATGCAATGGATCCAGCAAAACCTGATACCGTGTAGAGGAGGGGTGGAGAGTTGGGCACTATAGTGCTGTGCACAGTCTTTGGTGTTGCCCACAATTTGCTAATTTTTGCTCCGATGTATTAGACAAATATCACTTTGCGCCAAGGAGAAGGAGATTGAGCATTGCCAGAGGGGGATTCTGCTGGTGCATCCATCCATACTCCACCTACACTCTGAGAGGAAGGCAGAAATGTCGCTCGTGTTCTATCAGAGGTCAAACAGGTAGTACAGCCATTGTGGGTAAAGGAACATGACAAACAATGGATCTCTGGTTACAAAGGCTGTGTTTGCTATTGAGTTATGAGAAACTAGCATATGGATATGGATGGTATAATCCCTAGACTATTGGAAGCTGTTGGAAGAGGAGACAGTGGTGATGTGACTACTCTTCCCAGTATTCCTAGGGCCTGGAGGAGGCCCCTGAAATCTGCAGCTTCTGGAAATCATTTGGTGCTATAAAGTGCATTTCCTCACCCCTCTGCGATGGACGTGCACAGGCTGCGCCCAGGCAATGCCCGGACCAAGGGCGGGCCCCTCTGTGCTGATGGGTGGCTGGATAAGGCTGGGCTCACTCTCTTTGCCCCGTTTTCTGTCATTGGGCAGCAACAACTCAGAGTTTCTGCAGAACGTGAGCAATCCTTTAACTAAACAAGTGCAAATGCTGTTGAGATGGTCTCTGGGCCACCTGATATTCCTTGCAAAACAGTGACAATTGACAGAATGATTGAAAGAGCCATGGGGATATTTGCCAATTAAATCAAGCTTACCCAGCGCAGGCTATCATTGGAGCATTGCCCTACGTTAACAGAATCAGGTGGCGGTTTCCCTACCCACTGGTAGTGTACCAAGGTCTCCTGATTCTGGGTCCCCGACACAAAGGGGTACTACAGATCGCATCCATGGTCCCTTGAATGACACCAAAGGCTCAGACTCGGAGCTGCATAGTCTTTCCAATACTTTGCCACAGTTGGGGCCTGTTGTTAAGAGGAAAGAGCTTGCAGGAAAGACCACAACAGCAAAAGGCAAAAATAAAGCCCAGCATCAGGGACAACTCTACTCTTGATATGATAGCAATTAATAGTGCTCACAGCTACGTCAAGGAGTGTCTCGGCGCAAGCAGCGAGATCGGAATATGAAAATGCTTGGCTTCAGGTACAGAACAGATCACAGTCAACTCAGACATCAGACTCTGTAACTTTTGTAACTTTGGACTACTTTGATCCCGATAACCTATGTAACACATATAACACAAAAGGGTAGTAGTGTTCCAAAACATTTGGAAAGAAGCGCACCTCATGAGCAACAACGATGTAATTAGAATTCAGTTAATGGCGTATTAGGTATACATTTGCTATAAGTATAGCGGGGTGCTGAGGAAGCTGTAGGCTCTCACTACCCAGGAGTGCAGTTGGTAAGTTGAAAAGACAGCTTATCCAGAATCATTAATGAAAAAACCAGCTATTAACGCACACCCATCCTGAAGTTATAAACAGTTATATATCAAACTCCTGTTATGAAGCCAATAGTTGGAACAATAATACACTCGGTGTCCTTCAACAATTCCAGAGTGTTCCAAAATTTCCATAAAGTAATTCAAATGGACCTCAAATCTTCACAAAACGTATTCTTTTTAATAGTTCATCGACCTTGTATCCAAATTTGCAAAAATCTCAACAGCCAACACGTGTTTCGTCCGTACAAATGCATACTGTGACTTTCTCAAGGCTGTAGATATAAGAATACATATATCAGCAATCACATAATAAAATTCTCAATTATATTAATCGAAGGCTGCCCAAGCACCCAAAACTCACCAATTGTGGAAAAACACCTGAGATATGAAAAAGTGTGCAAATGAAAATCAACTTGCACAAAACGTATAACCAAAGACCTCTAGATACAGCTAGTATAGTTGACAGTGAAATTGAAAAACAAAAACAAGAGGAAATCACCCAAGATAGTGTCATAAAGCCTATGTTACAAAGATAGTAAAAAAGGAGAATCCCCTTAAACTTCCAAAGGTTAAAAAATATATCCAAACACACCCACCTAATAATAGAAAAGTCGAATATTAACTGGAAATGGCGACGTCCAAGTCAAGATTGGTTCAATAAAATATCGCACAAAGGCTGTATAAAGATGTCATCAATTCTGGTTACAAACATGAGAGGAGAATACCATGTAAGCGTGATGGAATAATCCCTGCCTCTGTGCTAAAGAAACATACAATCAGCACTGTATCATAAAATTACTATATTAAACCATGCACGTTTAACAAATCCGGTAAAATACTACTATCCATGTGTGACAAACCGTCATCCCCTGCTATGAAAACCCTCAAAAGATAAGAGTAAGCTGATTATTTGTAATGTCAGACTAAAAAGCACCCTAAATATACATATCCAACAAGTTAAAGTGATCACTCAAAAGACAAGAGCACGCTGATTGTACGTAATGTCAGAATAAACACCCTAAATATACATATTGAACGAGATAAAGTGATGGATTAAAAACACCCCTTACAAAACTTACAAGCATGGACACTCACCTAGTGCAATCCAACACGGAATTAGTTGTTATCCATGTCGAACAGAATAAATCACCAAACACTCAGTGTATTATTGTTCCAACTATTGGCTTCATAACAGGAGTTTGATATATAACTGTTTATAACTTCAGGATGGGTGTGCGTTAATAGCTGTTTTTTTCATTAATGAACCTATGTAACACATTTTGTGTCATCTTAGAGGAGAAACTTGACAGACCCTCTGCTGTATGATAAAGTAGTTCCCTCCAACTTTGAGGATCATAATCCTATTGAGGTAGTATTCCCAATGTCCCCAAAGCCACAATACAGTGGATCAAGGAGACAGTAACCTTGAGCCATCTACAGTTGGTTTGAGGTTGGTATGGAGGCTTTAGGATCCATCCAAACTTTTCATTAAAATGATCAAGGAGAATAGGGAACTGGTTGAGGCTTGCCTAGTGGAATACGATATAGATCATCAGGTGGTTGGCGCTTTTAATTATCTCTGCACCAACATAATGAACATTTTATTAAAATCATCCTGGCCCTCAATCAATGAACTATGTGGTTTAAACATGAGTGTTCTCTGGTTAATCACTCACTGCACGAGGCCCTGAGAGGCGAATATAAGGAGGTCACTACCAGGTGGAGGAGGGAGAGGCAAGCCCAGCAGTGGGAAATCTTAGTATCTGCAGCAAATTGGAAATATAGTAAATTCTTTTGGCCCCCAATATCAGATATGAGATGAAGGAAGCATATTGTGTCCACAATCAGTTGACATATCCCTAGTGAGCCCGGGAGGCTCATTTCACAACAATGTATGCTGCTGTAGCTGCCTAGATTGGTTCCTACTAAATGTGACAGTAGCCAGGTAACTCTGAGCGAGGTAAAAGATACTATGAACCAGAGTATTAGTGGTAAGGATCCCCAGCCCGGACAGAGTTCCAATTGATCCTATAAAGAGCACACATGATTTTTAAGCCCCCTGCTAGCGAATGTTTTTAATAACCTTGTGTTGGACATGGTCCTTCTTAGGGGATTTCCTTAAAACGATTTGCTTTTCTTCCTCCTAATTTTTGCTGATTCTATTTTCGAGGCCTTGGGACTTCGGGCGCTTTCCCACTGTAATGCAGCGTGAAAGTGCGTGCACTCCATTCCTACACATGCTAGGAAGTGGCGTTTACTTAATAGGTTTAGGTTGGTATCTGTGAGTGTCCTGTAAAGAGGTACACCACATACCCAGGGCAAGTACTGCACTGGCTACTCATGGGCCACAGCACTGATTGTGCCACCCAACAGAATAGCCTTTAAACATGTGTCAAGCTCAACTGTACCTATGCTCAGGTTGCCATTTCTAAACTGTTAGCTAATACCACTAGGACACCCCAAGGGTAAGCCCTGAGGGTTAGGGTGAGTGGTAGGGGAAAGGCAGGGCAGGTGCACATGTGTGTTCCCTGCCCAGGTAGTGAACAATCCCCATGTGGGTTTTCCCTACCTAGGAGGTCTACTCTTCACTTAGTTCAACACGGGGGAATTGCTGAATGACTTTTAAACTACAAGTTTTGCTTACAGCAGGGAGTGGCCTCAAGGCAGTTTTTGCGGATTCTCTTTTTGTAGCCTTAGGGCTCTGGGTACTTTCCCACTGTAGGTGCAGTGTGAAAGGGTGCACACCCTTCCTGCACACACTAGGAAGTATTGCTTACCTGATGTTTTTAAACACACCTCATGCCTGTCATTGCAGGTCTTTGTGTGTGCATTTGCAACTGTGATGTTTTTAAATATGTGTCAAGCCTGCCATTGCAGGCCTGCCGGTGAGCAATTGCACCTATGTTCAGGAAAGCCTTTCTAAACCACTGGCCATTCCTGAGGGGACCATTCATTACCACTAGAGCACCCCTAGGATAAGCCTTGAGGGGTGAAGCATGTGGTAGGTGAAAGGCAGGACAGGTACACATGTGTGTTCCCAGCCCAGGTAGTGAAGAATATCCATGCGTATTTCCACTACCTATGAGATTTGCTCATCCCATTGGTTAACATGGGGGAATGATGGAAATTACTTCAAGCTGCAGTATTGGCTAGCAAAGCAATGATAACCGCTTGTTGATAATTAAACCACATGGCGGTGTTGCTTTACAAGTTGATTTCCTGCCGATAGAATACTCCATTTAACATTTGTTTCGACCCATGTGGCCTTGGCCCATGGTACTGTTTAAATGTGTTAGAATTATCTGTGTGTACACATTTCTGATATGGTTGTGATCTGAGGTGCACCCTATAACTATGTGGTATTGAATTGTAATAATTGCCAGGGTGGGTCTAGTTCTGACAACATTATGCACAGCATAAGGGTGACTGAGAGCTAAAGTAGGTTCTTTCCCAAGTGTGCATACAACTGATGTCATTTTGACCCGGTTGGGCCTAGTACTGCTAATAATATTTCCAAATTTGACTTATGCCCAGAAATACACGATGTTCATGTTGTGTTAATTAATTCTTATGTTGAATACAACCTCTATTTACATACACCACGAGTGAAGTCTCTTTTGTCACGCTAAGTTTGTTTATTGTTTGCGAGTGCTGTGCTAATACTTTACACATTGCCTCTGTGATAAACCTGACTGCTTACTGCCAAGCTACCCAAGGATGAGCGCAGGTTATACAGTGAGTATAATCACCCACCCCTGATGGGGGTGGTAGGTTCTGCCTGGCTGCTGCATTGCCTCAGCCAACCAGAGTTGTCAGTTCCAACACCTTGTTGATTCCCCACAGCAAATCATGGACAACTTCTATCGTAGTCCCAATTTTGAAGAAGGGCGACCGTTCCCAACCGTATTGCTAAAGACCTATACCCCTAAATGACACTACAGATAGAATTCTAGGCAGATTCCTCTACAATAAAATTAAGGAATTGGTACAGGGAAAATCCATTCTTTATCCTTGTCAATACGGGTTTAGCTGGAGCAGTAGTTAATGAATGTTTTTCCCCATACAGGTATTTGAGGGGTGACACAGCCTAACCGACTGTAGTGGTCGTAATATTAATATTACTGTATATTTAATAAAGCAGAAGTGTACTCTTTTCTTGCTCTCCCTCAGTATCTGCTTTACTTCCTCCCTACACAACTCACTCCTTCCCTTCTCTCCAATCTGCCTTTTCTCTTAATCACCACCTCCCCTCAATATATTTCAGCTGGACCGTCGGACTTGTAATGAGACCCTTAGATCAGATATTCCTTTAGATTTTCCTCCAGCCCTACCATCTGCCTACCAGTGTGTGGAAGTAACATCACCAAAACTGGTCACAGTTCAATAATTTGATGTAGATTAGCTAATTTCCCACTATGACTAGCTGAGTTAGCACAGTGAAAGACACCAAGACACAATAAAACGGTGGCAGAGTTGCAGAAAAGAGTATAGATTGCTAAGAAATACCTCTTCCACGTAAGAAAGACCTAATATTATTGTTGTTTGTATAGCAAATTTCTGACACCAGTGTGGTCCCAAAGAACTGCTACCTTGCCCTTAGGGCTGTGCAGATGCATGCATATGTTTGTGAGAATGGTTTTGGTTGGTGTGGTTTATGTGCAGGATGGAGGTGTTCTTTGGCTAATTCCTGCAGTGGTTCTCCAGGTGTATTGCAGAGTGGGTGTAGCATCCCAGTGTGTCAGATGCAAATATAAGAAATGCTGTAGAGAGGACGCTGGGCAGGTGGTCTTAGAATGGAAGTGAAGTTCAGTTTGGAGGCTTGCATTTCACGAGAACGCTGTAGGAAAGTTCTCTTTGTAGGTGACAAGCATTACCATATTCTCAATTGCCAAAGATGAGGTCTGAGGTCTGAATATTGTGCAGGTAGTGGAATGCTCAGCTAAATTGAGAGGGCAGTTATTGATTGTTAAGATTTGTGTAGGACACATACATATTTTATGAGCATTGTGGAGGGGTGGGGTTATATGCATGTATAGCTGCTTCATGTAAGGGCCAGATTGGAGCTCCCATTATAGTGCAGTGAGTGATCCACAATTCCAGGGGTGGAATAAGTATACATATGCTTACCCATTAACTAGCCAGAGATCTGGTTTACTTCTTCAAGGGATTGCATTTGTGGAGACGCAGGTGGACGTGGAAAGACTATATTGTCTGACTGACGCTTGTTGACAATTCTAATCATGAAATAATTATTAAATAAATTATAATATCTGTGTGCTACTATATAATCCGCCTAAGAACATGCCCTCGTTTCCCTACTTCATAGCTGAACAGCTGGATCGGGTAATCACCAACAATGCAAAAATATTACTGATCGGTGATTTTAATTATTGGGCAAATGACACACAATGTGGACCCCATGCTAAAGAACTAAATGACCTTCTTGTTGGATTAAACCTTAGTCAACAAATAACTATGGCTACACATAATAAGGGACACACGTTGGACCAAGTCTGGCCAGCCAACGTTACAGTATCTGATTTGACCGTCTTCCCCTGCACTTGGTCTGATCACTCCCTAATTCAGTTTACTATTAATGACATTGCTATGGTGAAAGCCCCAAGCCTAAAAAAAACTAGTAGCTAGAAGCTGGAATAATATTAATAGAACCCAATTCCATGCTACTCTAGCAAATACAGTTCCTATCCATAAGACGTCAATTAATTCAAGTGAGAAAAATCTCACAGCATGGCTTACTGCGGGCAGCAATGAATATGCCCCATTAAAAACAATTATTCGGTCAGCAAGATGCCACGAGGCACAAAAATGGTTTTCCCCAGATCTACAAAGCCAAAAACTAGCACTTCGTCAAGCTGAAAGGAAATGGAGAGCTAACTATTCTCTAGATAAAAAAGAAAGATATTTGATTCAATTAAAAGAGTATAAAAAAGCTATTTCCTCAGCTAAGGCTGTTTATTTCTCGTAAAAAATTATGAGTTCTACCAACAAGTCCAAAGACATTTTTGCTATTGTGAACGAATTATCCAATCCGGATAGAGTCACATTCAAAAATACTCCCAGCCAAGATTTTTGTAAATCCCTCAATTTGTTCTTTATTGATAAAATTGCTAAAATAAAAACCAGTATTCCCTGTTGCCCTGCTCCTGAGGGCTCATCCTTAATGTTGGAAAACTCTTGCTCTCTTGAACAGTTCTCAGCTATAGACAATCAGACTTTTTTGGACCTCCTGTCTAAAGTAAAGTCAGGATCACCTACGGATAGTTGCCCGCCTCACATCCTTAGAGAAGTTTTCACCATTTTACCTGGGCCTGCTTTGGCACTACTCAATGACTCTCTAACTCAGGGCTGTGTTCCGAGAGCTTTTAAAGAAGCAATAGTTGCCCCCCTGTTAAAAAACTCAGGTGCGGACTCTGGGGCCTTGACTAACTATCGGCCTATTTCCCTGCTTCCTTATTTGGCCAAAATATTGGAATCTCACGTGGCCAAATGGCTTTGTACCTTTATTGAGCAGTCGGAATACCTTGATCCTAATCAATCAGGGTTCCGCCCAGCCCACTCTACCGAGGCAGTAATACTCACTGTACTGGACATGCTTCGAAAGGAAGCCAATAAGGGCTTCCCCCAGGCCTTGGTGCTGCTGGATCTGTCAGCAACATTTGACAAATCGATCATGGTATCCTTATCGACCGTGTCAGGATGGCCGGTATTAAAGGGATGGCGTCCAATTGGGTTGAGTCATTTCTTAAGGAACGCACTCAGTCAGTGCGCCTTTCACAATTCTTTGCACCTAAAATGGCAACGACATGTGGAGTGCCACAGGGTTCCTCATTGTCCCCTCACCTATTCAATCTTTATCTTCTTCCCTTACTTCACTCCTTGAAAAATAGGAAGGTTTGCACGTATAATTATACAGATAATCTGCAACTGGTGTTCTCAATCGATAATTTATCTGACTCGATATCTGAATTCCAGGCAACAATGTTACACATACGTGACTGGATGAACAACAACCAGTTAAAACTGAACCCAGATAAAACAGAAGTGATTCTGATAGCTGGCCCCCTGAACCCTTGGAACGCACATTTCTGGCCAAGTGAACTTGGCTCCCCACCTAACCCTTCTTCCTCAGCTAAAAGTCTGGGAGTGATTATCAATAGCGATCTCACTATGAAATCTCAGATAGGAGCTGCGACCTCCACTTATTTCTTTCAGCTGAGGAAGATAAGGAAGATTAGGAGATTACTCACTCGGGAAGCCTTAATCCAGGTGGTCCTAGCCATGGTGATATCTCACCTGGATTATGCCAATTCTCTTTACTTTGGCATTCCGCTCTATTTTACACAAAAACTGCAGATGGTTCAGAACCAGGCAGCAAGGCTGATCTCCCAACAACCTAGATGGGAACACATCTCTCCCACTATGAAAGAGCTACACTGGCTCCCCATTCTGCAAAGATGTGTATTTAAAGTTGGTTGCCTCATATTTAAAGCCTTGAATGGTGCTAGCCAAAAATTCATATCCAGACTTGTCCAGAAATACCTACCTGCACGGAGCTTACGCTCTGCCTACAAGAACCTCTTAATCATTCGTTCCTATAAACGGAAACGAATAGGTGGCTGCAGGTTTGCAGTATTGGCCCCCAGCTTCTGGAACACTCTCCCGTTAGACATTAGAACCTGCACAGAATTTGTTAGATTCCGTAGACTTCTTAACACCTGGCTATTTATCCAAGCCTATAATTAGACTTGTTGACAACTAATTACATGAGGTCCCAGCAAGATTCTTAAGTTCAGCTCCAAGAAACTTGTCGCTGTACGAGCGCTTTATAAGAAATATTAACATAACATAACAAGTATAGGGCTTTTTTGCAAGACAAGTTTACTATACCGAACACTTGTCACAGTAGGTAATTCAGGTTTAGGAGAAAAGCCATGACATCAGCACTTTAAAGGAGGCCAGATCACCTTTAAGTTCTTAATGCACACATAGACTGAGTTCCAAAGTTTAGCTGCCAGAAAGAGAATGTTGCCAATCACCCTAAATCATGAAGAGGTTGGCCGAAGTGTAGCACAAGAGCTGAGAAAGGTAGGTTTAGTTGTTGTTTTATGTTGTTTGAAATGTAATGATGGGGTCGAGGACTTCAAGAGGCTGTCTAAGCTGGAGTAAAATTAGTTCCACTAATAAAGGATCCAGGTCCAAGATATTCTTGGACTGTTTATTCTACCTTGGAGACATCTGGGCAGAGGTGAGGAAAGTGTATAAATATAGGTTGAAGTGTTTGTCCCAGGTTTGGAAGAAATGCATCTAGATTATGTGCAGCTGTAGAGGTAGAGGTGAATGTCTAGAGCTCCCAGATATGGTAGGTTATTTTTTACTGCACTGTCTTTAGAATTCTGAGCCAAATATTGAATTCCTGAGGGATAAACTAGTTGAGAACTATTAATTCAATGAAGGCAGAGATAGAGTCATTGAAAGGAGAGGTTAAAGGGTGGACCAATGGGATAGTAGAAAGACAAAGCACGGTAAAAAGTTGCTCTTTATTTCAAGGGATTACCATTCAGAGGTGGAAGGTGCAAGTAAGGTAGGAGCTGACATAATGGCATTGTGGATGATAATGCTCTGGCAATAGTGTTATATTGGTACTGGAGGACAATCTAATAGGTGTGTGGAATCACTCTGAGAGCAACTGGGGCTTCACGATTCCCAAGCCAGGTCATAATAATGAAGAATAGTTATTTTCTATGATCAACAAAACTATCTTCTCTGAGGTTGCACATTTTAGATATGGCCTAGCATTGATCAAGAGTCAGAAAATGAGGATGGATATGTTGCATTTCAAAGTAATGGACGACAGAGGCATGGAAATGGGAGACAGTGATGCAAGTGGGGCTACAAGGGTTGGGGTAAGCAAGCTAGAGATGGGGCGGTTATGGATGGGGTGTTAGAGGAACCAGCATGGGAAGTAGATATATGACAAGGCTGGCTGTCAAGGGAAGTGGGGACAGGTCTAAAGAAGTAACTATATAGAAAGGAGTCTGTAGAATGTTTAAGAGCTTTCATGAAAGGGACGGCAAAGTTAGAAAGGAGCTGGTAAGGGCCTTACTAAGGTGTTAGAAGGAATATGTGGTTGGTTGTGGAGTGCAGCAAGCCTTGGAGTGCAGAAAAACAGCAGTCTTGACAAACATCGGTGGGCTAGTGCCAGGGTAGAAACCAGTTGAAAGGTGTGCAGGGAAGCAAAAGGAGAGGAGTTAGAGAAGATAGCTGGGTAGGTGGATGATGTGAGTGGAGGATAATGGAGGGATACCAGAACTTGAATTAGGGAACAAGGAGTAATTTGTAAAAGACTGGAGTGAAGAGTCTCCATTTTGGTTATCATAAAAGGAAGCACCTCAGGCAGAATAGAGAGTGCTGCATTTGGAAGAGCAGGGGGTTGTGAGAGAGAAGGTGACAGTGTGTACCCTGAGGTGGGCATTAGACAGTGCACCTCCAGCATTGTGATTGTCAGCTTTAGGGTGAAGCCGCATCTAATGCTGAGTTTGGGGTGCTGTGTTTAGAAATAATTTATAGGTGTAAAAGCACCTGCTGCAGAGTTCCTGTATGTCCAGAACCTTTCAGGCAAAAATAAAAGTGTCAAGATGACTCTGAAGATTAACGTTTCTGCTAGAGAGAGATTGCTGCAAAGAACATGTACCATGCAGATAACAGAACTGTATTTTATGCGGATAGCTCATTGGTTTACTGCTTTTCTCACAGAGATGCTTTTGTTACTTGCAGTTCATAAATTACAATCCTCATTAAGCACAGTGACATATGAACTGTCAAAAAAGAGTTGCATGCAAACTGAATAGTATAGGTTAGAACGTTGTTTTTTCCTCCAATGTTTCATTATTCTAAAGTTGCTAAAAGTGGTTTGTTTGGATAGAAATACATTCTTAGGGGCCGATTACTATGCCGAACAGATCCAAGTCTGTCTGGCATCATTGTGGAACTGGAACCAAATGACCTCCAGTCATTGGTTCCAGCCCAGGAATTAGGAAACGACCGAACCCTGTTCGATCCCAGTCCGGTACTTTTCTAAGAGAGCATGCATTCCCAACGGAATGCATGCTCTCATAGCAAAATACTAAGGTGCAGTTCATCTCTACACCACGAGGCACCTGCCACCTAGGCTGCCATTCGGCATCCTTGCACCAATGGGGGCCCTGCTGGGGGCCCCCCAAAGCTGTTTCCCACTGCCTTTTTATGCCGGAAAGGCTGGCATAAAATGGCAGTGGGAAAGTGCCATCGTAATCCCTCAGCGGGAAAGAGCCCGCCGGGGGATTTCTGTGGGCCTTCCGAATGGCGGACGGGCTCGCCGAGCATGTTGAAAGCCATTCGAAAGACTGATTCGGATTCCCTTCCGACCGAGCCCATCGAAATGGCTCGATCATAAGGGAATCCGAATCAGTGATTATGAGGCGGGTCCTTAGTAGTAAATCCAACCTCAGCCATTGTGGTTAACATATAATGCCAACTAGTATGAATCAAAAAACACAATGTTAAAGCAACCCTTCACAAAGAAAGGGAACTGGGTTCAAATAACCAACCAAAATTATACATCCTCCTTGCAATAGTTAGTCTGTTATTTAAGTCTTCCAACTGTTGTTTTCACATCCATTCACACACGCTCATACCAAACTATGAGTCCTTATTTTTTGTAAAATGTATCTCCTCCTTCACTAAATTTTGTTTTTGTTTATATGACAATAAAATACATTCAAAGCATGAGCAATATTGTAAAAGAGATCACAGAGAGTTATTCCTATATGTTGAATCCTTCATTCATATAAACAATAATCCATTTCCCTCAAACAATTTTTTGTCTACTGACATCTAATTTTTTATTGAGAACAGAAAGCGTTGTATTACTTTATTCCGATTGTAGACTGTATTTATAAGCGTCACTATTCACCAAATGACTTTCACTGTGCATCTCTACAATAACATTCAAACCAATTCAAATAAGAATAATAAAAACCAATACAATAAAACACAAGTTGTTGACGTGGCGTTTCGGTGGACTTGTGTTGATTGACACCACCTTCTTCAGGACAAGCTTATTTAAAAAAACAATGTTGGCCACTAATTGATTCTATAAAGCATATAGGCTTTTCTCAGAATTTAGGTGATAAATGACTTTCAATGTATAAAATCACCAGGATATTGGTTGGCTGATAATTCCTTCAGTTTATTCCTTCATATCAATCTTTTATATGTCCAAATATTCCATTGGTCAATGAGAGGTTGTAATCTTAATTTTTCTAAAACAGGGTTGTAGGGGCACCATAGATTACTCCGCTTTCTTAGATTTTCCAGCTTTCTCTTTTAAAATATTGCTCATGTTTTGAATGTATTTTATTGTCATATAAACAAAAATAATTTTTAATAAAGGAGGAGATACTTTTTACAAAAAAACAGACTTATAGTTTAGTATGACTGTGTGTGAAGGGATGTGAAAACAACAGTTGGAAGGATTAAATAATAAACTAACTATGGTAAGGGGGATATATAATTTTGGTCAACTAGTATAAATGACGTGTTTCTGACACCTTGTAATCCTCATTGTCTTCTGTAACATTTCCAATAGCCTGATTTAAACTCGCATCATTCAGTGTCTCAGCGTACTGTGCGATGTAAAGTGCTCTGACACCCTACACTGGTAAGAGTAGCACTACAAATCAAATAAAATCAATGTGTTAGAGAGGGGCTATGGGGAGATGGGGCCACTGTTCAGTGTCATGTTAAGGATTTGGGGGCCCTGAGCAAGACATTTTAGGGTTCCCTATACAGAAAAAATTACAATTTTATTACCCATCACCTGTTAATTCAAGTCGGTATGATGCCATTCAATACTGAATTATATTTCAAACAGCAAGGTCACAAAACTCAGTGGAAATGTATCTTGCCCGAGTCCTCAAAATACTTAATATGAAACTGGTTAAATGCCCGATGACCTTCTATCCCACATAGTATGACTACACACAGACAACTATGCAAGAGTTAGATGGGGACCTAGTGGAGAGTTCACTGAGGCTATCCCAATGAAAAGAGGAGTAAGATAGGGATGTGTACTGGTACCCACCCTCTTTTCATTATGTGTCAATGATGTTGCGCAATAACTTCAAGGATGTAAACATGAATCACCAAAGTTAGAGGGGGTGTCAGTACTGGCCTTACTCTTTGCAGACGATACGATCTTATTATCTCAAACGCCCAAGGATCTGCAAAACCTTTTGGACTGCTTTGGTGGGTACTGCACGGAAAACGGGTTAGAAATAAATACAGATAAAACCAAATATATGGCCCTAAATCCCCACAAATCCTTTAAAAAAACATCATTGCTGGAAAGCAAAAATTGGAATATGTGCTGAACTTTAAATACTTGGCTATTTCTCTTAACACCAAACTGACACGGAAACCACATATACTTGAATGCAAGTCCATCTTGATCCAAAATGGCAATTGTGAAAAAACATCAAAAAAGTACATCCAAAGCAGTGTCACCTGCCCTAGAAGTTTACAAGGGCAGGGCGCAAACAGCAACCCTTTATGGTGCCGAACTTTGGGGCGTCAATAAGAATGTTATTGATGGTCCCGGTAAGCACACCCATGATCCCCATAATTCAAGATATAAAACTTAGGCGAATTGAGTATCAAGCTATATCAAGACCTTTGCTATTCTGGGTTCGTCTGTGGACTATAAAAGAGCACAACCATTACAAAGTTGGGCTAAGCGAGATATTGGGACTCGACTTAAATGCAACACTTCCATGGCTCCGACATGTGCGCAGTTGGTTTTATAAATTAGGTGTAAGTAACTATTGGGACGATCCTCAATCATTAACATGCCACTCAAAAAGAATCTTGAAAAATATTTATTGGTTGTACACCCAGGACAGCATACATCACAACCCAAAAGTAGGAAGGTTGACCATGCAGTTCATAACCATGAAACCGGTTCCTCTGTTTGAGGCTTTTATGGACGAAATACAACCCCAACTAGCAAAATCCCTATACATGAAGTTTCGCTTCAATGTTTTGCAGACCAAATTTAATACATCCAAGTGGTTGTGTAATAATACTGACGATAAGGAGGCCATTTGCACCCTATGCACATTAAATGCTATAGAATACGATCCCCATATATTATTTTTCTGCCCAGCATACATTGTTCCCCGGAAAAAGTGGATCAAACTGATTTGTATTAACATGTGACTCAGGTTGCAGTTAGGGGCATTACGTATTTTAAAAACAGACACATCCCAGAAAATCGTTTTTAGCCTTACTAGATACTGTTAATTTAATGCGCAGGAGAAATGGATTGAAATTTTAAAACATTGATGACTATTTTACTGTTGATTTAGTTTGCAATCCCTGTATATGTATCCTATGTATTTGATATCGATAAGCGATAGATGCATTTGCACTTTATTACCTATATGAATGATCAAGCACTTTATTGTTATCGAACAAAGTGGGTGTTTGGTTTATATTGTCTAGAGGTAATGCCCCCTAGAAAGTGGAGAAGGCGATCAATGTATCTGCATTTTATTAATTTTATGTCTAATTAAGATTGCTTCATAGTGCCACTTTTAAACGATATTACTTATATCTTCAACTGATTTTATTTATTTATTTATTTATTTATTTATTTATTTTTTTTTGAAAAACCTTTATTGACATTTCAAGCAATAACAAGTATGGGCCTACAACCCCCCGGGGCCGGCCGCTAAGCAATCAGAGCAATAAAGATCAAATGTGAACACAGGCGGCACCTCGGAGAGCAGAATCTTCATGCTAACATAGTCCGACCAGTGAGCAGCGCAGGTAGGACACCAGGAGAAAAAAGGTTTTTCATTTTATAATGGAACAAGACAGTAGGATCAGGTGCCAAACAATTTCCCAACAGCGATAAGAGGCAGGCAGAATAATAGACGTAAGCAATAAACAGCAATCTATTGGATCAATGGCGCAGACACAGGAAATTCAGGATGGGGAAGAATATCATAAACAGTTGCGCCTGCAGGCCCCCGCCCTAACGCCCAGAGAACACCCCGGAAACTATGGCACACATGAAAAGGCAACGATTCACAACAAAGGAGGTGTACCACGCTGATCCCAGAAAAGAAAAAACAAGAAGAAGCGGAGAAGAAAAAGGAGGCCATAGAAAAAGAGATGAGAGACTAAAGAATCCCCTCCCCCAACCCCCCACCCTGCACCTCTGCAAATGAGTACGGCCCCACCCCCCAGCAGTGTGCCTGTCGCCCTGGAACTAGACCCGAAATATAGAAGAAACAGGGAAAAAGGAGTAAGAAAAGAACCCCACCAGACGGGGGGGTAGAGAAAGTATAATAAACTGGAGGAGGGCCTTCAAAAACATACCCCCGGCTTCTCCCTCCCGCACGGTGAGGTCTCCCCACAGCAAACAATAAGCAGCACAAAATCGACCATATCAAAAAAGGGAATGGGGAGCATTATTCACCTAATATGCTAATAGCTATGTCATGAGAGTACGCAACCCCTGAGTCCGCCCGTCTACTAGATGACCACCCCCGAAGGATCAGCCTTATCCTTGACCACTCTTTGCAATTCTGCCCATGCCTACCCCTCGACCCAGCGCCATGTCCGATGTTCCAAGGTAAAGGGGTGTCCAAAAACGACCGGGAAGCGACGCACACAGGTGGGGTGGAAGTCTCTGAGTACCAACACAGTCCGCATCATGGAGGGACGTCTTTCCCAGTGCTGCCCCAGGATCTGCATTGCACACAAGGTCCAGGAAGGCGGAATCAGCCAAAGTAGACAACTGTTGCTGGAATTGTCCCTGAGTCGCCGGAGGCCGTGCACGGGACGAGGCCACCACCTTCCACTCAGGTCCAATACCTCCGGAACAGATCAAACCCTCAGCTAGCCGATCACACAGTAGCATACTGTCCGGAGTGTCCAGCTGTGCACTGATCGCAGGGGTGGCCGCGACATTGTCCTCCTGTGTGCAGTGTGGGAAGTCCCTGTGTACCTGTGGACAGGCAGGCCGCCACTGTCCCAACGCTGATGCCACACCATCGAGCTTACTCCCCAAGACCCCGACGCCACGAGCCAAGGAGAAATGAAGGGCACCAAGGGCCTCTAGGAGGTCGCCGTACCCCAGCACAGCTCTCTGTGATCGCTCCGCCACACTCCCAAAAGTCACACACTCCCAATCCTGCTGCGACCCGGTGGACAGGATGGTAGGCTGCATCGCAACAAGATGGCCGCCGGGGAGGCCCGACCCGTATTGGGGCCGGGACCCAGGGACAAGCGCCTCGAGGTCCACGTCGCTGGAGACAGGGTTCCGGGGGCAGGCAAAAATGTATCCGTTGCGTGGTCACGGGCAACCGTCGTCCCCACCACGGACCAGCTCCCGCGAAAATCCGGGAGCAGCCCGCAAGGATCAGGGCGAGCCACGGGCGGCGTCCGGGCAGCTCACAGTCAAAGGCAGGGGCAAGCACCGGAGAATCTGAGAATTGCACCCCCGGGCATGCCCTCAGTCCGCTACGCTTAGCAGTGGGAGCGACCACGGCGAAATGCAGGCCAAGGTTAGCACCGCTCCGGTGGACCGACTCCACCCAGTCACCACAGGCCGCTGTTGTTGAACTGCCACCCGGCCAAGGCGTCCACTCGAGGTCCCGGCTCCAGGGCTGCACGGGCCGCAAAGTTCAAATGCACATTTCTCCGGCGGTACCGCAGCCAGAAACCTCGGAGTCACACGGTCGGTTGCCACTCTCATTCACAAACACGATCGCATAGCGCAGACTAAGGATCTCGTGCAGGATATCCGTGCGGGATGCGGAGGTTCACGGAGCCGGGAGTCTACGCTGCCGTCCCGGTCGCCATCTTGGCTCCTCCCCCTTCAACTGATTTTAATACATTTAAAATAGATGCTAGGCAATAATATTGTAACCAACATGTGTGGGTAGAGACTATTACATTGTATTACACATTTGATTCGACTTGTGTCTGATATACATGTATTGCATGAAGCTATATCTTTGATAGTTTTTTAAACTGAATAAAGATCGACTTGACTTGACAGAGTCAGAGGTGCATGTAGGCGGAGTTGGAGAGAGGCTTAGAGAATGAAATAGAATAGACAGAGGTTTAATAGAATTAAAGTTCACTTGCCGAAGGAGCCCCTTGGAAGGTGGGGCTCTGGGCAATTTTCCACTTTGCCCATGCCTTAAAATGTTTCTGGCATTGTTGGAGGGTGGTAGTTAGGGAATCTGTGGAGAAGGGGGTCCAGTAATTAATTTGTAAAAAAAAAAAAAAAGAAGTACCAGGGCCTTTGTCAGGAGCCCACTAGAGCTTGCACCAACCATTGCTCCCACTAGCGCTGCCAATGATAGTTCTATCGCTACTAGCCATCCCACACATACATGTGTGACAATTCAAACTTTAAATATACATTAAAATGACTAATGCATGCTGCCTGAGCTATTCTTGTAGCTTTAGGTGGCAGGTACCAGCGATGTTAACATATATTTGCTTATTAAACAGCAGTTATTGTGCTCCTCAAAAAATAAGACAAACAGTGCCACCATCTGGCAGGCTGTCATAAGAGCCAGTGCTGACAATAAAGTGTGGGTACCGAGTCCTAGAAAACACTGGCTCAAATTAAGCACTGAAGGACATTGGTGAGTGTGGGTAAAAAAAACGGTTGCATCGGGAGCCACAATCAGTGCTAAAGCAGCCCTGGAATTGGCCAACCATCCGGTATCCTCTGAGTCACCCGCGCCCTGTCATGATGAGGCATGCTGTAAATGAGTGCAGGAAAGAGCCAAAGAACTTGGTTCAATTAAAGACTGTAATTCAAGTACATTTCAAATTTGAAAGATGCGAAACTTGGTTTCATTGTTTGGAATCGCATGTCTTCATTTCTTCACTTCTTTGGGAGCCACGAAGTACATTTTTTGTGTCCCTAATTAAGGCCTATTTCGACAGCAGTATGTCGAAGAAGTAGTACAAACTTCTTAAAGTCCTATATACAAATAAGAAAATGTGTTGATTTTTTACATTTTCAGGTTACAGTAAAATACATACATTTGCTTGTGAATTCAGCGTGTTGGTCAGCGGGGCAATCTGGATTAAAATGAACTGCCATTTCTATATTTTCCCTGCTGCATCAGTATCAAGATGAGGGTTATTGTGTCTAACCACTGGTGAAAAAGTAATATAACTTTCTCTTTTAGTAAAAACTCAAAGGGGCATATTAACAAGGGCCGGCGATAAATATGGCAAAGCGCACTTAGCGCTTGCATATTTATCGCCGGCTATCTCTGGAATTTATCGCCTGGTTAGCGCGTTATCAACAACGCGCATCGCCGAGGCGATAAAATTCCAGAGATAGGTGGGATATCGCCGTCTTCCATGGTGGAAAACGGCGATATCCTAGATAATAGGGCCTGTGGTCTTAGCCACACAATCCACCCCCCCATGTTAGGTATGCCTTAGTCAGGAATTTAACAGACGTTAAATTCCTGAGTTAAGGCATACTTAACGCGATTTTATTTATCGCTAACCCTCCTTGATAATATCGCAAAGCTTCCTTCGCGATATTATCCCATGTTGCTTTTCACAGCCCCGCCTCTTTTGCATCTCATTATCGATGCGAGGCGTGTGAAAAAGGGGCGATACATCAAGGAATCACGCGCTAGCGTGCCCTTGATGATACTGCGATAATATTATCGCCGCTTTGCGCCCGAAAGCGGCCTCTAAAGCGGCGATAATATTATTGTCGCCCCTTGATAATATGCCCCAAAGTGAGTAAACATTGTTCACAAGTAAAACAAGTCTCCTTTAATTTAGGAGAAGAACAAAAGTGTGGTGCCGCACCTACAATTTCCAAATGCGATATCACTGAAAAGCGAGAGGAATCCTATATTTCTGGTGCTGTCGTGGAGTACAAATGTCAAAAATCTTTCAAATTAAAGGGACCCAGCAAGGTGACGTGTTAGAACGGGATATGGTCTGAGTTACCAGAATGTACAGGTATTTATCACAATAATCCTTACTCTTCAAACTATGGGAAACCGGTCTCTTATCAATTGTCCGGTTACATGCCCATTGACTGAGAAGGGAATTGTGGCACAGCTGTAGTCAACTGTTATCTAGATGAATAGATGAATGAATTAAGTGTTGAAAATGAGGAGGCTTTGCTCCTTCAGGACACATTGCCCAACTTTCTAGCTTAAGGGGCCATCCAGTGAATTATGTCGCAATACGACTCAAAACCCCAGCAAAAGTCTCCAAACAAAGCGCCATTCTAGAACAACTTTTGTTGGTGAGTGTTAGAGATGCATGACTGAGTTCACCAGTTTTTTTTTCTTCTGTTTTGGGTGGTCCCTTTAAGCAGACGTTCCCTGTAGCAAGTCTAATGCATCATTGTTTGTATTATGTGATGGCATTATTTATTTTCGTTCAGATACATGTGTGCTGTGGCAGCAACTCAGTCTTGAAATTCATATCATGCATTAGGTGAGAAGTGAGAATAGGAGCAGACGGCAAATTATAATATTTTTTTTAGAAAGCTCTCAAGAATTCTGGGATGGTTTTAAGAGAATGAAATGTCATACAATGCACACTTGTAATTTATTTACCATATCTTCAGGAACATTGAGTGCATTTTTAAAACATTTGTTTTAAAGAAGAGAGGCAATATGCAAATGGTACAAATGTGTACATCAAAGCAGAGGGAGCGTTGCTTTCCAGATGTGCAGGTCAATCCTGTTGTCGGAACAATTAAAACTTTCTACCAGTAAACCTGAAACACATCCGCGAACGTCCATCAGGAATGTCAGACGTTTTTGCAGGGCCTAGGGCAAAAATGTCATTCTGTTATCCACATGGAACAAGAACCTGTTTCTAAGTTAAAGAAAAGTTAAGTAAAGCTATGCACCATCGCCTGATACGAGAGCCTGAGGAGCTCACCTTCTCCTTCACCCCCACCTATCAATCCAGAGGCAGCCAGGATATCCTCAACAGAGGCAATGTGCAAAACGTAATTAAAAAACCTCCCTATTCTCCAATCCACCATATATCCAAGAGTGATTCGCACTGCATAAGCTTCGTGCCATGATAACTACACCGTATGGGAAGACTCCACATAGGCCTCCTGGCCTATCAAACAACTAGCAAATCAAATCCTGGGTCATGCTGATGAAGTAGCACTGTGGGTCACTGTGGTGATGGAGGCCAGAGTGGAGAGTTATACCATCATTCTACTGGAGCAAATGGAGCAAGCACCGCTTTTCCAGTAGGCTCTTAAACCAGATGTGGCACCCAAAAAGAAATGAACTCTGTAAAATCTAATTCCACCTGCAACTAACAAATTACCGAGAAGGAAGGCCTCCAGACCTTTTCTCACACTCGCCAAGAAAACAAAACCTAACCTAGCCCATTGTCACTGAGCTTGGAAACCCATGCTGCTATCCTGGGGTCTCCTAGTTGACGCCAATACTATTCAGTGACATTACCAAGGACCAGTGTAAATCTGAAAGAGCAAAATCTGCGAATTCTAAGCTTGAAAATTGTAGGTCTAGGGAAGAAGCTAGAAGGCAATGATTGATCTAAATTTGTAAAAAAGCAAGACATTTGTTGCTTCCAAGACACATGGGCAACGGATGCCATCAAGCTCGCTGGCTTCACATCCTACACCACGCCAGCCTCAAAACAGAAACAAGCATTGGCATAGCCAATAGGTCTCGCCTTTGGGACCTTATACGTGTTTAGCCATGCAACAGTTGATGTTGTTGCACCAAGGATATTGTGCTGCATAACTAAATACTTATAAGGTCCCAAAGGCGAGACCTATTGGCTATGCCAATGCTTGTTTAGGACTTGTGCCCTGGCTAAATGGCTCTCTTGTTTGTTGTGTATCATGGTACAGCGCTATATTTAGTAATATGCTCCCCCCCCCCACCCCCTTCCCCCCCACACAACCGAGGCTCATCTTTGACTCTCCTCCTTATCCTTTTATGCTACTAGGACTTATTTCTCGGAAGCGCACTGGGTCGGCACATTAGTAATGTTTGTCATGCTATTCACAAAACATTGAGATGAAGTGTGAGAAAAAAGAAACGTGCTCGTGTAACCTGTGAGCCGGTTATCTAACTGGGAGAGCTGGTTTGCACGAAACAAACAGAGAAAGAAGGAAGGAGAGAGAAGAAAGTAAGCAGGGTGAGAATGCAGGACAAAGACGAGGGAAGCCACAGAAAATAGGAGAAGAGGAAGAGCGAAGCGGACGGACATGGGGTAGCTAGCAGAGTAATGCAGGAGATGGGAAGGGGAAAAGAAGACAAAAGGAGGAAGCAGCAGCAGGACCGGTTTATATTTGTTGCATCACACGTACAACAGCAGACGCTCACTCTGTGCTCTGGGCACAATGTTGAATGTATGTCTGTCTAATTTGACCATCTGAGTAAGTGATACAAAATGATAGAGTGCCCTGGGACCCCCAGGCTTCCCCCGTACCTACGGATACCCTCTGAAGTGACGGACAGACACGGGTACCGAAGCAAGGTTTTGGTTTTTACCAATGTTATGCACTGCAAAGGAAATACAGGGCTTCGAATCTCATTCATGAAGAACGGTTCCCTATGAAAGTCAAAGAGAACACTTCAAGAGCAGCTGGGAGTCGTGCTGTCACTTAATACACGCTGCAGGGGCGGGGGGGGGGGGCATAACACAGGGCATAAGCAAGCCGTAACCCAAGTCTCTCGGGACACAAGGGAGGGACGAGTGTTCGGACACTTATGTTAAATAGCTCAAGTACAGAAAGGCATTCTGCAGAAGAGAAAACGGGTACAAAGCCTGACACAGTCACATGAAAAGTGAAGTAGATTTCGAAGAGCAAAACATTGAAGACAGGGCAAACCCGGACCATAAACCCACACTGGTACACTAAAGATTAAAATGTAAATATATTACCAAAACATTAGAAAAAAATAGTGCGCCTCGCGCTAAAAGTGGGAGGGGTGGGGGGAGTGCAACAGCACACAAAGCGTTTCCCTTGCGGGAGCGAGCCAGGGAGACCATGTGTTTGTAAGTTAATTACAAACATATGGTGTCAAGCTCGCTCCCGCAAGGCAATCGCCACACATGCACACGTTGCTATTGAAGGCAATGGAACGCGTGCACGTTTTCGGCTGAAAAGCCGAAGCAATTGCGAAAGGTCTTTTTGTCTATGTAGCGCATGCGCGCTGCGTAGGCGAGACCTAAAAAGGAAGACTGAAAGGTGGCCACACTATCCACCAACCTCTGACCTACCACGGCAATCACCTTCTCCAAAATACGTAACGACATCCAACTCCTAAAGTAAAAAAAAAGCCAAAATGAGCGCTAGACATTCTGAATATATGTCGCTTGCCAGGCAGTGCTCAGGGAACCCAATCAATCTTTCGTTCTCTTGAGTTGCTGTTCGAAAACATACGGCACAAACACAAAACAATTAATCAAATTCAATACCCAAGGGGGCGGAATTGAACCTCTCTTATTAACAACATCATGCTAATCTGTAGCGATCTAAACACTAAACTGCAGAAAATGCTGTTTGAACAGTTTATACTAGAAGAAGATCTTGCATGCGCCATTCCACCACCACTCCACTCCTGCAGCATCGTGAGTAGGAAAGGGGAACAATTAAGTAAATTATTTGTGTCTGCAACACTATAGGGCATATGTACAACAGAATGGCAGCAGTGGTGTAGCAAGACGGTGCGGGGGGCATTTTGGGGGTGGTGGCCTACCCCCACCCGCTCTTACCTGTGACCGTACAGGGCAGCCATCGTGGGAATCACCAGCACCCCCGCTCTTACATGCAGCTGCTGAGCAGCAAACGCAGTGACCGCCATGGGCGGCATGGTGTCTAGCTACGCCACTGAATGGCAGAGCGTAGCGTTAAGCCAAATTTGCTAACACACTTTCCGCCATTCTAAAAACGCAGGGATGTATCGTATTCACAAGAGTGCAGTGCACCCCTACGTTTCCCCTACCACTGGTGCTGAATTTAGCTGCCTGGTGCCAACACAGGCACCTTTGCACCAAAGTGCAAGGGTGCCTGTGTTGTGGGGAAATAATTGTTTATGTGCAGGAAGGTGTCCCTTCCTGCACATAAACAATTCAGAATGGTGATTTGTAACTTCTATGCAACACACATAGAAGTTGCAAATCGTCATTTTTTTGCTTATTGTTTATGTGCAGGAAGGGACACCTTACTCCACATAAACAAAAATGAATGGTGATTTGCTGTTTCTATGTGTGCTACACTATGCAGCACACAGAAACAGCAAAATTGAAGAGAAATTAATGAAATCTCCTCGTTTCACAATGCTAAGACCAGGTTTTTTCTGGTGTCAATGTTGGCACTGCCTCCTATTTACTCCACCCTTGTAAATAGGGAGCAGCATCAAAATCAATCATTGTTACGGCGGAATGTCCACTGCATCACCCACTGCCTGCCCCTTTCATGCTAAGTGTAGCGTGAAAGAGGGCCTAATTTACAAGGTGGCGTTAAGCCACGTTAAGTGGCTTAACACCACCTTGCAAATAAGGCGAAGGGTTTATTCCCACAGGAACGTCACAGAAAGTGAAGTTCATGTGGCAATATGCCCCTATAAATATGCCCCTATGTCCCTAAATAGTCGCACACCATCAGACTCTCTGGCACAAAGTAACTGCAGAGCAGGAAATTGTGAAAGCACAATTGATTACGTAATATTGAATTGAGAGCCCTGGACTTGCTCTCTGGCATGTCAGTGGTGCCCAGGCGAGAGAGAGAGACCACAGCCCACTTCTCCTTCTACTGTCCCTGCCACAAGCAGGCAAGACCTGACAACAAAGCAGCAGTTGCCTTCCACTCTGCAATGTCAGCCCATCCCAACAGAAAAAACATACTCCAGAGATTCAGGTTGCGAAAAGCCCCAAACCCATCAGCAAATGATCAATGGGAGCTCCTTTCTTTTTGATCAGTAGTCTTGAGCACATCCTGGCTGTAACAGCCAACTTAAGGCATGACCCAACTTAGGGCTGTAGCAACGCATCCAAACGCTACCATCTTGAGTTGTTTGACAAAGATTGTTACAAGCTTTCTTTAATGCAAATGCAATAAAGAACATATACTAAGCAGGTACAGATGGTGAAAAAAATCTTTTGCAACTAAAAAAGAATTATAAACACTCTATCACGTTAAAAAAAGACCAACTTTTATTCAAAGCAAGGAAAGCCCTTCAGGTGTCTCTAAACCAGAAGCAAACCAAAACATTCAGGGAGTTAGTAAGATGGGGTTGTGAGGGTCCACCCAAAAATCTAGACTCAGTTGTGGACACGAGGCATGGATCCACCATTTCCCCACCTTTCTATATTAGCCTTCTCTGAACTCGGATTCATTGCAGTTGGTACCAACCGACTTTGCCAATGTTAATCCATCTAGGGACAACCAACTCATGAACATTCCCTGTCCACTTATAATTAGGTCTTCACCCCTTAAGCCTATCAACAAGAAATTGATGAGCAGGAGGTATATGAGGCAATCAAGAGTCAAATACCAATGATGGCACCTGGCCCCCCTCTGATGTGTACAGGAATAACCATGACCAGTGGTATCCTGCCGTAACATCTGCATTCAATTCTATCTGGCTCCAAGAGGAAGTATCGGCTTTATGGAGGACTGCTCTCATTGTTTCCATACACAAGAGAGGGCCAAGAAATAACCCAACTAATTACCGTGCAATCTCCCTGGTGGGCGGAGTGGGAAATATCTGCGGTAGGTAACTGCTTTCACAAGCGGAAATATGGGTGGGTGCGGGACAGATGGTTACGCACCTTAGGCAGATTTCTGTAAGGGGCAAAGCACGATCGATCAAGTTATGCAGATGCATTTCATTTGCTGTAAGTATGTCCTGTTGAAAAACACACCCTTATACATACTCTTCATCAGCCTAAAAACTGATTTAGACAGGTTGGACAGAACAAATCCATGGAATATACTTAAGGTCTACAGTGTACCTGACCAAGTATTGAACTTCTTATTCAAATTACACAGAAACAATGCAGAGTGGGTAAAATATGGTCCCAAAGAGGACTGCACACTGGCCATTAGAATCAATACAGGAGTTCTGGAACTCACACTGTTCAACTGATATCTGAAGGACATGAAAAAAAATCTCTCTGCACTCAACCAAGAGGTGCCCCAGCTACATGAAGACCCAATACCAATTCTCCTATTTGCAGATGTTAAGGTACCGCAGGCTGTTACTGACATTGCCATGCACCACCTTCTAAAAGGCTTCGGGTCATTCTGTGGACACAATAAACTGATGATCAACATACAGAAGACAAAGTATATGCTAACTAAGCCAAGGTCCAAATTAAAATCATTGTTTAAAGTTGGCAGAAAGCAATCAAAAGAGTTCACTCACATGATTAGCTGGAAATATGTCTCAATACAACTCTTAATTGGGCCGCGCATTAAGCCAAATTGCTGGAGCTGTTATACACTATTGGACTTTGGAGGCAGAAGTATTAAGCCGGCAATTACTGCCTCTAAAACAAATGACAAAACTGCATGTTCTCATGAAGCTGAAATATGGGGTGACAAAAGCTCATTCATCTCACAAATTATGGAATACGGCCTTCTGTGAAGTTTTCTCACCCTTGGCCTTGGAGACTTCAAAGATGGCACTGAGGTCAGACTTAGGAAATTCAAACAAATGGAAGACCACATCGCCCTCCAACCCGCACTATACTGGGCATGTCTCTGGTTCAACCTAGATCTCCCAGTTCACCTGAAGCATTGCTTGACCTTGGCTGGAATCCAAACTAAAAGTGCATGGACGCTGGTCAGGAGAATGCAGGAACACACAGACGTTTGTAGGTTACATGGAGGCTTTATTTCTCAAGCAGGTACAATTAGTAGTACAAGTAAAGAAGAAAGAGCCACCAGCTGGAGCGGGTGTTACACAAAGCTCAGTGCTGGCATAACTGCTTTGGGGTCACGAGCATAGAACCTCCATCTCATCACATTCTATGATGTTATGGGGAACAGAGAAGGCAAGATAGTGCACATGGAAAATATGTAAGAAAGTATAACACATGACTCCCATCTTTACAAAGCAAACAAAAAAACAATTGATGGTACAGGAAACAACATAACACTAAAGAGTTATGAAGATGGAGATACTGAGATGCACAGCTCAAATTAGCATACTGCCAAACCACATACTCCTGCAGAAAAGACAAACCATAGCACTCACCCACTTCTGCAAAGGAAAGAACTAAAAACTAAAATCACTCAACACCCTGAACACAAAAAGCAACAACAGCAGGCCAGACTCACCTGATGGAGAAACAAGAGTGAGAGTTTCACACCACAACAAACCCATGAACATGGCTGAATACACGCCCATGCACACGTAATAAGGCTCACACACAAGAATGTGACTTTGGAGTAAATAACAGCCACAAAATTTACTACAAAGAAAAAGGTTTCCTCAACTGCTGAGGGAACATTTCTAAAATACAGGGTGCAAAATAGCATGACTCTGATAACATTTCCTCAACCACTGAAGGAGGAATCTGGGATGGACTACAATACAGCACGAAAAACAGGCATATCCTCAACTGCTGAGGAAGGACTTTTGCAAGTTTAGTGTCTAACACAACATGACCCTAACAAGATCTCCTTAACCCCTGAGGGAGGTTGATAAATATAGACCAGATGCATCTCAACCACTGAAGCAGCTCATCATTAAACACATGATCATCGTAAAACATAGAGTGCAACAAAACTCTAACGGTAACCTATCTAACCGCTAAAGTATATGCATTTACAGGTGCATCTCAACCAGCACATTAGAGATCACAGCTAAATATAGGGTCAGAACTCTAAGAATACCTCCATTTAGGAAGTGAAATGCAATGTTCCTTAACCTAAGCAATGACACAGCCAATGTGCATTTTACTAATGAAAGAAATCCCATAGGATTGTGAAGCAGAGATTCCAATAACGAGAATAAAAACCCGCTCTTTCCACAGCTTGGAAGGCATGATAGCCAGGGACACTGATGCAAACTCCATGGGTGTGATGGTCTGAACACAGAAGATGGAGAGAAGGTTGGAAGGCCAAGACCTCTGCTCTGTTTCTCACTCCCTGCCTCTGTACTCAGGAAAGAATGGCACGGATATCACTGAGTTTGAATGAAACTCTTCCTTTACAACTCATTAAGGACCAAGTAAAAGCCCCCATAATCTTGAACTGCTGTTCATTTCAACGTGTGTACTGCCTGTGTTAAAAAAAAGTATCTCAGTGACTGGCAGAACACAAAGCACATTGTTTTTTTTTAACTAATACATAATTTGAACATTTAGGATCACGCTGAATTACCTTCCAGTACATCTTCCTTGACTTTACTGAGTTGAGGTTGTTAGCCTCTATGAGACTTGTTCCCAAAGACCATTAAAGGAAGAAAGACTAACAATTAGTCTTTCTTGCCTTTTCTTAACCTATTCACATAAACACCCCACCCTTCCCTCTTCAGTTGGACAACCTTTATGATTGAGGCAGGGTCCATCGACCCAGTAGGTAATTACTTTGTAGAACCAACTGAATCTGTATGACATATGTGGTGAGACAAAAGATACGCCCTTCTGGAGTTTTTCTGGAACTAATCACCATGTCAGAGAAAGCGTTATCTCTGGAGTAACTGGAACTAGCATCTTGTAGTCCTGTGATGCAGAACCCGAATGATGTAATGTACGAGTTGCTAATAGTTTCAAATGGAACCTGGCCCAAGGAACCGCCTGGTGGCTTCAATCAAAACGGGACTCACAACCACTCCTTTGTTGTAGGATCCTGGAAGGCTAACAGATGTTTCAGCTGTCTTTGCATGGATAAATGTTGTCTTCTGGAAAAAAGCAGTTTGGTATGAAAAAGGGCTTCAATTAATTGTTTCTGATTTTGTGGCCTCAGACTTTGGGGGTTGGTGAAGTTGGAAAGCGGTGGGTCATAAAATGAAAGCATAACTTTTCCTGACTGAATAAGCAAGCACAACTATCCTGAGAGGGGTTACAGGAGGTTCTCCCCATCCCCCAGAGAATCTTGTTTAGATATAATTGTGCATTTTGCAACACAATTTCAGAAATATTATGGTCAAATGCAATAGTTTTCACTGGTATTTCTGAAGAAACAATGTTAAATTATCATGATGTGTGCCCTCCATGGCTTCGCTGATCAAAGTCTTTGTGAAAGCCACAAGTCCCTCACAAAGAATACACCAATATATGGACCAGAGAAAAAATAACACCAGCAAGGATGAGAGGGTTAGGGGTCTGATAGAGTTGAACTTTAAAAGGGGGGACAGGTAAAATAGAGGGGGTGGAGGAAGAAGGCGAAGCAGAAGTGAAGGATATAAGTACAGAGAGAGTGAAAAGTAAGGTCTCAGGTCAACACCATAGCATTGGTCCACCTGGCAACTATGCCTAAGTGCAGGAGCTATGGGTAACACAATTTCTTTGCCATGGGGAGCAAAACATGATTTAATTGCCCTACAGGCTACCACACACTTCAATCATCTTTCTTCAGTGACTGCAGAGCACTAAGTTGCAATGCCTTAAATGCATTAGCTGTCAAAGTGGTGGTTGGTTGAATATGTGCAGCCGCAGGACGAGGATAAGTACAACACAAAATAAGTTATGCTGCCTTAGCTTGCTAATGAATACAGCAATGTCCTCATCCATGAAAGGGTGTCTTCTTTGAGAGCAGTTGCTGCTTGTGACATTTCTTTCTTTTTGGGGAACAGTTTACTGCATTGCTGCAAACTAAAACAAATACACCAGGAACCCAAAAATTAGGAAGGCAGTGGTGGAATCTACAGGATGGAGTAAGTCATTGTCAGTTTATGATCTGCAAGTATGTATGCATCAATGTTTAAAACTCCACCTCCAAACTGAGACAATAAGGATAAATGCAATTATTTAAACTTCTGTTAAAGAGAGCAGGGTGAAGCCATGGCTTTTGTTCTGGACCCCGCAGGCTTATGGTGTCAGCTGAAAGACAGAGCCTCCTAGCCTGCCTGGGGCAGTGTGACACCCCACCGCAAGGGTTTAGCAGGTTTTAAGATGTCCAGCAGTTAGCATGTTGCATTCATGTTGGCAAAGATGTCACCAGTGATGTTTCATTCTCAGGTTCGATCGAGCCAATGTACAAGTATGTATATGCCAACTCACTGAATCAAGTCACCAGCCAAGCAGGTCTGATTTGACTTGCGCCCAGGCCTATTCCCAAGTGGAAACAGCAAGCTGGACTACAGGAACACCCTTTCTGCTGGGCTCCACAAAGAACTCAGTGGTCAGTACCAATCTTAACTTCCCACACGGTACTCATAACACACCACACCAGAAGAAGCTACACTAGATCCCCATACACAAGCAAGTACAATTCAAACTCCTCGCCCGCACTACATAACACTGGCCCAACAAACCTCAACAATGCATCTGCTTTCACAAACTTTCCAGTTCCTCCACCGGTCTGGAATCCTATTTGCAGACATCCTACACATTCGGTAAACCAGATCTGGGGGCCAATCTTTCTCTTACATCATTCCTAAGGCATAGAATGACCTGCCACTACACATAAAATCCTCCTCCTTGTTTCTTGAATTCCGTTAGAAGCTGAAGACCTAGCTTATGAGTAGTCCCATTAGGCCATAGGTTTGACTACTAGACTCACACCTGCTCAGCACCACAAATCTGCATAACACAACATAACATGCATTTCAGTATGGTTTTACAGAAGCTCTTATCTTGAATTGGGCTTCTGGGTAATTAAATGTGTATCAGGGCCTTCTAACATTCATCAGAATGTCTCTTTTGGATGAAAAAATGCTAAAGGTAAACACAGAAGCCAAACTTACATCTGAAAAATTTGGACCATCAAGGTAAAGAACGGCAAAACTCCTCCTCTCCCTCACTCTAAAAAAACAGAAGAGCTGAGGAAAAATGGACTGCAGATAATTCTTATGCATTCCACCATACCAACACAAAAGACATATCTGCAAATCTCTTAGTACCAGATCAAAAAACAACCACGTGAAAACTAGGGGTGGATGTAACTCACATAACTTGCTATAGTGTAATTACTCAAGATTTCAGCAACATTTATTCTGATTGCGCAGAATTCCACAAGGAGCATTGCCCAGCCTTTGGCACTATTTTCTTAGCGCAAAATTGCATCCTTGCATCCAAAACTATTCAGCTGGTGTATTTTGCTCTAAACAATAGCACTAAATGCAACAGGAAAAAGAACAACAGTAGGCAGCGGCATCTTGGGCTCGCTACGCTCATTGTTCTTTTGCTCATGTGCTAAGGTTTCTGTGCCAAATTATGCATAGTGTCGCAAACTGGTTTAATTGTGTAATTTTGAGTCAAAATACTCATGCTGAAATTACTGAAATTACTGCAGCATAATTTAAATGTCACCCTGACCTTTTGAAAACCTTTCTCTACAGTAGGGCCGGGTATACAAGACAATCAACAGGCTGCAATACAACGAAATGAGTTAATAATGCCTTTTGTTTTCCCATGGCTGATGGTGTTTCAAAGGTAGAAAGAATTGGGCTGACCACACATGACAACAATTCTCAACACATGCAGCTTTGCGAGCATCTGATTTGAATAGGTGTTCCTGTGATCCAACTAGGAAGTGTAGAATATGTTCAATAGTGGGTGGAGGTGAATGCATCCCACACTTACTATTATGAAGATATGTCCCCTGCCCACTTTGTGCATGATAGCACTGGGTGAGTACTTCTTAGCTTAGGTAGTTACTAGAAGGGAAAGCCTGCTAGTAGTAAGTCAGGCTAATGAGCACATACTGGATTCCTCAGTAGTACTCCCTGGAATTCAAAAACGTTGTGTAAATTGTGTGTTACACAAATGTCCTGAACATTAGTGAATTTGGCTTCTGGGAAAATTACACTGCTTATTCTGCTGGTTAACGAGGTATGCCCTTCTGTTAAATGTTCACTTGAGGTTCACAAGGTTTAGTTAAATGTCACATCATTTCTAGTACCTTTTGTGAAACACAATTTCTCATTTCCACTCATCCCTACTGCTAATCAGTGCTAGGTCAAACCCAGATGCTAATTCTACCACTAGAACTAGTTTTATTACCACTGTTTATACATATACTCTCTACTCCCCTGTTACTTTGTAGCACTTCCGTGTGATAGTAGGCAAACAAGATCCCCACACCTTTCCAGAATTTTCACACACTAAGGAATCTAGGCGGTGATGGCAGTCCTCCATTCCGCTCTTCAGCTGGTTGGAAAACTTTGCAGAAAATGATCCTCTTTTAGTGACTTTTCCATAAGTCCAACATGACGTTGTCAATTGCATCCACAATATTTACATGCAGTCCTGTAACTATTCCTCTCACTAAGGTACCTCCTTCCTGAATTCATCGCCAGCATGGTGACGCTGTTTGACACAACCCCATTCAGATTAATGTGCCATTAACCCCTGTGAAGTATATGATGGCAAAAAAATTCAACCGACAGTTCTTCGGAGTGATGGGTTCTCTCAAATCCGACTTGGAGCGAACGGTGACAAAAGAAATGATACGGAAGTTTAGTTGTAACTTTGTAACCAATTTGCTGTTCCACTTCAGAATCACATTGACACCTGAATGAAAGAATAGGCTTTTCATACAGCACCATTCTTTCCCCAGGGGGCTTTGCACCACAGCATTGAGCAGAAAATAACATGCTATTAATAGTTGGCTAGTTCAGTATAAACTTTGCTCAGCCTGAAAAACCACACCCACTAAGAGCCTCAATCTGAACAAATGAAGCTACTTTGAGCAGGGAGACTTATCAACTGCAGGATTGCTAAGGGACTAACATGTGAAAATATCAGTAAAGTGTCAACATTCAAGACACAACACCTGTTCGTGAAACTGCATAACCTTCATCACTTCATTATAAAACCAGGGCCCAGGGTCCAGTTTTATAAAGATTTTGCATCAAGCTTGTGTTACTTTTTTTGGGGGGGGAAACATTTTATTTTATTAGAAACGAAATCCCCAAAATATTCCACATATTGATAAAAATACTTGAAGAGCATCTGGTCGGGCATTACAATATATTGTGGTGGATCAATTATACATTTACGTGTATTACCTCTCATTGTCTGAGCCATGATCTACAACGGGGGGGGGGGGGGGGAGGTACATATATTCCCTCTGTATTCATTCCATTTACCCCACACCCTCCCCCATTTCTTGGGACACCCTCTATTGACATATGTAGCCTTTTCTGCAATCATGATCATATCCATGTCACTACACCAGCCTGCCACAGTCGGGGCTTGTGCCGCTCCCCAGTTCCTTGCAATGTTCCGCCTTGCCACCATCATCCCTGTTGTAGCCCACTGTTGGTCTGCATGATCGAGGTCGGTAGGATCCCATATGTTTAATAGGCAGCATTTAGGAGAGAGCGGAACCACATTCCCGCTGACTTCCGAGATGATATTCATTACCGCTGCCCAGTATGACGTGATCCCGGGACATTCCCATACAGTGTGGAAGAATGTGCCTACTCCCTCACAGTTACGCAAACAGTACGGGTCAGAGGCTCTGCCCATCTTGTGCAATGTCACTCTTGTGTAGTATGTCCAATGCAATATTTTTAGTTGGATGAGGCGCATTTTGGAGAAGATCGCTACCTCACAAGGCGATGCTGTCGCGTCTTGCCAGTCTGAGTCATCCACGTCCCCGATCTCAGTCTGCCAGAGCTCTCGGAGTCTCGTGAGGGGGTCTGTCTGGTTATTAATACGTTTTCGGTATGTGAGGGAGATCACCTTCTTTTGTAAATAGTCAGTGAACAGTCGGTCTTCCAAGGGGGACGATTCAGCTGGAAGTGCTGCTTCCAGTGCGTGTTTGACTTGCAGGTATCGAAACCGTTACCTAGGGGCCATCTTATAGTGTTCTTGTAGATAAGCAAAGGCGACTACCTGGCCCTCCTTCCATAGGTCACCTATCCGAGAAATTCCTATCAAGTCCCATTTCTGAAATCCTTTACTCTTTCCCAGGGTACCTAGTCTCCCAGTGTCCCACAGTGGGGTATGTTGTGTGAGCTTATCGGCCCATCCGAGGTGTCGTGTCGCTGTGCGCCAGACGTGAATTGTATGCGCGGTAGGTCCCAGAAGCCCCCTCGTCTTCCTCTTGTTGTATAGCAGCCTATTTATACCCCCAGGTCCTATGGCCACCTTATCTAAGCGATATGCTGGGTCAGTATCAGGCACATGGAGCCACTGATTGATTGTCGTCAATTGCAAGGCCCAATAGTATTTTCGGATATCAGGCAGCGCAATGGCGCCATCTATCAGCTCCGAACGAGTTTGCACTTGGCAATCCTAGGAGGTTTATTGTCCTAGAGGAGGTTAGTTACTTCGGAGTTTATTGCCTTAAAATAGGAGTTGGGCACACGATATGGCGCATTGTGAAGGGCGTATAGGAATTGAGGCAAAGCCATCATTTTAAAAAGCGCTGCCTTATCCAGTAGGGTGAGTGGCAGAGTTTTCCAGTGTCGAATATCTCGATGCAGTCTCTGCAGCGGAGGCTGAAGATTAAGCACCCGGAACTCGTCCGGATCCGACGTCACATAAATCCCATGGTATTTAAAGCTGTCCGTGACTACCTTGACCGTGCAGCCCCGGGGCAACCTGGGAGGTAAGTCATGCAAAACATAGAGCACCGATTTTCCCCAATTAATCGTGTACCCCGACACTGATCCAAACACTCGCCAGATATCCAGCAGTACGTTTAAGGACCATGCAGGGGAAGCTATGTATAACAGAACATCGTCCACGTAGAGGGAGATACGGTCCTCCCACCCCTCCCTCCACCTTAACCCCCTGATATCCGGGCTTCTTCTAATCCACGCCGCTAGGGGCTCCAGGACCAGCGCGAATAGGAGTGGCGATAATGGACAGCCCTGTCTCATCCCACACCCCAGAACAAAGTCCGCTGATATGTGTCTGTTAGCTACTACATGCGCGACAGGGTTGGTGTAGAGACATACCCAGGAGCAGAACCGAGGCCCAAACCCCAAGGGTTGGAGCACTGCAAAGAGGAACGCCCATTCTACTGAGTCAAACACCATTTTCGCGTCAAGCGATAGGATTACTGCGTCCTCCCTGATTGTGTGCGTCCGGCCCAGGACGCTATGAAGGCGGCGGAGGTTCAAGGCAGTGTTTCTGCCAGGCAAAAAGCCCGATTGGTCCGGGTGGACCAGTTTAGAGAGATATGGGGCTAATCTAAGGGCCAGCATCTTGGCTAAGATCTTGGCCTTCGCATTGATCAGCGATATCGGCCGATACAATGCACAGTCATCTATGGGTTTCCCCAGCTTATGGATGGCCACTATGGTAGCTCTCCGTTGGTCCCTGGGGAGCTCACCAAGAGCGAGTCTCTCCTCATACATACTCAAGAGGTAGGGGTCAACTGCCGGCAGTATGCTTATACAATTCAACAGGGATACCGTTGGGACCGCAGGCTTTACCGGATTGGAGTTTGTAAATGGCCCCCTGTAGTTCCTCCAATGTGAAGTCGGCCTCTAGTTCTTTAGTGTCCTTTGGAGTGAGCCGCGGCATGTGAATGTCCCTGAGAAAGTCCCCTGCTTCCTGAACCGTGGTCGTGTTTGTGGAGGTGTAGACCTGCTCGAAGTGTAGAGCCAGCGCAGTCACAATGTAACATGGATTTCGGAGCATATCCCCTGCCTGTGACTTAAGTCCCGCCACCCACCTGGTTGCGCATTCCCTCATGTCCAGCCAAGCAAGAAGTTTGCCGGCCTTGTCCCCTGCCTCGTATACCCTATGTTGAAAAGCTGTCAAGCGAGTCTTAGCAGAAGCCCAAAGGTGTTCCCTGTGTTCCTGTTGTTTGGTTCGTAGTTGTGGTGCGGTGATGTCTGTGGGATTATCAAACAAATCGAGGGAAGAGAGGGCTTAAAGTAATAACAATGAATTTTATTGTTATCTAGGTCCAGCATACATGCCCATGAATAAGTGAAAACTGAAGGTATGCAGTTCCTAACGTGAATGCAAGGTGTGACAGAATAACAAGGGGGTACCAAGGTGGTAACAGGGAACTGTAGTGAATAGCAGGAGTGAAAGTTACTCCTTATTTGGAAAAGAAGACCCTCACACACCCAACAAGCGGGTTACTAGGTGGACGGCGTCTTCGGAGTCACGGAACCGACACTAGAATTTAGTGTGTACTCCCCCCGGCCCTGTATGCAGCACAGCCCAGGAGGGTGTGCTTTTTAGCTACGGTACCACACTTTTTTAGGGTGCTGTATGCGTGCCCACCACTTAGTCTCTTATAGACGTTGGGCACCACCAAAGAGGTGTAGGTAGCCGCAATAATTCCCCGGTCCTGATGAATTGCCATTTATTATATACAAAGGCAAGAAACATGTTGACCTATTGATCACGTTAGCACATACACTCACATAACTACTGGTGTCACATGTGCGTATTATACATTTTTTAACCAGGATGGTGACCACACTGTATTAAAATTATTTAGTGGATCACCTACCCCTGTTTTAATCTCTTCACTTTAACCTCATATGCACCTACACTCACTTTTGTCTTAATATTGTTTTTCCCACCCCACACACACATCACTCACCGGCGTTGGAATAAAAGATCTCCGCTAGGAAGGCCCTATTAGGTGCCTGATCGGGCATTGCACCCGCCGGCCCGATAAGGAGCAAAGTCCCGGTGATGAAGCAAGACACCCGCTTGTTGGGTGTGTGAGGGTCTTCTTTTCCAAATAAGGAGTAACTTTCACTCCTGCTATTCACTACCGTTCCCTGTTACCACCTTGGTACCCCCTTGTTATTCTGTCACACCTTGCATTCACGTTAGGAACTGCATACCTTCTGTTTTCACTTATGTCTGTGGGATTGTCTGCATGTTGGGATTCTAGCTGGTGCACTTCCTGTTCTAACTCCTCCACCTCCTTTTTTTGTTTTTCTTATGTCCCTCAATTAACGAGATGGCTTGGCCTCTTAGGACCGGCTTATAGGCCTTCCATAAGATTAATGGGGAGGAGACCGAGACTTTGTTTTCCGTGAAATATTGTGCAGTCGCTGTGAGCAGCCCTTTTCTAATTTTGGGGTGGTGGAGGAAACCCGGATAGATGGGGTAAATGCGGCGCTGCGAGGCAGTGTGCGACCTATATTCTGCCAGCACTGGGGAATGGTCAGAGATTCCTCTCGCTAAGTGTGAGACCGGGCCAAACCTCCCCATGTTGTCCAATGCTGTAATAATGTAGTCTAATCGAGAAAGGCTGTTGTGCGCTCCCGAGTGGAAAGTGTACTGTCTCATGTGTGGGTTTTGAAAACGCCAAGTGTCAAGCACGCCGTGTGCCTCCAGAAAATCCACCAGGTGTGATCGGGGACTGTGTTGTGGCCTAGCGGGTGTACGTCCAGTGTATCATCTAACGTCATGTTGAAGTCGCCTCCTAGTATTAAGTCTCCGTCCGGTAGTGTGAGCAAGAACGCCCCCAATGCTTTGAAGGCCATCAAGTGCAGGGCCGGGGTGATGTATACAGTTACCAAATTAAGTAGGCGGCCCTCCCATTGTATCGCTGCCGCTGCAAAGCGCCCTTGATCATCTTGGAAAGTGCGGTGAACCACAAGGGGAAATTGTTTTCTAATCAGGATGCCCACTCCGCGGGACCCTGAGGTGAATTCTGAGTGGACTATGAGTTTAAGCCCCATCTGTCCAGTGCTCTGCAGGCGGACCCTGTTAAATGTGTTTCCTTTAATAGTATAACTGCTGGGGTTTTACGTTTTAAATATTGGAGTACTAGACCCCTCTTCACCTTGTCTCGTAGACCATTGACATTCCAGGAGACAAACTGTAGTGTAGGTGTCACTGTACGTTGTGTCATCCGGGTAGATGGAGTTGGCTGGGATATGCGTCTAGTTTATTAATCGGATAGTGGAATGTACGTACGTAGATGCCCTTGGGGAGATCATAGCTGGGAATGTGCGGACGGGAAAACAACACAACAATTACAACAAAAAAACCTTATGAACACATTACGTGAAAATCCCTTTAAGTGATGTCCCCCACTGCCTCCCGTCATGGAGGACTTAAAACTACCCACCTCCCCAACGTTGCAGAGCGCTTACACTCCTACCCACCCCTTTCGCTTCCCTCCATGAAACAATGACTCATACAATCCTATGCTTAAAGTTACTAAATAAGGAATAATGACACGTGGTGGCAATATTGTCCAGCGAGGTGTCGAGCTGTGTCCGTTACCGTGTCCCTTAAGCACAAGCATGGTGCTCGTGTTGTCAGAAGGAGATGTTGTGACGTCCGGACGGTCACAGGTGGTACTTCAGTCGAGTCTGTACCTTATCAATGCCTCTCAGGCGAGTCCTCTTGTGACATGGAAGTAGCACCAGAGTCAGTTTGCGCGTTTGTCACTGGCATTTGGTGCAGTTTAGCATTGCGCCTCCCTGGTGCCGTCGCTAGACGCCAGCCCTCCAGCCAGTCCCGGGCTTCCCCGGCCACATCGAAGAGCCAAACCTTACCCTCCGCCTCCACCCTTAGGTGCGCCGGGAAGAGCATGGAGTATTTCAATTCTCTTTTGCGGAGTTCTCTCTTCACGTTGCTTTGTGACTGCTGCTGTGTAGTCTGGAAAGAAGGTAATGGTTGTTGCCTCAAATCGGACTGGTTGAGTGATCCGTGCCGTTTGTAGGATTATGTCTCTATCTCCGAAATTAAAGATACGAGCTAGGATCGGCCTCGGGGGGCTCCCAGGCTTAGGCCTCCCTCCTGGGACCCGATGTGCCTTTTCGACTGAGAAGTAGTTCGAGAGCCATCTGGGTTGGAGGCGCTGTTGGATGAGTTCCTCCACAAAGAGGTCAGCCGCTCGCCCCTCCGCTCCCTCTGGAACGCCAATAATGCGCACATTGTTGCACCGAGATCTACCTTCGTAATCGTCGAGCTTGTCGGTGAGTAACTTTGTTCCATGTTCCAGCACCCTCACCCTTCTCTGGAGTTCCTTGGTTTCAGTGCACAAGTTCACAGTGGTCGCTTCGACCTCTTTGACTCTGGCGCTCATGTTTTTGAAATCCGCTCTGAGCAAAGAGAGTTCTGTCGAGACCGTACCAATTTTGCCATCTATGTTCTTAGACCCTGTTCAGAGTTGTTAAGATGTCTTTTAGGGTGATCTCTGGATCGCTGACAGTGGTTGCATCCCTAGCGGATTCCTTGGAATGGTCAGCTGAGTCCGCTTGATCTTTAGTATACGCAAACTTCTCCAGTTTGGATTGTGGGAAGTTACGCTGTCCATGACCACCCATCCTTGCTCCCGGCGTTGTGTTACACAGTGGAAATGGTGTTGGGGGGCATAGTGTTACTTTTTTATGGCGGACCCGACGTAAACTCTACTGGTGGGATTTACAATAAAAGTAAAGTATCAAAGTAATGCAAGGCAGCACAATGCACCTGCCTTTGTGCAGTGCAACTTTACACGCAGCAAATTGAGCTGCCTTCTGTTAATTTGAGAAACTGAGACAAGGGGCAACCTTGGTTTTGACGCAAATCCCTAAAAGAGTGGTAGACAGGGAAAATCCTGCACTTCCCTTAAGGAATGCATAATGAAGAGAAATGTTTTCATTAGTCCTTGTTTTTTCCCCCTTTCCATGTGTGCTGCATTCTACAGCAGACATATGAAGAGGAAAATGCCTTAAAGTATACTTTTTTTGCATAGCAAGGACCCCTTCTTTTGGAAATCTTTGCTGACCAAGCGCAGACACCCATGCACTGTGGCATTAGTGTGCCTGCTTTAGTGAGTGTCAGCTTAAATTCTGTCAATGCATGGAGAGAGCAGACCAGCACCACATCGTAGTAGCTATGGCGCTGTTCAGCGCTCTTCTGTTCTCACAACACAGCAATTTACCTTGCTGCGCTGCGTTGCATTGCATGAATTTTATGTAAATCTGGTCCCAGGTTCTCAACTACTTACCTGAGACCACCTTAACTCTCACTCCCTTAGCATGCACCCACTAACTGCAAGCCCATGGACACCTCCACCAGCAATGAACCTTCCACAGTTATGGTACAATCACAACCAACAGTCATGCCAACTGCCACCATTCACAGACATAGAACAAGCATTCAGCCATAGTCACCCCCCCGGGCCACAATTGCATTCTGCAATACAATCTCCAAATTCATCGCCCTGCTATCCATTGGCTCCATACACTACTTACTACTCAGCAAACTCAACTTCTACCTTGGCGACCTCAATAATAATAGGAGAGATTTATAGAGGGCACGGCTATCTCCAACTGGGGTGTCCAGGCGCTAAGATGCAGATTCACAGTGAAGAGAAAGGGGGAACTACAGGACGTTAAAAAGTCAGTTTTTCAGTGGTTTTCTTAAGTCCTGTTTGGATTCAATCAAACGGAGATGAAGAGGCATGGAATTCCAAAGTGCCGCAGCTCTCACCGATAAAGCTTTGTCACCTATCGCAGCCCTAAAGAAGCAAGGAATCCTGAGCAGTTTCATGTAGTTAGATCTCAGAGCATAGAATAGAATAGAATAGAAAGACATTTGTAGAGCGCGTGGCTACCCGGAAGCATCCCAGAGCTAATAACTGACACGGGGGAGACAGAGAGCTACAGAGGCTAAGGGAAAAGCATGGTCTTTAGTTGCTTTCGGAAAGCCAGATGGTCAGGGAGTTTGCGGAGATGGAGAGGCAATGAATTCCAGAGTTTGGAAGCAATATAGGAAAAAAGCCTACTGTCACTCCTAGACTTCTTGATCCTAGGGATCTCTGCCAAGTACAGATCAGCTGATCGAAGATTCCGGTTGGCTTTATATGGACGAATCATGGTGGAAATGACAGATGGCCCAAGCCCCACCCTTGCCTTATGTACTAGGCACAAGGCCTTGAACCTGACCCGTTCCTGAACCGGAAGCCAGTGAAGGGAACGGAGGGCCGGTTTGGCTGAGAGTCTATTAGTGGTTCCCATCAGGAGTCTCACAGCACTGTTTTGTACTGTTTGGAGCTTTGTGACTGTGGCAATGGGGGCACCCAGATACAATGCATTTCCGTAGTCCAATCTCGAGAGTATTAATGATTGTACCAATACTTTCCTGGCCTCAAAGGGAAGGAGGGGCAGGACCATTCTAAGAAGGCCATAGCAGAAAGCTGCCGTTTTCCTTGCCTGGGCTCTAAGGCTCAGGTCCTGGTCCAGCCATACACCAAGGCTCTTAATTTCTGCTTTCGGAACTGGGGCTGGACCCATGCTAGGGGGCCACATCAAGCTGGGATTGAAACTGAGACTGTTACCCAGAATCATAATCTCAGTTTTCCCCCCATTAAGCTTGAGCTGAGAGGCGTCCATTCATTTCGAGATGTCATTTAAGCAGGAGTAGATGGCATGGGTTGTTAGATCTGCTTGATTGAGCCCAACCACCAATTGTGTGTCTTCGGCGTAGGTAATTATCCGGATTCCATAGGGGGCTACTATGGCTGCAAGGGGGGACATATAGACATTAAAGAGGGTCGGACTGAGTGATGAGCCCTGTGGCACACCACTCAGCAGACAGGTGGGTGTGGATACAGTGTTTTTTTCAAAGACCTGAAAGGTTCTCCCCTCCAGAAAGGAGGATAGCCAGCGAAGCGCCGTGCCATCCACTCCTATGCGCCTGAGTCGCCGGATCAGAATTGAATGATTCACCGTGTCAAATGCGGCGCTCAGGTCTAGGAGTAGAATGGCCGCTGAACCTCCTGAGTCCAGGATTTTCCTACTCTCCTCTTCTACTGCCAATAAAGCAGTTTTGGTGCTTTGGCACGGGCGAAACCCGGTTTGAGAGGAGTGGAGCAGGCCGTGACTTTCAAGAAACTCCGAAAGAGATTGGTTAACGTGTTTCTCTGTTACCTTGCTTATGGCAGGCAAAAGGGATATGGGGCGATAGTTGCCCAGTTCTACCGGGTCCAGATTAGGCTTTTTAAGTAACGCTTTAACTCTCGCCCCTTTCCATTTGGTGGGGACTATTCCAGAGGCCAGTGAAGCTTTGATCAAACGTATCACATTGGGGGCTATTATTGGGGTGACCTGTTTCAAAATGTTTAGTGGTGCTGGGTCAGTGGACGAGCCACTCTTTACCGTATCCAACAGGGAAATTAAAGTTTCCTGGGTCACGGGAGGGAAGACCTCGAAGATGTGTTCTGGTGAGTCTGAGGGGACATCCGTCTGAGAGTGAGGGGATTTATCATCCTCCCCTTTAGATGGAAGAGCTTCCAGGATATGCTGAACTTTGGTGTTAAAAAACTCAGACAATTTGTTACATCGTTTACCAGAGGTGTCGGGCGTCGTTGTCGGGGAGGGAGCTTTAAGTAGTTTTTTATAATGTTAAAGGTTTCTTTGGGTGAGTTAGATGCTGCTAAGATTCTGTTCTCATAGTAGGAGGCTTGAGCTTTTCTTAATTCAACTTTATAGGCAAGAATAGCTAGCCTATAATCTTGTTTTTTTGAAGGAAGGAAATCTCTCCTCCAAAGTCTTTCCTTCACTTTGCATTGCTGCTTTAAGGAGCGCAATTCTGTTGAGAACCATTGGGCATTGTAAGGTCCTGCCGTTTTTTTAATCTTGATCTTCGGGAGGACAGTATTGAGAGACTCCTCTATCCAGTCGAGGATGTCCTCATTAGCTTTGACCGGGCAGGGATTTAAGCTGAGTTTGGTCCTTTCCAGCTCCTGGGACCATTTGGCTAGAGGGAGCTTATTCCAGGCGCGGCCGAGGGTCCAGGAGGGTTGCGTCCTGGGACCGGTAGTCTGCGGCGACCAGAGAAGGTTTATCAGGAAATGGTCCATCCACGGTAGTGGAGTAGGGTCGGTTCCCTTAAGGTCAGTTAGACTAGAGAATACCTGGTCAAGGAGATGTCCTTTGACATGAGTAGTTCGGGTCACTTTTTGAGAGATTTGAAGGGAAGAGAGATCTCTGGTTAGCTCGCAAGCATTAAAAGCTTGCGGATCATCGAAGTGGAGGTTAAGGTCACCAAGAATCGTGAGATTACCCGCCACACTTACCCGCCACACTGGCTAGATTTATCGTGGCCTCGAGTAGAGATTTATTAAACGCCCCTATTAACCCCGGGGGATGATAGACCAGGATGTCTGTAAATGCGAGCAGTGGCGAAAATTCAATGGAGAAGTGGACATTCCCGCAGTCTTAAAGAGGGTTGCCCAGGAGATGGCAGGTAAGCTGTTCCTTATGCACAATGGCAATCCCACCGCCTCTGCCCGTAGGACGGTCACATCTTTGGAGCACAAAACCAGGGGGGAGCGCTTGCGCAATGTCTGGTTCTGAACTAGTTGTGAGCCAGGTCTCTGTGAGGAACAGTACATCGGGGTCGTGGTTTCTGAGAAGCATCCATATCTCTGCTGTGTGTTTAGGCAGGGATCTGCAATTAAGAAGTAGCATTCTAAATTTGTCCTTAAGGGGGGTATGATCTGGCCTGTGTGTGGTTAGGACATGCTTACATGTTGGGCAGTGAATGGGGAGTTTGTCAGGGTGGAAAACTTGACCACACTTACTTACTGGGGCGCCATTGAGTGTCCCGAGCTGAGAGCTGGAATAAGAGCAGTGGGCTGGGGGGAATGAAACAGGGGTCCTGGACCCTGGGCCCGGCCGGACGCGGACGGCGCAGACGGGCTTGCCTTAGGCATGCCTTCGGCACGCCTGCTGCGCGCGTCCGCTGTGCGGTCGCGTCACCATGTGTGTTAAATGTGACTCGTGCTGCACCGGGTCCAGCAACTAGACGGCTGACCCGGTGCTGCCAAATGCGGAAGTACGGATGTAAAGAAACTGCCCCCCTACCGATTTAGAGCTTTGAACACAGCTCTGAACCCCCCACACAGTAAAATACAATGACTAAGATCAAAGATTAAATGAGTTTTAAAAACAAGTAAAAATTGTTCTATCAGCAAGGATTAAACGCAAACAACACTGACCTGCAGAATCACTCGAACGCGAGTGCTCTGCTTCGGCTTGTGTCAATTAGCGCGGTCGCGTCACCATGCGCGTTAAATGTGACTCGCGCTGCACAGGGTCGAGCAACTAGACCGCTGACCCGGTGCTGCCAAATGCAGAAGTACGGATTAAAGAAACTGCCCCCGGACCGATTTAGAGCATTTAACACAGCTCTGAACCCCCCACACAGTAAAATACAATGACTAAGATCAAAGATTAAATGAGTTTTAAAAACAAGTAAAAATTGTTCTATCAGCAAGGATTAAGCGCAAACAACACTGACCTGCAGCAACACTCGAATGTGAGTGCTCTGCTTCGGCCTGTGTTGTGAGCCCGGCCTTAATGATAGTTTTGGAGTCTGCGTCTCAAGTATCCCGGGCCTCAATTTCTGGTGGCTCTGTAGGCGAGTGTGAGTGCCTTATACTCGATCCTCCTATTAACGGGCAGCCAATGGAGGCTTCGCAAGTGAGGGGAAATGTGGTGGCGGAAAGGCACTCTCCTAATTAATCTGGCCGCAGCATTTTGAACCATTTGCAGCCTGCGGACCAGATAGGCAGGTAGTCCTATAGAAAGGCTATTAGCATAATCTAACTGGGATGTGACCAGTGAATTGACCACTGTCTTCCTGCAATCTATCGGAAGGAAGTGAAGGAATCTTCGCAGGGCTCTCAGCTTCCAGAAGCATGTCGAGGAGACATGACAAATCTGGGCCTTACAGGAGAGGTCATTGTCAAATTTAAACCCCAACTTTCTGGCTGAATCCACCGGGATTGGTGGGGGGTTTAGCTCTGAGGGCCACCAGAGTTTAGGTGGAGGGGGTGATGATTGATTGAAGAATGTTTTCTCTGTGTTTAATTTTAAGCAATATTCAGTCATCCAGGCCGAGATGTTGATCAGGCATTGCTTAAAGTTAGCAAAGGCAGCCTCCATGTGTTCTTTGAAAGAGAACACCAGCTGAGTGTCATCAGCTTAGGAGTCCACTCTTACTCCCCATTTGTCGACTAGGGTCGCGAGGGGGGTGAAATAAACATTGAACAGTAAAGAGCTCGAAGCCAATCCCTGAGGAACACCGCAAACAAAGGGTTTCTGTGATGACACGTGGGGACAGAGAAATACCTGTTGAGAGCGGCTCTCTAAAAACGACTGGAACCACGACAACGTGGTTCCCCTCACTCCCAAGTGTTTAAGTCTCACCAAAAGAATCTGATGAGAGTGTTGAATGCTGCGGAGAGATCCAACAGCACCAACATTGCAGAGCTTCCCTGGTCTACAGCTTCAAGTACTGTTCCGGCAACTTCCACAACAGCTGTCTCCATGCTGTAGCTCAATCTACAGCCAGATTGAGAATCATGGAAACAATTGTTGGATTCAAGGAAATCGGACAATTGCTTTCTGAACTTCCTTCTCAAGAATTTTGGCTGGCGCCGGCAGAAGGTAAATAGGCTTAAAATTCTTGTGTTCTGCCAGGTCAGCATCTGGTTTCTTAAGAATAGGCAGGAGGGAGGCTTGTTTCTAGCAGGAGCCTCAATGACACTAACTCAACCAATCTCCTCAGCCACACCCAACTGGTCACCAACCCCATACACAACACAGGACAGACACTCAACTCGATCTTCACATCCAGCAACAGAATCAAATACTGCCATGCCTCCAAATTCACCTGGACCATCCTCTCAATTGTCCATTTCAAGATTGCAAGCTCCCAGGACACCACCTCCAAGCCACCCAGCTCCTCTCACCACAGATGGATGAAAGTAATGGAGACCCAATGAATGCAACACCTCCCAGCCCAACGCCACATCAAACCTGGAACAAGCCATCCAGAACTTCTTCGACTGGAACACAAAATGCGCTGACAGAGTTGCCCCCATGAAACCAGCCAAAATCTGCAAACGCCTCAGATGAGCGAGCGGGTGCGAACATGCAAACGAGAAAAGAAACAAGGGCGCAACACCAACGAGCCCTCAACAGGTACCATCAAGGAATCAAGGACACCAAAAGAGATGCCTTCACCGACTGCATTGAAACAAGCGCCATTAGCACAAAGGAACTCTTCAACATAGTCAGGAACTTTTCCGATCTGTCAGCCACCTCTCACAAGAACTCTCTGGCACCCTCTTGGAGTCCTTTCACTGAAATATAGCCACCATCTACAACAACTTTGACCCCCAACCCACCAACGTCGATCTCAACAACCTCAGCCCACCCACAGAAACCACCTCCTTGATCACCGCATGGAGTCCAATCACCACACAGACCATCACAGCCCTCATGTCCTGAATCCACTCCATAGTATCCACGGACCCATGCCCTCACCATTTCTTCAACCTCAGAATCCAAGAAATCAGCACGGAACTCACCAACATCCTCGATGCCCCCATCACCACAGCGACCTTCCCTGACAGATGGAAAAACTCGAAGGTAAGACTGCTCCTGAATAAACCCTCTGCCGACCCCAACAAACTCAAGAACTACCTCCCCATCTCACTGCTCCCATACCTCACCAAAGTCCTTGAGAAGGCCATTAACCACTAGCTCTTCAGATATCTAGCAAAAACCAACCTGCGCGATGCCTCCCAATCCGGTTTCTACAGAAACCACAGAACCGAAACAGCCCTAATTCTCCTCGACCACAGGGAAACAGCAACCCTGATCCTCCTCGACTTCACAGCTTCATTCAACACCGTATCCCATCAGACCCTCATCAACAAACTCAGTCACATCAGGATCCAAGGAAATGCCCTCAAATGGATCTCATCCTTTGTCACTGGGTGAACACAAAGAGTCTGCCTGCCTCCCTTCGCATTCAAACGGAAGATCATCACCTACATGGCACCCCTCGTAGACATCGTCGGATCCCATGGGCTCAAGATCATATCCTACACAGATGACACATAACTCATCCTCACTCTCACTGATGACCCCTCCACCAGAAGAACTAACTTGCGTAACGTCATGACCAGCATCGCCGACTGGATGAGGACCAACTGCCTGAAGCTCAACACGGGCAAAACAGATATGCTGATCTTTAAGAAGAACATGTCCCCGTGGACACCAGCTGGTGGCCTTCCAAGCTTGGACCCACCCTCACGCCCACAGACCATGCCCAAAAACCTAGTCATAATCCTCAACCCCACACTCACCATGAAGAGCCAAATCAATGCAGTTGCCTCCTTGTACTTCCACACCCTTTGCTTGCTCCGGAAAATCTTCAAATGGATCCCCGTCAGCACCAGGAAAAACATCACCCAAGCCCTCATTACCATCCGTCTCAACTACAGGAACGCTCTCTAAGCCGTAATCACCACCCAACACCTCAAGAGACTCCAGATCATACAAAACACGGCAGCTAGACTCATCCTCAACCTCCCCAAACACTCCCACACCACCCCCACCTCAATTGGTTTTCTGTCAAGAAGAGATGCCATTTTAAGCTCCTAACATACGCCTACCAAGCTCTACATGACCAGGGACCAGCCTACATCAACCACCACATGAACTTCCACTAACCTGCCAGACACCTGCGCTCTACTTCCCAGGCCCTTGCGGGCACCCCCTGCACCTGCCGCAGCGGAGGACGAACCTTCTCCTACCTTGCTTCTAAAGCTTGGAACGACCTGCCCTTCCACCTACGAGCAACTCCCCCCCACACGAAATTCATAAGAGAACTCAAGATGTGACTTTTCGATTGAGACCACAGATAAATCTGATACTCTATGGGCTGAGGAGAAGCACTCTGCATGACATTGATTGATTGATTGATTGATCACCTCATGAGAACATACCCAGAGCTGACCATACCTTGTTTCTGCCAGATACTCAAAACATCTTTCACATCTTTCACCCACAGCCAAAATACTCACCATTCATCTACAGTCACCCTTAGCATTATTCACCAGCCCTCCTCCTCACCACCGCTCACCCACTGCACAATCTCACTATAATTTTCTTGAGCTAGCCTCATCTATCCTTACTCATAGACCAGAACTGCCTTCATCAGCAGTTCTTGTCCAGAGCAAAGCTGACCAGCATTGACTTATACACTCTTAGCAGCATTCACATGCAGCTAGCATCACTACCATTTGTCCAACACCAGTCAGTCACATCAACTCTCACCATGTCTTACCAACAGCTCACTCTCATACTGCCTGAATACTGCTTCTCTGCTCTCCTCTGTAAACATTCCAAAACTGATGCACTAGTAGTCACTTGCTTCTCCACCATTCATCTGCAGCAAGTGACATGATCATGTTTATCAGCCTTCAGCTGTCACTGCTAATTCTATGACTGTGAACTCACTGCTCACCCACATTCAACCACACTTTTAATTCACTCCCAGTAACCTGTCCTTCACCCATGTACCCAAACTACCTATCACTTATTGAAATCCATATTACCACTCCCTCACATTTACTCACACCAGAAACCATCCACAAACTGTGACTGAGTTTCACTATAGAACTCCTGTGCACTGTCTCAAGAGTGCTAGAACTCTTATCACCATTAATCTGTCCCTAGCTGTTACTCTTAGCCTTCCACAACTTCACCCCTTAATAATGAGTTTACAGTGAACAATTATTCCATTTCAAATTCTAGGGACAAGAGCATTTGCGGTGTCTGGGCAGATGTGACATTATGCCCCCTTTTTTTTTTTGGCAGACCATGAATGTTGCCCCCAGTTGACTAACTGTATTTGAGACTAGAAGTTTTGATGCTGCTCCACCACAAACCCTGGCCCCATCAGTCTGGGAAGCACCAAAAGTGTATACTTACTAAAGTTACCTCACCTGATTGTTGGTTTGTGATGGCTAGCTGATATACTGTGCACAAGTCTTTTTTACTTTCTCCCCTGAGAGAGGAGACTGGTATCTCCTTATATATAAAGAAATTCATCCCCCAAAAACTGAGGTACATCACTTCCCCCCTGAGTTTGTCGTATTCATAGAGATTGTGGATAACTAGGTAAGTAAAGATGTGACTCATAAAAATATGGTTTGCACACTTCTCAACCATTCAATGTTTAGAGTAATGAATCAGGTGAAAATTATACTCCTACTGTCTTCATCAATCATGGTCATCTTAGCCGCCATATTGTGCTCTTTGTAAAAGAAATGTTCTTACCATCAACTATCTGGAATATCATACTGGACATTTGCCTTACATGGCTGGGAACAGTTACTCTAAACTTTTTGTGGAACTATGTAGGGTCCTCGAAAACTACTGCTTTTACAAAGCTGTATCCATTCAAGCAGATTATATTTCAGGCATTCTGAAAGCTACCACAGACTTGCACTTGAAGCATTTGAAGCTTTGCTGTGGTTGTAGTTTGAATTAGCCAGTCTATCCACATGTTTCTCAAGCAGTTGGAGAATTTTATACCATCTAATAGATCCCTTTGTTTTGCAAGTAAACAACTGAACAAATGCATTTGTTGACACCACGACCAACATGCTGGAGCAGAGGATTCTTTTCAACTTGACTGGTCCTTCATTTGGACTTATACCATTTTTCTTTTTTGCCTTCAATTTAAGGTGCACCACAACATATGATGGTTACCTGCTGGTCTGGTCCTGGTGTTGCCTTAGCAGCCAAATCAGGCATGCCTCCTCTCTCTTTTCACGTTCTTTTCAGATATGTGGTATCTCCTATCATGATATTGCAAAATATTTTGAGATCTACTGTGTGATTCGCACAGACAGGCACCTCAAGACTTTCTATATTATCTTACTGGTTATAGGTGTCCGTGGAGATGATGAGCCTATTGCAGCCTCTTTCTCAGCTCTTTAGCAAGTCCTAGATACTCAGTGAGTGAGTGAGTGAGTGACAGTGAATGACAGTGAGTGAGATATTTATCAGGTCATAGTTTACACAATGTCACACCATAATACTAATAATGTAAGAAATAGGGGTGAAAGGTAAATTGATGCACTAAGAGCACAGATAACCAAACCACAGGCAGGCTTAATGTAGAAATATAAATAAGCAAAGAAGGTAAATATTCAGGGCGCTACAAAATTTACCATGGATGACAATTTGACAAAAAGACACTGGCAGCTGATTCCAGAGTTGTTGTCTACACTGGGAATACCCTACCGCCGAGACCAATGTAAGAAATCGGGTGACTTGGTGAGGAGGGTGAAACCCTTCTCAAGCACCAACCAATATTCTTCTCAGGGTGAAGTCACAAGTGAACCCTAAATTAACCTGTGCTCAACCTTTGGGTAGCTTGGCACAGAGCAGTCAGACTTAACTATGTGCAACACTTCAATTGGTAACACAGTGAAATTACACCGCAAAAGGAGCCCACAAGAGATTTAGAAAAATAGAGTAGATTTTAGTCAATAAAACAAGACCAAAATGACAAAATGCCAATGAGTAGAATCTGAGATATTGATTTTTTAAGTTTTTAGTAAAAATAGCTCCAAAAGACGTAAAGCACCAACTGTGGATATCTAGTTGCACTGGACTGGGACAAAATCACAAGTTCAGGCCAACCGCGATGGAGAGCAGGTCGGCTACAGGAACCCAGTTAGGCTGAACAAAAGTACCTTGAATCCTGGTTTGCAGAGCATTGTGTGGATCCACGTCAAAAATGCATTGGGCAGTCGAGGTGATGCATTGGTTCAGAGATGCGGCAAAGCTGCGGTGTGAGGGCCTCTTGTGTCTGCATCGAAGATCTTGTAGACAAGGCTTGCTCTGGTTCCAAAGAGTTGCAAGGCTGCTATGTGGAGTCCAGCATCATAGTAGAGTCTGCCGTGAATGAGGGTTGCAAGGCCTGAGTCGAGGATACGTTGCGCAGCGGTGGTTCCAAATGTAATGCAGGCCTGCGGCGATGATGCAAGTCTTTGCAAAGGGTCCAATCCACACATCAGTGGTGATGCATCGGGTCTGCTCGGGGTTGCGCTGCACAGCAAAGGAGATGTGTTGGTTTGGCTGGATCCACAGAGGCTGGCAAAGCACCTTAAGCCCACTTCAAAGGGTCCAGGACTGGGGTGGAACCGCCTGGCAGGGTAGACTCACAGATGGCAGAGTCCAAGTGCAGATACAAGGTGGTTGGAAGCATGTTATGTGCTTGAGGCTACAGATAAGGAGGCCAGCCAACCAACCCTTGGAGTCACTCTGGGTTATGGGTTCAGGAAATGCAGGTCCAGTCCTTCTAACCCAGGCAAGAGAGCAGAAGATCAGCACAGCAAAAAAGTAGTCCATCAGAGTGCAGTCCAACAGAGTAGCAGCCCTTCAGCAGCACAGCAGTTCTTCTTCCTGGCAGAGTATTCACATGTCCAGAAATGTACTGAAGTGGTGGTGTCTGAAGTTCAATATTTATACCCAGTTGTGCCTTTGAAGTCGGGAAGAAGCTTCTAGAGGTTTCTCTTTGAAATGTCCAGGCATCCTGCATCCCTGTCCTGGCTCCAGACTAACTACAGGAGGTATGCATCCCTTTATGTGGAGATAGGACACAGCCTATTCAGGTGTAAGTGGGCGGTGCCCGGCTCCTCCCTCCCTTCCTGCCAGTGACGGCTCATCCAGGCATACCTAAGTGCCCTATTGTGTGTGACTATCTAGGAGGAATACACAAAGCCCAAATGTGCGCTACGCCCAGTCATATGATCACAGATAGGCTACAGGCACTAAAGGGCTAAGGCAGGAAAATGCCAACTTCCTAAAAGTGGCATTTTAAGAATAGAACATTTTACTTCACCATTTTAATTTGTGAATCTGGAGAAACCAAACATGAACTCGCTATATCTTCCCTTTTCGAAATGACACTTATCAATCAATCAATCAATCAATCAATCAAAGGCATTTATAAAGCGCACTACTCACCCGGAGGGTCTCAAGGCGCTAGGGGGGGGGGGGTCCGCTACTGCTCGAACAACCAGGTCTTGAGCTTCTTCCTGAAGGAGAGGTGGTCTTGGGTCAGGCGTAGGTCGGTGGGGAGGGCGTTCCAAGTCTTGGCGGCCAGGTGGGAGAAGGATCTTCCTCCTGTTGTCGCTCTGTGGATGCGGGGGACGGCTGCGAGGGCGTGACTGGTCGAGCGGAGGTGGCGTTTGGGAGCGTAGAAGTTGAGGCGGCTGTTGAGGTAGGTCGGGCCTTGGTTGTGTAGGGCTTTGTGTGCGTGGGTGAGGAGCCAGAAGGTGATTCTTTTGTTGATCGGGAGCCAGTGCAGGTCTCTCAGGTGTCTGGAGATGTGAGTTCGTCTGGGGACGTCGAGGATGAGTCTCGCCGAGGCGTTCTGGATCCGCTGGAGTCTCTTCTGGAGCTTGGCGGTGGTACCGGCGTAGAGGGCGTTGCCGTAGTCCAGTCGACTGGTGACGAGGGCCTGGGTGACCGTTTTCCTGGTCTCGGTGGGGATCCACCGGAAGATCTTACGTAGCATGCGCAGGATGTTGAAACAGGACGAGGAGACGGCGTTGACTTGTCTGGTCATGGAGAGGGAGGAGTCCAGGATGAAGCCCAGGTTGCGTGCGTGGTCTGTCGGTTTGGGTGCGTCGCCCAGGGCGGGGGGCCACCAGGAGTCGTCCCAGGCGGAGGGTGAGGAGCCCAGGATGAGGACTTCCGTCTTGTCTGTGTTCAGTTTCAGGCGGCTGGTCGTCATCCACTCGGCCACGTTTTTCATCCCTTCGTGTAGGTTGGCTCTGGCGGTGGCGGGGTCGTTGGTCAGGGAGAGGATCAGCTGGGTGTCATCGGCGTAGGAGATGATGTTCAGGTTGTGTTGGCGTGCGATGGCCGCAAGGGGGCTCATGTAGACATTGAAGAGGGTGGGGCTGAGCGAGGAGCCCTGAGGGACGCCGCAGATGACTTCCGTGGCTTCTGATCTGAACGGGGGCAGGCGGACTCTCTGTGTCCTTCCGGTGAGGAAGGAGATGATCCATTCCAGTGCCTTCTCCTCGATCCCGACGTTGCTGAGGCGCTGCACTAGGGTGCGGTGGCAGACAGTGTCGAATGCCGCGGAGAGGTCCAGGAGGATGAGGGCCGCTGTTTCTCCGTTGTCCAGCAGGGTTCGGATGTCGTCGGTGGCAGCGATGAGGGCGGTCTCGGTGCTGTGGTTGGCCCGGAAGCCTGACTGGGAAGGGTCGAGGGCACCAGTCGTCTCGAGGAAGGCTGCCAGTTGCTTGTTGATGGTCTTCTCGATGACTTTGGCTGGAAATGGGAGGAGCGAGATGGGGCGGTAGTTCTTGAGTTCGGTGGGGTCCGCCGTTGGTTTCTTTAGTAGAGCGCTGAGTTCGGCGTGCTTCCAGCTCTCAGGGAAGGTGGCGGTGTCGAGGGAGGTGTTGATGATGTCCCGCAGGTGGGGTGCGATGACAGCGTCGGCCTTGTTGAAGATGTGGTGAGGGCAGGGGTCGGTTGGGGATCCGGAGTGGATGGAGTTCATCGTGCTGATGGTGTCTTCGAGGTTGATCGGTGTCCAGGCGTTGAGGGTGGTGGTGGGGGGCATTGGTTTGGTCGTGGGGAGCGTTGGTTGTGTTCTGAAGCTGTTGTGTATGTCAGCGATCTTGTTGTGGAAGTAGGAGGCGAGGGAGTTGCAGAGGTCTTGCGATGGGGTGATGTCGTTGGTTCCGGCGTTGGGGTTGGAGAGCTCGCTGACGATGTTGAAGAGTTCCTTGCTGTTGTGTGCGTTGTTGTCCAGCCGGTCCTTGAATGCTGTTTTCTTGGTGGCGTGGATCAGTTGATGGTGCATTCGGGTGGCGAGCTTGAGGGTAGTCATGTTGTCCGGCGTTGGGTCTCTTCTCCAGGCTTTCTCGAGGGCTCGGCAGTTCTTCTTGGAGCTCTTGAGTTCGTCGGTGAACCACGGGGCCTTCTTGCTTCCGGGTCTGCTGGGTGGGGTCCTCAGAGGGGCGAGCTCGTCCGCGCAGGTGGAGATCCATTTCGTGAGGTTGTCGGCGGCTTGGCTGGGGTTCGGTGAGCTGGTGGGAGGGTGCTGGCTCAGGTATGCGGTGAGTTGTTCGGCTGTGATCTTGTTCCAGCTTCTTCGTGCAGCCTGTTGCTGGTGGTGGTGGACCGTGGTTCTTTTGAAGGTGAAGTGGATGCAGCTGTGGTCCGTCCAGTGGAGTCCAGTGGCGTGGCTGAAGGAGATGTCTTTGCTGGACGAGAAGACGGCGTCGAGTGTGTGTCCGGCGAGGTGGGTGGGGGTGGTCACCAGCTGCTTGAGTCCGAGGGTGGCGAGGTTGTCAAGCAGGGTGGTGGTGTTGCGGTCGTTGTTGTTCTCCAGGTGGAAGTTGATGTCCCCGAGGAGGATGTAGTCGGCAGAGGGGAGGGCGTGCGGGCTGATGAAGTCGGCGATGTCTTCGCTGAATTGAGTGCGTGGTCCCGGGGGTCGGTAGATCAGGGTGCCTCTGAGGGTGGTCTTAGGGTCGGTGTGGATCTGGAAGTGCAGGTGTTCGGCGGTTGTCAGGGTGATGTCGGCGTTGGTCGAGATACGGATGGTGTCCCTGTGGATGATGGCGATGCCTCCTCCAGTCTGGTTGTCGCGGTCTCTCCGGATGATCTTGTAGCCCTCTGGGATGGCGATGGCGATGTCGGGCGCTGAGGAGTCGTTCATCCAGGTTTCCGTGAGGAAGGCAACGTCAGGAGCTGTGGTGTCGAGGAGGTTCCAGAGTTGAACGGCGTGTCTGTGGACGGAGTGGGTGTTGAGCAGGATGCACTTGAGGTGGTTGCTGCTGGTGTTCGGCTTGGCGGGTGCTGGTATGGGGCAGTTCCGGATGCAGGTGAACTTGCAGGTGAGGCAGCTGAAGGGTCCGTGGGTGCGTCTCGGAGTGGCTCGGTAGCACCCGGGGGTTCGGCCGGTGTTGAGTGCGTTGAGGGTGGCGGCATCGTAAGTCCGGCGGGTGGGGTGGCCTCTGCGGGGGCCAGGGGTTCTGGCGCTGGGCGCGGTGCAGGCGCGGGCGGGCGCAGACGGGCTTACCTTTGGCGCACCTTCGGCGCTCAATCGGTGCTCCCGCTGCGCGCGTCCGCTGCGCGGTGGCTCTAGGGGCGTCATAAGAGAGGAGCCGGGAGGGAGGGTCTGCGGGGAGGCGGGGAGCACGGGATCCAATCGGCGGGCGGGGGGGCGGGGTCTCGTGGGAAGCGGCGGGAACCTGGGGGCTCGGTGGCGGCTGGGGCGGCGCTCGGCGGCCCTGTGGTGGCTCAGGCGGCAGGCGGCAGCAGGAGGCCCAGCAGGTAAGGAGCAGGCGGGAGGTGTGGGGGCGACCAGGCCGAGGGCACAGTGGTCACACCTGGGGCAGAGGAGAGGGTCCCCTTAAGAGGGGAGCCGGGAGGGAGGGTCTGCGGGGAGGCGGGGAGCGCGGGATCCAATCGGCGGGCGGGGGGGCGGTGTCTCGTGGGAAGCGGCGGGAACCTGGGGGCTCGGTGGCGGCTGGGGCGGCGCTCGGCGGCCCTGTGGTGGCTCAGGCGGCAGGCGGCAGCAGGAGGCCCAGCAGGTAAGGAGCAGGCGGGAGGTGTGGGGGCGACCAGGCCGAGGGCACAGTGGTCACACCTGGGGCAGAGGAGAGGGTCCCCTTAAGAGGGGAGCCGGGAGGGAGGGTCTGCGGGGAGGCGGGGAGCGCGGGATCCAATCGGTGGGCGGGGGGGGGCGGGGTCTCGTGGGAAGCGGCAGGAACCTGGGGGCTCGGTGGCGGCTGGGGCGGCGCTCGGCGGCCCTGTGGTGGCTCAGGCGGCAGGCGGCAGCAGGAGGCCCAGCAGGTAAGGAGCAGGCGGGAGGTGTGGGGGCGACCAGGCCGAGGGCACAGTGGTCAATTATCAAATGTAATAAGGCAATTCCAATGTTATCTTTTTGGAGAGATAGGCCTTGGAGTAGTAAAAAACATATCTAAGACTTTTTGACGACCAGGACATGTAAAACTTAAAATTACATGTCCCACTTTTTAAATACACTGCACCCTGACCAGTAGCATTTAATTTACAGAGTCTGGGTACATGTAGTACCACTTTACTAGGGACTTATAAGTACATTAAATATGCCAATTGGGGATATGCCAATATTACCATGTTTTAAGGAGTGAGTACATGCACTTTAGCACTCGTTAGCAGTGGTAAAGTGCTCAGAGTTTTAAGGCCAGCAAAAACGAGATCAGTGAAAATGTAGAAGGAAGGCAAATACGTTTAGGGTAAAACCACCCTAAGGCTGCCAGGTCTAACAAACATAGTCTAGCAAGCACATAAGGAAGTTCCTGTTCATAGCAGGTCTTATGTGCATAGCTGAGTACCTTAAATGGGAGCTGCTAAGCTACTGTGAGCCAATTCAGGAAACTATGTACTTCAGACATGCACAGGTCATGGCACAGTATAGCAGCAAAGGCTTGGATAGTCTACAATTTGTTGATCAGTCTCTGCCAGAGTCCCAGAAAGCTACTGTTACAATAATGAAATCTGTAGCATATTCCTGCTCTCACTATCAGGGCTCACAGATGTTGACGTAGAAATGTCAAGCTCTTTCTTTCCTAAGAGACTCATCAAGTTTAAACATGAAGAGATCAGAGTTCATTTGTTCACCCACTTGTAACCGCTTATCAAAATAGAAGCCAAAGCTTTTAACATTAGCTTTGTAAACATCGCAGCTTGCCAAAAGGCTGAATTCAACAGGCCATCCTAGAACAAGAACCTTTGTTTTGTTGGCATTGAGCATCAAGAACTTTAGGCTCATACAAGTCTGGAGTGTCAAAATACATGATAGGAGCATATCCTGAAGCTCTGAGGGCATTTGATAGAAGCTCAAAATCAGCTCAGTATCATTGGCATAGAACACTACACCTATTCATTATGATACTATGCTGCTGGACAGTGGTTGCGTATAAATAAAAGGATCATGGAAATAGAGGAACACAGTGGCACTTTGCAAGTGGCATGCATTTACATGGAACAACATTGGTATAACACTATGAACTGGCTGTATCTGTTCCAGAAAAAGGAGATCCAGGACATGCTTTGCACGACTACAATAAGATGGCATGATTTATTCTGTCAAAGGAGATGGGGAGAAATAAAGGTGTAAATCTGCCGATTGACCCCCATCCAGGCTAGCAAGTCTGCCTAGGTGGTCTTGTGCTAGTGGTGCCTAGAGCAGGATCTCAATGGTTTCTTCCTAACTTTTATAGGCAAGTTTTTTCATGTTATGTTTATTAGATTCCTTCTATAAGACTATCAATATGTTCAGATTGACAATAACTTCAGAACATACCATTTGCATTTCTCTTTCTACAAGAATGAGGCCCATGGTCTGGTCACTAACAAGGGATATTTGCCTTAAGAGACCACGCTATTCACTGACATTTGGCTATAGCATTGTACTTAATTATTCAGCTCATGGGCCCTTTTAATTTTGGTCTTCCCTTGAAACAGCAGTCCATAAAACAAAGGGCCTCATTTACGAGGACCTAGCAGCACCTTTGCACTGCCGTAGCATCACTTTTTTGTTGCGTTGGTGGCGCAATGTGCCACAGCATATTTACAACGCCACGCAAAGCCATTATATATGGCTTTTCATGGCCTTCTATGGGTGTTGCTGTGGGTGTTCCCACGCAACACCCAGGGAATCCAAAGCATTCACAGATTTATGAGGAATCTTAAACCTGGGAATGTGTCAGATTCCGACGCTTACCCAGGGGAGTCATAGGAGTGGTGCAACTAGGAGAAATATTTTTTATTCCGCCTCATTGTTTTCTCTTTTTATGAGTGCTGCATTCTGCAGCACGCATAGAAAGAGGAAAATGCCATCGGTTATTGTTTTTGTGCAGGAAGGTGTTCCTTTCTGCCAGCAACATTAATTCCTGCAATGCAGGTACCCTTCCAACATTACACATTACCGTGTGTGCATTGGTGCATGACTGCTGTTTGTATGGCAGTGCAGGGGAGAAAGACAGGAAAACGCCATATCTTCTAGATATGGCGCATTCCTGTCCTTTTCTTTTGACGCACAGCTGCACAACAGGAAGGCCAGCTGCGCTGCCATGCGTTAAACGTTTGTAAATGAGGCTATAAGTATGTTGCTTTTCTTCATTTCTTGGAAGTCAGGGCCTTGGCATCTCCATCATTAAAGGGAGTTCTGCTTTACACCTCAGGTAGGCCAAAGACAGACTCCTAACTATAACAACTTATTTCCATGTTGTCCTACTATTTTTGTCATTGAATGTTATTGTAAATATGGATACTGAATACGCCATCTGAGACCTCTATTTGTTGTTGAGCTTCTGATCCCATTTAGTAAGCCTCCCTACTTCTCTGTTGATCCTGTTTTTCTTGATCTGAGAAGTCATTCTTAGAGAAGAACTTGATGTATGCAGTTTCATCAGCCATTCAGTACAGAGAAGATTGGTACCAAGGAGAACTGTCAATTGTTTGGAAGATTATCTTAGGGAGCTATTTGGTTCTGTGGTTTGATCTTCATTTTTAGCCAGTAGAACACACATGCAGTAGTGTGGTTTAGGTGCATTGAACAATAAAATCTACATTTCAGTAACAACACGGTGATGGATTGTCCATCCTGCTCATCCGTCCCAGTGTGCTATTGAAAATCGCTTGGACTGCTGGCCTTCCGGTGGTATGCAACTTTTTCAAGTTTTTCAATTGCAGCATTTTGAGATTGTTTCATGAACTTTGTTATTATTTATAGAACTTCAGTTTCACTTGTTATTTGCCTTCACAGCTTAACTGCTTTTTCAAGATTCTTTCAACGTCTGTAATATCCTTCTTCGACAAAGATATCATCCTGGGATAGCTTGTTTTCCAATACTTCAATTTCTTGTTCCTGATACCTGCTTAACATTTCGAAAGATTACCTTTCTCACCACTGGGCGCTCAAATGTGTGTTGTCTTTTGCTAATAATCAAATTACTGAGACATGGAATGTCATAGTATCTGTTTAATGCTGAGTATTGAAACATTATGCAGATTATAAAATCTATATTTTCTCTGAACTGCAATGAAAATCTGCAGTTTCTGCCCTCTGTCTCTTATTTTTCCTGAATCGCCTGGTAGACTAGATTGGATGCATGAGATACATTACCAGGCTCCCTGGTGATATGATAAAACTTCTTCGAAACACATCTCAGCTACTACCAACTGACAAGTGCAAACAAAATTAGTTATGAAATCCTTATTAAATATTTTAAACCAGCAATTCACATTAAACAATTCATCTTTAATGGTTATTATAATATTTCTCTTTTAAAAAACAGAAGAGTCTACAATAATCTATTAACCTGTTCATTTTTTATACCCGATTGAATACTCACATACATTATAGTGAGTGTTGATGCTGTGATATAAGGAGTTCTAAAGAGGCCAGGCAAATCTCTTATGTAGAATTGTTGTGTTGATTCTGGGAACCTTTATGCATTGCTCTGGTGAAGTTAGGAAACATGTTTGATTTTATAATTGAATAAACTGCAAAGGTATATGGCCTATCAAAATACAAGTACCCACTAGGGATATAACTACAGCATTTTACAGCTACCTGTAAAGGGGCACTTTAAGTACAGACTTGAACCATTTTTTATAAGTCTTCAAGCATGTTTGTGTTGTGTAATGATGCATCTTTCACAGCATTATTTCTCTTTCTTGTACTCATCTGCACTACTCGCTAATCACCCCAACAATACATTATGTGGCATTAGCACATAGTGATAATTACATGAGCATGCGAAAACTAAAATTGGTATTTAATCAATTTCTTATCGGAAATACAGACGAATTTCGTTAATACAAAAAAGTACAAATCAACGTATGAATACATTTAAGGAAACTATTTTCCATGACTAAAGAATGTCACATGCAGTCATAGGCATTCCTATATAGACACTTGATTTTTTTCAAATGTTGTTACAAAATGTGTTTTTCCAAAGGAGTTATACACAATACAAAGCCCCTGCAATGTCTCACATCCCTTATCATTATTGCTCCAATGGAATCTACAAATGCTTGGATGCATGTATTCATTTGCACCATGCATTTTGAGCATTAAAAGTAATACCTTGATGTACCATCTATATTAGGAAACTGGTACTCACTTAAAATGTTTGGGTAGAACCAAGGCAACCTTTATGCCGAAATATGAAACGTTACATCATGCTTTCTAATTATGATTTATAGATTCACATAGCACGGCTTATCACCCGTGAGTGTATCCAGGCGCTGCCCATGGGCACGGAGAGATTTAGCGGCATATCAGCAAGGAATGGCGATGAATAACGCATCGCCGTCTATCTCTGGAATTTATCGCCGTGGTAGCGCGTTATCAACAACGCGTTGCTCCAGGGCGATAAAAATTCCAGAGATAGCGGGGGAAATCACCGTTTTGCAGGGAACATCACTGGTTTTCCAGCGATGTTTCCTGCAAAAGGGCGATAACCTTGCTGATACAACCCTGTGGTCGTAGCAGCATGATCCACCCCCTATTTTAGGGATGGGTAAGTCAGGATTTTAGCAGATGTTAGTTTTTGGAGAAAACAGCGGTTTTCTCCAAAAACTAACGTCTGCTAAAATGCTGGGGTAGCCTTGTAAAAATCGCGATGTGCACATCAGCGATATTTGCAAGGCTGTACTGCCCAGTGACGCCCACTTTGCATCTCATTAGGATGCTAAGGGAGGCGTTGGGAAAAAGGGTGCTAACATGCGATTATGCATGTTAGCACCCTCTTGTAAATAGGGCGATAAAGCCAAAAAAGTGGAGATAAAGCCCTTGTTAATATGCCCCTAAATGATTTTGCCAAGACCATAAGATGTTGAGCCCACGCAGAGACACAAACCCAAATACTCAACTCCCAAGCGGGCAGCTCTGGCCACTGCACCACATCCTCTTAACTCTTTAGTTGAAGGTCTAATGTGAATCGTAGCTTCTTATTAGGCCTAGGAGTAATTTTAATTATGCTGGAGTAATCAAAGTAATTTCGGTAATTTTTACGTTACTCTTTGACACGGAATTACCAATAATTAGGCAATTACACCCACTTGAGTAATTAAGAGTGGGGGGAGGAATTATCACAGAAACAATGAGTTTGGCAAGTGCGAGCGCTATACCTGCTGTTTTGCATTTTGTGCTAAAAAAAACTAGGGGCATTTCAGCAACAACCGGCGATAATTATCGCTAAGCGCACTTAGCGCTAGGATAATTATCGCAGGCTAGCTTGGATTTTTATCTCTGAGATAGCGTGCTATTAGCAACGCTTATCTCAAAAGCGATAAAAGTCCTCAGGCTAACTGCTTAACGTGAGATTATCGCTGGAAACCCAGCGATAATCTCATGCAATGTGGCGTTAGCTTGATGATAGGAACTCACAAACTTAGCCATGATATCCACCTTCCATAGGATATCATGACTAAGTCAGTCCTGAAGCAGGCGTAAGGAAAGTAGCGATAACTGGAGTTATCGCTACTTTTCTTGCCGCTATGCGTCATAGCGTGGGGCTTGATGATAGGAGAAATGTCGCTTAGTGACATTTCTCCGGTCATGTTAGGTCAGGAACGCCCACTTTGCATCTCATTAGAGATGCAAAGCTGGGTGTTAGGAATTCCTATGCTAACGCACGTTTTCACGTGTTAGCGTGAGCTTGCTAATTAGGCGATACAATTATCGCCGCTTTTCGGCCAAAAACGGCCGCAAAAGCGGCGATAATTCTATCGCCTCGCCTTGCTGATATGCCCCCTAGTCCTAAATGTCTGGAGCAAGTTGTGGGAAAATCCTACCTAAAAAAACGCATTTTAGCAATACTATTCTTTTTCTGTGGCATTTAGCACGATTACTGAGCGCAAAATACATCGTCGTGTCTATTTAGGAAGCATGGGGCATTTTTGCGCTAAGCAAATCCCTCTAAATTCATAACTACTTTCGTTATGGAACTCTGTCTACTCTTGCAGAATCTTTAGGAAATTATGCGTGTTTATGGAATTACGCAATTGTTTAGACTTGAAAATGTTAAATTATATTAAGTAATTATGATGCGACACACACGTTACTATTTCCTTGAGAGGTTGCATTTGGAAAAGAACATCACGCACAGTGCTGGATAATGTGTATTATCCTTCCTGCTTTCTCCATCACTATGCAGTCTATCCCCCATCCTAGTATGGGTAAGCATTATAGCGATGGTTGCTGATCATGGAGCAAAATGCAATGAGATATTGTAATACAAAAGGGCAGAGAATTCCCATAGAAGCCCATGTTGACACCAGAACATGGGCTTCTATGGGAATTCTCAAGGGCATATTATCAAGCCCATTATCGCCGCTTTAGCAGCAGTTTTCTGCTGCTAAAGCGGCGATAATATTAACGCCGTTTCTTGATAATATGCCCCATAGTAACGCCAGGGGTCTTGTTACATCCATCATTTAATTGAAGCACTCTGTTGCTCAACAGCTTTCCTTAGGATATCTTTTTAGAAAATATAGCCGAGTCCCTATTGGATCAGTGAACATTTGTTCCTTAATTGGTCAGCCTGAAGTAACCACATGTAATTTATGATTTTGAAATACATGGGAGAACAGTAGACACAATGCCATGGCAACAAGCAGAAAATTATAAGGTACTACATAAGACAACTTTGTTCATAAGCCATCCAGTTGCCATAGTATACGTGAGCACATGAGGTAGTTTGACAACAAACGCCATGGCCAAGCTGTGCTAGGGTGAGTCAGGAATCAACTAGAAAATGGTTTCTGCAAATTATATATTTCTGATACACATTAAATAGGAAAATAAGCTATATTGTGCATCTTGGTGGAGTTCAGAGCATGTCTAGAAAACTTTCAATAACTTAATGGGTTATTTGTCCAGGGTGTCCAGCGTGTCCTGCATGTATATTTTGAAGACTGTATCAAAGAATATGGCCTTATGAGTGAGTTAATGCGATGTTAACCTTTAACTCGTTGAATGCAGATTTTCACATCCTCTATATTACTTCATTGATGTGGAGGACATTAACGTCTCTTCCTCCACATTGAGCAAAAAAATACTTGTAGTGCAAGCACCCAAAGGATTTTCATTTTCTCAAATAATGTCTCAAGACCCCTAGAAAACCCTAAAGGGTGTTCCATGTGAACCTCCTCAAACTTCACTTTGAGAGGTCTGATGTCAATATGCTACTGATGACAGATGAAGGGGTGGATGAGGGCATTTCTCCATCACCCCTGGGCTCACACAGCTGTGCACTCATGACATATGCACTGTTAAAAATAAAATGTGCAGGCTGGCAGACAAGTTGAGGGCCAGTATCAAGAAGGAGGTCTCCAAGATGCTGGGGTTAGGGGTAATTGAGCCCTCCAACAGTCCCTGGACCAGCCCTGTGTGCTGGTACCCAAGGCTGCCCCACCGGTCAACACCCTAGAACTTAGGTTCTGTGTGGACTACAGGGGACTCAATTCCATCACAAAAACTGGTGCACCCTATCCCCCGAGTTGATGAGTTAATTGACAGTCTGGGCGCTGGCAAGTTCCTGAGTACATTTGATCTTACTTCAGAGTACTGGCAGATTGCTCTGACTTAGGGGCAAAAGAGAGGTCTGCATTCTCGACCCCAGATGGCTACTTTCAGTTGAGGGTGATGCCCTTTGGCTTAAAGAATGCCCCTGCCACCTTTCAGAGATTGGTCAACAGTGTCCTGGCTGAGAAGGAGGCATTCTGTGCCACCTAACTAGACAACGTGGCTGTCTACAGTTCCAGCTGGAAAGAGCACCTGTACTACCTCCAGGTGGTGGTCAGGCCCTGCAACAGACAGGCCTGACTATCAACGCCAGTAAGTGCCAGATAAGGCAGGGTTCCGTGGTATATCTGGTCCACATGGTGGGCGGGGGAAAGGTGCAGCCCCTCCAGGCCAAGATTGAGACTATCCTGGCCTGGAAACCTCCTAAAAGACAGACTGAAGTGAGGGCCTTCCTGGGATTCACAGGATACAATAAGTGGTTTGTTAAGCGATATGGCACCATAATTGCTCCCCTTAACAGAGCTGACTTTGAAGAAGCAGCCCAGAAAGGTGATCTGCACAGAGTCCTGACAGAACGCCTTAGACACCCTCCTGGAGGCCATGTGTACAGCACCTGTACTTAAGATTCTTGACTTCTCTAAGGAGTTCACAGTGCAGACAGATGCTTTAAAGCATGGCATAGGGGCTGTCTTGGAACAGTCTAATGAGGAGGGCCTAAACCAACCGGTAGCCTGCATTAGCAGGAGATTAATTCAGAGGTAGTGTGTGATTGGAAGAAATGCCTTTGCTGCGGTATGAGCACTGAAGAAGCAGAGACCACGCCTGTTTCGGACTCACTTCCAGTGTTGGCTCATGCAAATGAGGGGTGAAAATCCCAAACTGTTGAGGTGGTTCATCTCCCTACTGGAAATGGACTTCATGGTGGAACACCGTGCTGGTTCAGACCACACCATTTCAGACGGTCTATCCAGGTTCTTATGCCTTAGTGATGAGAGCCCCTAAGAGGCAGGGAGGTTCTCCCCACTTTCACCTGGGGGGGCAAATGTTAGACCTGCCAGCCTTAGGGTGGTCTTCCCCCAACCATTTTGCCTTCCTCCTCCATTGTTGCTGACCTTAGGACTCTTTGCACTTTACCATTGCTAATCAGTGCTAAAGTGCATGTGCTCACTCCTTAACCCCTTCCCTGCTCATGACGGAGCCGCTCCGTCATGAGCCACGGTTGCCGTGTGCTCATGACGGAACGGTTCCGTCATGTTACGGCCGTTGGCGGCCGCTCCGCCTACGCGGCGCTGTTTCCCCGCCTGTGCGGGGGGACAACGCAAATGGGCGGAGTCATGACGGAACCGTTCCGTCATGAGCACAGCTCAACCGTGCCTCATGACGGAGCGGCTCCGTCATGAGCACAGCGCCACCGCGCTGCCCCCCCCGCACCCCCCAGCACCGCGGCGGAAGTCCCGCCGCAGTGAAAGGGTTAAAGCATAGTAATGTTGGCTTATTCCCAATTGGCATATTCAATTTACTTGAAGTCCCCAATAAAGTGGCACTACATGTACTCAGGGACTGTAAATTAAATGCTACTAATGGGCCTGCAGCACTCATTGTGCCACCTGCTTAAGTAACCCTATACATATGTCTCAGGCCTCCCATTGCAGCCTGTGTGTGTGCAGTTTAAAACTTCCATTTCAACCTGGACAAATAAACCTTTTTCCAGGCCTAAACCTTTTTTTAATACTTAAAGGTCACCCCAGGATAGGCCCTGGACAGCCCAGAGGACATGGTACAGTGTATTAAAAAAAGTTGAACATGTACGTTTTAGCTTTACATGTTCTGGTAGTAAAAAACTCTTAAATTCATTTTAAATTAGTTTTTCAGTATTGCAAGGCCTACCTCTCTCATACGATAACATTTCATAAGGTGTAATTTCCAAATGGGAGCAGATGACTGTACCATCCTCCCCAGCCTGGTAGCATGTAAATGAATCACGCCACACACGGAGTTGGTATTACACATCTTTAGTCTCTAGAGTGTAACTGGTAACTGAAATGTACTGCGTCATGAATTTTATTAACCGCACCCAATCGCAAACATCACTAGACTACAGAGTGTGTTAGGGACCGTACGGGTCCCGCGATCTATAGTACACAAGACACTACACCTCCCCTTTGTTACATATAAAGATACAAACAAAACATATATACATCATAGTTCCTCAGTGAGTCTCCAAGGTGCTTGAACCATGCTTCAAGATCTCGTGGTGTAGGCTGAGGAGACACAGGAGAAACAACTACAGCAGGCACTGGTGAGCTAACCACTGAAGCAGTACTGGGGCTCTCCTGGCCCTCTGGTGCCAGAGTCTCACTCTGGATGTCTGTAACTGATAGACTCCGAGGCAGGTGCTTGAAATGTGGGGAATCCCTCGTACTGGACTTTCCAGGATGGTGAGCAGTCATCACGTGTCCCTTACTAGTCACCACTTGCAATGGATCAGCATCGAATGGATCATCAGATTTGTGTTTTCGCCTCTGCTTGAAAAGGACACGATCCCTTTTCTGAAACATAATGTTCGAAGCAAATCAATGCTTATCTGCATTACTCTTCATTTTGGACTTGTGAGATGAATCAGTGAGTCAAACTTTCTGAATATCAATTGTTCTTTCAGTTGTCCACTGGGGCAGCTTGGTACCCATGGCCCTCCAAAACATCAGGGTGGCCGGGCTTTCGCAGGTTGTAGAATGAGGGGTAGATCTGTAGGTACGAAGGGTAGAATGAAGAATTGACTTGAGCTCATGTCGCTCTGTCCCTCCAGCGTACTGGACTATATTTTTAAGAGTGCTCATCAAACATTCAACACTGCCAACAGCCTGTTGCCATTGAAGTGTGCTTTTCTGATGCTTGTTATTCAAATGAGTAAGAAAGTCTTTGAATTCCCGACCACTGAGTGGTGAGCCATTGTCAGATTTTATAATGGACAGAACACCCCAGATTGCAAAGATGCCTTCTAATCTTTCAATTACTTGATCGTGAGTGATTGACAAAAGGCTTACCACCAGAGGAAACCGAGAGTACTCATATATAATTAGTATGAGGGAATGGGTATTTTCCCAGCAGGTGGACAATGGTGTAGTCATACTCTGGCAACCGTAACACCACGTCTTAATGTGACGGGGCATCTTCGCCTTGAATTGCCAAAAATAGTGAGCAGTGCTTGTTTATCAGTAACAAACATAAAATGTTTCCCATACAGAAGCACATGAAAGTGTTTGAAAGCTCACTCAACACCTAGGCTTTCTTTCTCAAGCTGCGAGTAAGCTCATCAGTCTAGCATAGGCTACAATACGCCTTTGTGCTTTTGCCTTTCCACTATGTTGGGCAAGAATCGCACCCAAATCCACTAGGCTGGGATCCACAACAATCTATGTAAGCAATTTCGGATCAAAGTAGTCCACTTCAGTAGCATTTTCAATTGCATGCTTAATTGTCTTGAAACTTTGTACATGCTCCAGTGACCACTGAAATGAAACATTCCGTTTTGTTAACCCTCTCAATGGGGCGATCACGGTGGCAAAGTAACGGATGTACCTGGAACAGTAGCTGGCCGTTCCAAGAAAAGAAAGCAGCATGGTTTCATCTTGAGGCAGGGAGGAAGATGATAAAGCCTGAACCTTGGCTGGATCTGGAGTCATTCCCCCATCAGCGACAATGTGCCAAAATAGTTGTCTTTTTATTTTGTGAAATTCGCAATTTTCAGCATTTGATGTAAGACCTCCATCAGCAAGTAGACAGCACACTTGTGTAAGAGCTCTATCATTGTACTTTCGTGTGGCCCCATCACTGTAATTGAAAGCATGTGTGACAGGCTGTATAATGCGATGAATATCTTGGAAATGTTCGGCAGCAGGAGACACTCTGAAACTCAATCTTTTGTATCTGAATAAACCAACATGAGTTTCAAAGGTAGTAAGGTAAATGCAATTTTCTTCCAAGTTGAGTTGATATCAAGGTGCAAAAAGACTTTGGCACCATTCAACTGGGTAATCATATCCGTGATGTGCAGACCTGGATGTTTTTCTCTTTTGTTTGCCTTGTTTGTTTGACATATGTCCACACAAATTCGCTCAGATCCTCCACTGTCCTTTTTAGGTACCATCACTATCATTGACACCCATGGCATTGGGCCAGTAAAGCGCTCAATGATATCATGTTTTAGCAAAAGTCTCAATTTCTTTTTCAACTGCCTCTTGTAGATGAACTGCAATTCAACAATGTTGTTGAGCAGCAGGAGGAATTTCCTCATTAATGTGGATCTGCACTTTCATTGTCTTAAGTTTTCCTAATCCATGAAACAATGGCGGAAACTGATTCACTATGCTGTGATGAGAATTGATATTGTAATTCACAGAAATTAGTCCCATTTCAGCAGCATTGCTGAAACTGAGTAGACAAGTACTCAATGAAATGCCCTGAAGGACATGAATTAGGGCTTGTACCTTAATATTTTTATGTTTCATAGTCGCCATAAATGTACCTTGACTTTGCAATGGTGTTGAGGCTGCCCACGTATATTCTGGTTTAAGACGGGGCACCAGAGACAGTTCATGGTACTTTTCAGGTGGCATGATGTTTATCAACGCATTACTGTCTATAATGAACGGTATACAGTAACCGTTGAATGTCAGTTTGATTTTTGCACCGTGTCCAAAGGAATTTTGTGATTTCACTTCTTGAACCTTTTTCAACTTGTATTTTTCTTTGCAGGAAGCCAAACCCAAATGGACATGTCTTTCCGTGGCCAGCATTGACATTGCACACCGATCTTCACTGTTGTTCGACAGTGGTTTGAAAGAACCTCTCGACAAAGAATTAATTAACATTCAACCTCTTTCAATTTCTACTTACCTCAACTGATTTTGCCATTTATTTTGGTTGGTGTGACTGGAAGGCTTCTGGAACATTCTGGCAGCCATTTTGACTTCACGACGTGATGCACTGGCAGCCATTTTGTGTTCACGACGTGATGAATTCACTTTTTCTCTTGCTTTGCAAACTGTTACAAAAGGTTCTCTTTCCCTCAGCCTTTACATACTTGCCCAATGACGGGGTATTTACCTTCATGCAAAAAGGAAAATTCACAATGATAATACAACTTCCTTTTCTTTGGAGACATCACTTTGTGTCCTTTTACCATGGGCTTTTTCTTGCTCTTTACATTCAAGGCCAATTCACTCTGGGCCCCTTCGGTACCCATGTCAGTAACTTGTTTGTCAGTACGTTCTTCTCCTCTGGCAGCCAAGAGCACATGCTCCAGACTGAGAATTTCTCTCAGCATTCGGGGTCTGAAGAAATTAGACAGGCAACCATCTATGACTTTGAGACTAATGATTTCTTCGTCATTGAATTTGTTGAACTTACAGTGTTTGTTGAGCATTTTATTTATTTCAACAAATTCATCCATCGTTTTATCATCTCTCTTTCTCTCCTGATTAAAGATACATTTCACAGTCAACATTCAGCATCAGATAGAACTTGAGGTTCAATTCCATCGCTTCTTTCACTCCTTGACCTGTTATGTTCTTAGGATATTTTATGATCTTTTTGTCATCCGTTATTTCTAGTGTATCAATGAAATCATCAAAGGTTTTAATCCATGCAGTCCATTGGGTGCCAAGACTCTGCTTTTTAGTGGCATCAAATAAATACGGCAATTTGAAGAAAATGGTGCATCATACTTTGTACTGTTTTCTGCAGCTACTGCTAGGATTATATGCTGTTCAGGCCGCACTTGACCTACTTTATCTTCTGGCCCACTGGCTAGTGTGTGGAGCGTCGTGCCCAACCAGAGGTGATTAGGCACCATCTTCTTCTTTGCCAGTGAGTAGCAGTTTTGTCTCTTGCTCTTGTTCTTCACCACTCTCAACCTTTTGCATTGTACCTGGTTTTCACTGCCCTTAGCATTGCCGTACTGTATGAATGTTGGCGCTGTGTTAAGTTGTGGCATCACACTTCTTATCTCAGTCGCATTAGCAATTTTCTGACCAACAATAAACGAAACCTTCTGTTGGGCCTTCACTGTTTTAAAAGGTCTCTTACTGGCGGAAGTTGAGCTTTGACTCCCCATATGCCAGCCGTTGATGCTTCACTTCAACTGAGGTTCATGTGATATGCACTAGCCGCTTGCTGGACCTTGGAAACCACTCTGGGAGAGCACTCTAGACTCTTCAGGTAGCATGGTTTACGCATCCCCTATCTCATTGTCAGCTGTATCATCTTCCCCAGCCAGGTAGCGTGTAAATGAATCATGCCACACACGGAGCTTAGTATGTAATGTCTTTATCCTCTAGAGTGTAACCAGTAACTGAAATGTACTGCATCATGAATTTTATTAACCACACCCAATCACTTACATAACTAGACTATGAAATCCGTTAGGGACCATAGGGCTCTTTAGTATGCAAGACACTACAGTGACCAGCTCATGTTCGGTGTCTTTGGAATTGTAATAAAAAATCCGCTCTTATGGTAAAGTCGGATTTTAAACTACTAGTTTGAAAATGTCACTTTCAAGAAGTTGAAAAATATATGATAGAGCATGCACTCCTTCCCTTTAATGTTCCAAACTCCGGGATCTTACTCGTAGATGCGTGCGTCCAATGTCCGTGGATCGCCCCGAACCACAGCAATACGAAAGTATTAAAGAAAGAGCACTCCTCTTGCGCTCCCGCTGTCGCACAGCAAAGAGTGGGAATCAATCCCACCAATGTATATCATTTAACCAGGTATTCCAGTTTAAACTCATTATAACCGTAGCTGTTTACTTGTCCAATATTAAAATCATACACCATTATTCTTTCATCATGACGGAGACAGTATGATTGAATCTGCAATCTTTATTGACATCTTCAAATACCGGCTGTATACTAATCCAGGTTTATACACAGGTACGTTCAAATCAATCACTTTTTGAAGTTAACACGCTGTGTGAATACCCAATGCATTTCGAGCCTGCTTGGCTCTTCGTTAGGGGTTGCTAGAGCAAATACAATGAACAGCTTAATCACTTACATGAACGATATGTAAAAAACAACGTCAATGTAGGACAAAAACTTCAACCCATCTATGTTCTTCCTAATCAAACGTTATTCAAATAATAATAAATTGGTACCCCATTTGCTTCCTTATCCCACCCAAAAACACTAATCACCCTCAGTTTGATGTAAACATAAATGACAGTGTGCCACCCATTCACCAAAAGACTCGTTCCTTTGTTCATAATCCCCCTATGTTCTACGCCTCCTACATTCACCAACACCCCACTTTCTCCATATCCCTCGTATGTTACCTTTCAGTAAAACGGTCGACTTCAGTGCTCTGACCTCTCATCCTATCCTCCACAAACACGCTGCTTCCTCCACTTCCTAAACGTTATCCCAAATCGTCAGCTGTGCTCGCTCTTGCTTTTAAGTATTCGTGCTACTTGTTACCAAGCCGCCCCCACGTGACCGTTTTCCCCAGCTGCTGTAATCAATTGGCTACATAACTCTAACGAGAAACACCCACTCCCATAATACACCTCTCTTCCCCACTTAAAGTTACGCGCTGACCCCATATTCTGAGTCTTTTGCATACATGTGTATAAGACGCTCCCCCGTACTCATTTACCACAACCAAGCATCACCCTTTCCTATTAATAATGTAACAAAACCATTGCGGTGTAACCCAATTTCTTACAACATGCTACAGTTCGTAGGTGACATTTCACTTGTGATTTGCTGTATTTCCTGCATGGTTTACTGTGGCCTTAATGGATAGTTAGAAATGCCAATCAGGAGTTAGCAAATTCTGTCATGTTTTTAGGGTCTAAGCACATGAATTGGTGACTGGACAGCAGGCCCATTACCCAGAGTGATAACCAGTGGCAAAGATCAAATCTATCATGTTTTGATCAGAAATGACTGATAAGCATAAAAAGTCTTTTGTCTTTAGGTTGTTTGTCCAAATCGACACCACAACACATGAAAGGAAGACTGCAGGTATATCCAGTTCAGGTTTATATATTGAGTTACATGTAACGTAAAATAGGTGCAAATGTTGAGCCCTACCAGCAGCTAGACATCACTGCCACCAAGAGGCACATCACACAGTGCTCACCTAAGGTACTCTGCTGCAGGCACACATGGGGAGTGATCCAGCGTGAGACCAGGGAAGAAAAAGAGAGAGAAGGAGGCAAATTTTACAACTACCCCTTCTTGCGTCGCAGACCCGACGTCACACTAGCTCATTCACACACGCGTTCATTGGTGGGGCCCATAACACCAACACTCGCACGTCTCCACTCACGAGTCTGCAAACAGGAGGGATGATGATTTCACACTGGACATGTGGGGGGGTACCTTATTACCTATAGAAAAGAAAAGTTATATTACAGAATATATATTAGCATTTGCCACCTATAGATTCCTAATCCTAAACATCAAGGCACTCCACCACTTGGTCGACGGACCAATTAGTTGGATTGGTTGATGGTGATTTAGAACCAGCTAAAACACATTTAAGACTCAGAATCCTCTATTCTTTTCATTGAAAAACCACAAACTTGTAATTTCCGTTAATCATATTTGTTTATCTAAATATTATTTGCAATTATTAATAGCATTTATTGTCGATCAAAGTTTAGAATTGTATTCAATGAATACAAATCGCATGACATTTTATATTTACCTATTCTTGCTATCTGGATTTTTCTCTAATTCATTTGGCTCTGCATAACCGAATTTAGCCGTTAAATTGTCCAAATAAAGCAGACCAAAGCTCAAAGTGCGAAAGTTCTTTGCTCAGCACGTTACAGTCCTAAAGATCTCCAAAGGACCAGAAATCGTGCATGCATCTGTCATCGTCTGTGGGGTCAATAGAGCTGTGCAGTCATCGAAAACCACAGAATGCCAGCATAGATGTCGGGAAAAATGGGAATGGAATGCCCCTCCCTATTCTACTACCCTTTTTATAATAAAATTCAGGATAACATGAAACATTCTTAGGCTAAGAAAGAAGGTGATTGGCTGGTTAGGGAACGTCCGATTTTTATAATATGAGGTTCTCATGGATTTTGCTGGTTCATTTCCTCTGTCCATGTTGCCCTTATGCAACATTGTTGAAGATTTACTTGTATGTCCCAATTGTTCATTTAGACCAGATTTTATTGACTGAAGTTTGGCAGTCCTCCATGTTCCTATCCTTGACCAGGAACACTGTGACTTGTGGTCGCCTGGAAGTTCACGGAGCCATCCGAGTCTGCGCAGTAGGCATCGCGCTCACGAGACGGTGGCAACTTCTGAACTCCATTTCGGATGCCATATTTTGGTAGGCCCAAATGCCAACTTAAGCGAAACAAACACAAAAGAATAATTAATACAAAGAAATGAAGATTCTAATGTTAAACCCTCACTAATCCCTTTATGTATTAGTATTTTCACACCCATAATTGGTGAGTTATATGGACTGCTCATTATTTCCCTCAAAATACCTTGTTCAATCATTCTCTCTATTATAGGAGTGACTCCTGCAATTATTTCGGGTGTCAATTTGTACTGCGGAATATTTGGGTAACTTACTCCTTCCTTTACAGAAATGTTTACAGGATCTACATTTTTCATTAATCCCACATCTTCTCCTGTGAAATCCCATACCTCAGTTTTTACTATTTTCTTCAATTCTTGAGGCAATTCCTCGGGGTCAAATACAGCAAATGCCTCGGTAATTTCAGGTTCCATATTAGCTATAGTCATTTTGTACAGTACATCCTCATCAGGAGACTCAAAAGCTATGCCATCAGGAGTACAGAAGATTGTGCAGTTCATTTTGCACAGCAAATCTCTCCTTAACAATTTACAGGGCTTGAATCGCACACGACAAAACGGTGCATTTCAGAAAATTTCCCTATTTTAACTTTAACTGGTTCAGTGAGATATGTTTTTATCTGTCTGTTGGATCCTCCAACTACTTGGATTGTTTCATCTGAGAGAGGAAGATTTTTGACATCAGCTGGCCGAGTAGTTGAACGAGTAGCACCAGTATCTACTAGGAAAGTAATGTTTTCGTCATTTACCTTTCCATCCACAAAAGGACCTGTCTGGTCTACTTCTAGAGTTGCGCCAAGTACGCACTCGTCTTCCTCCCCTCGGCACCGTCAATAGCTTTCTTCTGACTCACTCTCATCACGTTGTAGCCAATACTGCGAAACAGCACTAGCGCGCGGCAGCTTAGTTACCTATTCTTCGTTGTAGAATCCTGTCTCATTACTGTATTTCTGAGGATTTACGCTCTGTGGAAAAGGCGGTTTTGGCGCCTGACACTGTTGGGCAACAACCTGCTGCTGTCGCTGCGGTTGACAACTCACCTCATTCTGCACCTGTGAATTCAATGATGCATTATCACCATTAGCACTTAGGGAAAATTTACACTCGGTTCTCCAATGCGCTATTCTTCCGCAATTATGACATGGCCACTTCTTTTTGGCTTCTTCTAGACTAATCTGTCCTTTCCCTTTCCTAATGTTGGGTTTTTGTCTCATGCTCGTACCATTTGCTTGTTCAATCAATTGAGCTTCCTGTCTCTCTGCCACTTTTACTTGAGCCCACATGACTTTTACTTTTAATTTACGCTGCTTTGGTTCAATCTCGTCACTAAAATATTTTGCATGTCTCAGTACTTCATCTATCTTTTTATTTTGCCAATCTACTGTATGCTGTTTAATCATTTCACTTACTTCAGGACGCAACCCGTACACAAATTGATATACAAAATTACTCAAATCCTTTTCACTCAAATTTTCATCACCACTGTATTCCTTAAAAGCTAGTAACAATCTTTCGTAATAGGCATGTACAGACTCTTTCACTTTTTGATGAGTTCTATCAATTTTTACCCAATCAGTTTCTTTAGGAGGCACTTTATTTTTCAGAAAGGTAACTACCTGTTCATATTTTCTCATTACTTCTGGATCAGGAGCACCTGTTTTTGGATCTCTAGAGTATTCTTGAGTAGGCCAACCTATTGTAATTTTACATTTGCCCATAGGTCTGCTGGTACAATTATGTCAAATAAACTATTCAAATCAATCCATAGTACTTTTGATAATTTTACAAACCTGTCCGCCTGCCTGTACCACTCAACCGGCTTCTCGCGCAAGCGAGGAAAATCATTGGTGAATGATAAAATATCTTGTCTGGTCCAGGGGACATGCACATAGCCTCCACCTGGAATCTCCCTCATGGGACATTCAGTTACCACCTTTTTTTTTTCTCTTACTGGATAAGCTGCAAACATTTTGTCTGTCGCATCGTCTCATTTTCGAAACCATCTACTTTTCCATTTGTCTACATCACCCCATTTTCTCTGTAAAATAATTAAGTCTTTAATCTGAGTTGTTCGTCCTGCAGTATTCAAATTTTCAATATCTTTTTCAGAAAAGTCTACTCTGTATGGTTTTTGTAATGACTTCACCTTTTCAAAGTCGATACCCATTTCACTTGCTACTTCTTCCAATCTTTCATGTAAATTTCTTGCTCTCCACGTTATACTTTTGCATAGAAACATTAAATCTTCATCTTGATAGGCTTTTAACTTTTCTGTGGGAATAGTTCCTACTATTAATTATCCTAAAACTATTTTTATTTTGGACACATCTAAAGGTCGAGGCTCAGCATCTTTTTGCTGTAAACTCCTTAACCATTCACTTAATTAATCAGAAGTAGGACCTACAGAAATCATTTCATTTCGTGTTTGTTCTAATCTTTTTGGTGACCCTGGTACTGATTCTGTCGTCATTATTGCTCTTTTTGCTAGACTCTGATTTACTGTCAAATCTTTAGGAGTACTTTCTTCAGAAGTTCCTACCGCTTGTCCCCAGGGATTTTCTCTTGAACCTCTTCTTTGCATTTCATTTTGTTTATTACTGTTATAAGGAATCGTCCGACAATGCTCACTATCCTTTTGTTTATCAAAAATAGGCTTTACAGGTCCTATTGTTACAGGAACAGTTACAGCTTCCATGTTTTTAGTCAATTCCCTAATCTTTTCGGTTAACTCTAAAGTGGTTCTGGCTAATTCAGCTGAATTTTCATTTTTCATTTTACCAGGTTGTGTATTTTCTGTTTCTCCAAAGGGATTATTTCTTCCTACCTCATGTGGTATTGATTCACATTTTATATTATGTGGTCATTCTTTTACTGGGGCACTTGGTGTCAATAATGTTGAATTTGGTTGATACGGAGTGGATTTTTAAAAAACATGTCCTCAAGAACATCATCCTCCGACTCATGCACACCATAACCATAACCTTCTGATCCTGTATGATTTCTCTTTTCTGTACATTTTCTACTAATAGTCTCTTCAGCACCTCTCATAGGGAACATACCATCAGTCATATTGGTTGCACTTCGCCATCTCCTCATTCTGTCATCATGATTCTCTTGTCCACACGGTCTACCAAACATATATTTATACCTTCCGCCACTCCGCTGTCGTTCTCTGTCATACATCTCATCTTCCCATTCTGTTAATGCTTCAAACTGAGTAGGTCTAAGTCTTGGTTCTAATTTCATCATTTTCTCTCTCAAATTCCTCAATACCGCTAAATTAAATGAACCATGTTCCGGAAATGCTAAAACTCCATCATCTTTTGTATACTTTGCCCAATTGTCTAACCAAATACATGTATGATAGCCATATTTCGCAACCATAAAGGATGCAGGTAATTTCGGAGGAAGAAGCAACTGTCCCTCTCTAGTCACAATCGGTTTGTCCTTTTTAAATAAGTTCTTGATCTTTCCGAACCAGTACTTTTTCTCTTTCTCTGGTGGATCGTAATACATCATTTTCTTTTCTTATTATCGCTAGATGTCGCCTACGACTATTCTGTTTGTCTTATTCAATGGCAGCGTGACTCACACCAACGCACCAATCCGAAGCGTCTATGTCACTTTTGCAATTCTCCAATCCCAGTGCGACTCACACCAACGCACCAATCCGGAGCGTCTATGTCACCCTGTAATTTTCCACTCCTAGCGCGGCGTACACTAACGCACCAATCAGGAGCTTCTACGTTTCTTACTGACTGGCCAATCCCAGCGCGGTCTTTTCTGACGTCAGCTTTTCTTGCTACTCCTGCTTCTGCTGACCCCTCCTTTACAAAATGTATCGGCAAACTTTCTTACGTTCTCTTTTACTCAAATTCTGTTAGTAACGACATAAAAACGCCACCATTATCTGTTTCGCTAACAAAAGAGATAGTCTTGACCTTTTTCACAAGAATTCCGTCTTTCCCGAGAGCAACGCTTACCTCTGCCCTACTACGGAATCATTACATCCGTCGATAAAGTAGCACTTCCCTCTACCTTACCCTTCTAGCAAGCATTAACTAACCGTTTCTCTGGAAATAAGACACCTGTTGGAGATGCACTGCTCCTGAGAAATAAAACCAGAGTTTCACAATTGAGTCGAATGCTATTTCATTTACACACTTTCATACGGAAAATGTAGTTCATTCACACAGAACCCTGTCTTTCTCGAGAGCAGCGCTTACCTCTGCCCTACTACAGAATTATTACATTCGTTAATAAAGTAGCATCTACTTTACCCTTCTATCAAGCTTAGGGAACACCTATTACCTTTCCAGTGATAAGCGTAATCAGAGTTCACGTGGACTCCTGTTACTTAAGACCAAAATTTCACAGGTGGCCTTCGCTACCCATACACCTCTTTCACACAGAAATGTCCCTAACGGTAACACACGACAATGTTACCAAATCGAACCCAGACAATGCGTCATGCAACTTCAATCGCCTCACATTTTCCCCGTGTACCTGCAGGGCAACAAACAATTCACCATGTGACTTCACTTGCCACAGGCCATCCGACTTCCTACATCCCAGAAGTTTTGAAAAACAACATGGAACGCAACGCAACTCAACATAGAATGTTAGTACATAAATCAATACTCATCCAAACATCGGCCCTCAATAAGCAATAATCAAAAATCGGAAATCAATAATCACCAAACCAATGCACTAAAACCATGCTACCATAAAAACTGATCCAGCGCGAGACCGGGGAAGAAAAAGAGAGAGAAGGAGGCAAATTTTACAACTATTCCTTCTTGCGTCGCAGACCCGATGTCACACTAGCTCATTCACACACGCATTCATTGGTGGGGCCCATAACACCAACACTCGCACGTCTCCACTCACGAGTCTGCACACAGGAGGGATGATGATTTCACGCTGGACATGTGGGGGGGTACCTTATTACCTGTAGGAAAGAAAAGTTATTTTACAGAATATAGATTAGCATTCGCCTCCTATAGATTCCTAATCCTAAGCATCAAGGCACTCCACCACTTGGTCGACGGACCAATTAGTTGGATTGGTTGATGGTGATTTAGAACCAGCTAAAACACATTTAAGACTCAGAATCCTCTACTGTTTTCATTAAAAACCACAAACTCGCAATTTCCGTGAATCATATTTGTTTATCTAAATATTATTTGCAATTATTATTAGCATTTATTGTCGATCAAAGTTTAGAATTTTATTCAATTAATACAAATCACATGACATTTTATATTGACCTATTCTTGCTATCTGGATTTTTCTCTAATTCATTTGGCTCTGCATAACCGAATTTAGCCGTTAAATTGTCCAAATAAAGCAGACCAAAGCTCAACGTCCGAAAGTTCTTTGCTCAGCACGTTACAGTCCCAAATATCTCCAAAGGACCAGAAATCGTGCAAGCATCCGTCAACCTCTGTGGGGTCGATAGAGGTGTGCAGTCATCGAAAACCGCAGAATGCCAGCATAGATGTCGGGAAAAATGATAAATGTAATGTCCCTCTCTATTCTACTACCCTTTTTATAATAAAATTCAGGATAACATGAAACATTCTTAGGCTGAGAAAGAAGGTGATTGGCTGGTTAGGGAACGTCCGATTTTTATAATAGGAGGTTCTCATGGATTTTGCTGGTTCATTTCCTCTGTCCGTGTTGCCCTCATGCAACATTGTTGAAGATTTACTTGTATGTCCCAATTGTTCATTTTGATCGGATTTTACTGACTGAAGTTTGGCAGTTCTCCATGTTCCTATCCTTGACCAGGAACACTGTGACTTGGGGTCGCCTGGAAGTTCACGGAGCCATCCGAGTCTGCGCAGTAGGCATCGCGCTCACGAGATGGTGGCCACTTATGAACTCCATTTCGGATGCCATATTTTGGTAGGCCCAAATGCCAACTTAAGCGAAACAAACACAAAAGAATAATTAATACAAAGAAATGAAGATTCTAATGTTAAACCCTCACTAATCCCTTTATGTATTAGTATTTCCCTAGCTTTTAGCGACATTTAAAGCGATAATCCTCACCTTTACGATCCAAAACAGGAACGCAAACATCACAATAGCAACATATATCCTGCAATATCCTATTACCACATGTACTACTATTAATATGCGTACATAATTTAGTTATTAGAGTTATTCTGTCATGCAAATAGCAATAAGTCCCACGTGTAATTTGTGTATGCAAATGGTTGATTTAGTTTAACACAGCAAAATGTTAGTTAATTATAATAAGTAGGTTATATAATTAGTATTTTCATGCAAAATAGAGGAGGTATACAAAATTTTGCTTTACCTGCTCCACCAGGAGCATCCTTAGTGCTCCTCTTGTTATACTCTTCCTACTAGTCTAGTAGGACTGTGTTAGGTCAACAAAACCTCATAATATAGGGACTAAGTCTCCTTACATAATCAGTAAGTGTTGGTGAGGCTAGCTCACAGTACTGCATCTAAACTTCAAAACCTTCAGAGAATTAAAGATGCTGTCGATAACCTCGAACAAGACCACTCTGATTGCCAAGGAATTTGTGGAAACAGATCTTATCCTTTGTTTGACATTTTTGCATGCTAAAAGTTTTTACAAAAAAAATAGAAACGATAAATGCATTTTCTAATGTTTATTAAAAAGATCTAATCTTTGTAAACAAAATATAAAATGCTAATAGTAGAGAGATGAGACACACCATTATTATGAGCATTATTAGAATGGTGAAAGACAAATAATAATACACAGGCCTCATCTCATTCTACTAGAGACACAGAACAACTTACTTAGACTTGAGGGAAAAAGTTGTCTACTACGAGCACATAATAAAGCAAGGACTTTGTGTTCTGACATTTGCCCCTGAAACTAACTGTGCAGACTACAGAAAAACAATGTCTGAAATATATGTGTGTGTGGCATTCTCTCATGTTATTGAAAACATGTTCAAACCACCATTGGAAGTGTGTATAAAAAGCCCTGGTTTTCCCAATAATAATTCTTTAACAGCATAAGCAAACTCTAAGTCCATAAAAAATGCCAATCAAAAATCATATCATTCATTTGAAAAAGGGACATTTTCTAAAATGATAGTGTAAGAAATTAGGAGTAAGGCTTCCGGTTTGCCATTTTTACTGATTTTTACAGATAAATACAGACAGAAAACAATGTGTTTCCTGTCTGTATTTATTTTTAAAAGCGGAAAAATACTGAAAATGGTGCTTCTTGTGAGAAACTCTCCATGCTGTCTTTCATGAATTCTAAGCAACAGCAGAGCAGGCCAACAGCATGGAGGGTTAACATACAGAATGAGATTTCCTTAACCCCTTCAGTGCCCGCCCCTTTCCCCGCCCTGTGCCGGCCGTTGCATTAGCGGGCGGGGTCTATGACGAGCTGGACTCGTCATGGGCACAGCGCAACCGCGGCCCATGACGAGTCCAGCTCGTCATGGGCACTGAAGGGGTTAAATACAGGCATATGTTAACATATATCTGTAGTATGATGCTAATATGTACCTGACAGTGTAGTGTTTTGTTATACATGGCTGCTTAGTTTGCTAAAACGTGACAGGCATCCATGTTTGAGTGCACGTCAAAGAGTTAAATAAACACAGAAATATAACATTTTACAGCTACATTTATTCTTGACACACAAAATAAATATGCATAAATACCAATAAGATGGGCAAAAAAGAAATATGGATAAATACAGACAGAAATGTTAAAAATTAAATATCATAAAACTGGGAGCCCTAATTATGAGGTATCCGAAGATGAGGATGGTATTTCTAAAATGTCCACAACGTCCATGTGCCACTGGGACCCATGAGGGAATCAGCACCCACAGATAGCTCATCAAAAGAGGCCTGAAGAGCAAGATCCAAGTTATGAAGATAGCCAGTACCAATCCAATCAGCAGTTGGCGAAGTCGACAGTGTCAGGAGTGCAACATCGAAAGAGTGCCCAAATGCCAGGAAATCAGGAGTTGAAGCAGTATCTTGCAATGGCGAAAGCAGCTCATAATAGGCCCATATAAACGTTTTGCAGCAAAGGAAGCAGCAACATTTGACAACACAGTTGATGCGACCGCAAAGGCCGCACAAGCTGATCTATGTCAGGAAACTGAAACAATTGTGTAGCAAGGCATAAGTCAAACTCACACTCGAATGAGGATCATAGACAGCAAAGCACGGGCTGCACTCTCTGAAACCATATGGGCTGAAAGTACAGAGTATAGTTGTCGCTCAGCTCCAGTAAAATAGACTCTCCAAAATACTATATAATGCATTCACGACTCAGAATGACATGTGGTAGTTCCATTACCATGTGGCTTCATAGTGGGACATCCATTATGGAGCAACAAAATTAGAACTAAAATGTCAACAAGTAGCAACAACACAATAGCAAAGCCTACAAATGTTGGAAAATAAGGAATGAAGAAAGTACAGAATAACTTCAAACACAGTCTGGAACGTAGAAACAAGTCCAGACCCAATTACTTTAAAAAAGCGTGCCACTTCAGTTGTGTTAGATGCATTGAAAATATGGTGTACAAGCTCACCGAAATGCTGTGGTAATTATGTGCGCAAAAGCGATTGCACCTCTGACTTGGAACAGGCTACTTGAATCACAAACGTTCCTCAGGCAGATGTGAGAGGAACATTACTTTGAAATAAGGTTGTGAGTCTGCTTGACTTATCAAACTGAATTGCATGTACAGGGACCTTGGGCCACAAAGTTACTTCTCCAGTAGTGTGTGTAGGAAGATATAAGATATGCATGCAACAAGTTACAACCCTAAAAACGTGACTACATAAGGGACACCTGGTCTCATCCTGCAACAACCATAATCATTTAAAATGTATTAGCTGCCATTAAAAGCAACAGAACTTCAGTATTGATCAATCGCACGGGGACCCTTTCAAATAACACACTAAGTTATCCACTGAAGCATTATAAAATCCATGAAGTGTAAAACCTGTACAAACCAATGAGTGGTCCAGGGAAGCACAACAACCACTGAAACTGGTAAATACCTCTTTGTCCTTGTGTATGCATCTGTACTGAAAAGGGGACCCAGGCTTCATGTAAAAAATGTGAACCCACCTCCTCATATCTACCTATTTATAAATGCCAAAGACAAGATGTGAAATAAAACATGGCAATAGGAAGATAATGAAACCATGAAATTATTTTTTGCATATGTGGCAAATTAAAAGGCATAATTAGTTGCATTCAAATAATTCCATGGAACTCCATTCAATTTTAAAACCTGCTGAGTTCAACTCATGCAAAAGCAATCAAAACTGACTCCAGCAATGTTGAATCATAACCATCTCACTTTGTCTGTTATTGAATGCAGTTGAAACAACATTATTCAATTAATATATACGAGTTGACAATGTGGTCATGCCATTATCGACAACAGCCAAAGATGTTTCCAAATTGTCCGTATCAATTTGTCTTAAACGTTCAGCAGCTTCTTGTTGAGAAATTTTCCAAATTTCATTATAACTGGCATATATAAAATGTTTAGAACAAGGAGATCTCGGAGATCTTGCGAAACATTTCTAACAAACTCCGGTGGCCAATCGATGTCAGCCAAGAGAACGTTGTATTCAGTGATCACCTTCTGCCAGAATATTACTTTAAGAGTATGAGGTATATTGCCTCAATTTGAATGTCCAGAATATAAATCCTATCAGGAGGGCTAAGTCGCTGATCTGGAGTTTCAACTTGAAGAAATTCATCAGTTGGTCTCACCACCGGAAACTCTTGAAGAGTCTGGAGAACTATTGTGACCTCGGCTGCACTGTCAAGAAGAGTTCTCACCCATGTCTTGTTCTGAAGAAGATAACAGAGCATTTGTGGCATTTTTAGTGGAAATGCCTGCCACTTACTTATTTTTAAACAGTGCTTTTTGTGATGGAAGTTTGTCTTCTTTTTTATTAGGACATTAGAGGAGCACTGTGAGTCCATCTTTAGTTTCACATACTCTTCCTGTATGCAAGCACTCTGACCCCCTCTCTCTGACTGTTTGTATGGAGAGTCCTGCAAGTAATGAGAAGGACGTGTATCAGAATATTGATACCTATCAGGCTGTTTCAATTTATCTTGGCACGTAAATTGTAACGTTTTTCAGAAGACTCTTGTTGCTGGGATCCAGTTTGTGTTTTAGAGCTAGTTTTTCTTTAGTTTAATCCCTGCGGTTTTAAGAAGACTCAGGTGTCTGCTAAGTAACTTCGGCCCGTGACTTGCTCTAAATTTGTGGCTCATCAGGCCTGGGCCCCATACTATCTCAACCTATAGCAGTATAAGTTTCAGAGATTACTTTAGGTAGCGTGCTTTCTTGATCCTCTGCAGGAACTAATACGTGCCATTGGTGTTTGGCCAAAGAAGCTTCCCCACCCCCGACTATTACTTAAAAAATAATTGAAGATACTCTACCAAAGTAGCCAATAAGTTTCATCTCCAAATCTAGGGCAGGGGCTTCTCCATGTTCAGATGTAATCTGTTTGAGCACTTCAGACCAAACAGCAGTTGAAGGAGGACCATGAGTAATAGTGTAGAGGGAAGCAAATACAGTCCCCTGTGTATTGCACTCCTAAATGGAGGAAACCATACCAAGCAAAAAACACATAATGAGAATTCTAAATTTATCTTGGGGTCCCATATGGGGAAAAACTTCCTCAAGCTGATTTGTTTTTTGTGCTATCCAAACACAATCTCTTTACTTTTGGATGGGATTTTACCAATAATGGCATTAATAGTAATTGGACTAATTGCAGGCACTGCTAATTATGCCTTTCCAGCTTGCGGAACCTTAGCTGGAGCAGTAGTTAATGAATGTATAATGTACTGCATTAGATGTCAATACAGCCTAACCAAATGGCCCAAGAGAGCAAGGGTCTCTTGCTGTGCTAATGTATTTGCATGTCGAAAAGGCATATAGCCTGTTAAGACCCACCAGGTAGCCCCTTCCTTACTGAAAAGTAAATCTCTACCAATTGGAATTATAATGTTCCTGGTAAGTTAATGGTATTCCTAAATACTTATAAGGTCTATATGCTGCTAGAACAGCAACCCTAGTATATGTGGAAAATGTCTGTGAATTTTCATCTCCTGCAGGAAAACTAACACAGAAATAAAATAATTCACATTTATATGCTTTGTGAGCCTCAACCACGAAGGTAACATCTCCACCGCCATTAACAAACTCATATCTATTTAGATGATTAGTTACTGCTTATCTACACCTAATAGCAGTAACCACTGGATGCACCATATTAATGAATTAAATTCAAAGAAAGGAAAGACTATGAGGGACAGCTTCAGTGGCTCTAGCCTCAGAAACACCTCCATGAGGCCATGCAAAGCCAGCATGTGGGATTTGCTATGCATTCAGAGGGATGAAGTCAGTCAAGCCAGTGCAAAGCACAGCGTAGCCATAGTGGACATCAAGGAGTCATACCTTTTACATTGGAAATGCTGTTCAAGACCAGTGATGTGTGTTTTGCAACATTCACAAGTTAGCTAAGCTGTGTATGCCATGGAAGGCCTCATTAATGCATGACTACCCAGGGCACCTATGCCAAGGAGAATCATCGGTACATCACTATGTGTCGTTCAGTATTGTATGCGTGCTGCATTCCAATGCACACATACAAACGTGTCAAATTCTGCCTTAGCATTTCTTTGTGCTGATACATGTCCCTTCCAGGATACAATACCAATCATGTTAATAATGCACACATATGTGCACTATAGGTCAAGTGTGCGTGTGTATTTTAAGCACACCAAGCGGCTAATTAGCAAGCCCCTTGCGCCACTGAGGCCTCAATTGTTTTACATATGAAAAGTGACGCACCAGCACCACTAGGGGCTTCTAAATAAACACTGTTGTTGGTCAGATGGTCTGCTATAACTTAACGGACTGCCCCTTCATCAATGACTTCTACCAAAATCTGCATTTTTTCCTGTCTTGCTGGTCAGCACAGGGCAAATCCTCGTTGAGCTGCGCAGCACCTTTACATGTGAACTGTACTCCCACAGAGTTTTTCAGAAAACATGGGGCTTATTTACAAGGCCCTTGCACCTCCGGTGCATCACTTTTTATAATGGAAAAAGTGATGTTACAGCAGCGCAAGTGGTTTGTAAATAAGCCCCTTTATGTGTAATGTATTTTCTGAAATGGCCAATTACAGCTGTACTTGACAAATGCTTGTAGAGAAAGAGGCACCTCTGGAGCTGATCTGCACTACCTGGTTTGTCATCACATGAGTTGTCTAGATGGGCTAAGGGTATGTGCATTAGCTCAGTGCTTCCCTGGGACTCATTTGTATCACCTAAAGTGACACTAACACTTGTGTGGCCCGCTCAGTATCACAGATAGCACTGGTGCACAGATCATGCTGACACTATTTCCACAATATTTCCCTCATTTGCATGGGGGCATGGCTATTTTGAGCAAAGCGTCATGCAAACCATACTTAATATTACCAATATTCATCAATGGGTAAATGAGACACGTAGGAAAACACACAAATCGTGTATTCTTACCAAATTCTCCACCAACTTGGATGTCAACGTAGTCAAGGAGGTCAGATTTGCTGCCAACCACATCTGTCCAGTGATGTTTGAGTTGATGGACCGTCAAGTTGACTCTAAACAGCCTCTGCATCTGTTGGTCCATCCTCGCTCAATGTTGTCTTCGCACCGCCACAGGGTAGCCCAGGAGCACACGTCCCCCACTGGCTACCATGATGGGCAGGTAATGAGTCACCAGCCACAGGAAGCTGCCAAACTCCTCTTTGCTCCTGGGGTGAGTTCTATTCTTCCCAGGCATGATCCCACCCAAAAACAACAAGCGCCCAAACAAAAGAGAACCATCCTAAAAACCCAAAACTACCCTTATAACAACAATACCCCAGAAGACGAACACCTGACAGAACTCAGGACAATACACAACAATATACAACAAGAAAGCAAAAAAATGACTTAAGAGACACGACAGGAACAGCAGACACAACAAACCAGCTAAAGACATACCAAAACACTCTCCAGCACAGCCAACACACAACCACTCTCAAGCACCGACAGGAAAACTGTGACTTAAACTGAAAATGAAAGTAACGTCACACTTCCTGGGTTGCAGCATGCATGATCCATGACATCACATCCAGGACGGATGCATCACGTATTAAGGCGATGGGTCCTTTTTTTTATGCTACCAGCCAATGTGTCGTATTCACACAAGGCCTGGCTAGGCACCATGCAGTAATTCGGAAGCGTCGGGAGGTAAGCGTCATTTTTGGCTGAAGTGGTGGCTGCAAAATTCAGGATTTATGCTCATGCATCTTTTGTTTTGACGCTACCAGTCAATGCTTCGAATTCACACAAGGCAAGGTCTGACAAGGCACCATGCGGTCATTTAGACGCGTCGGCTGGGAAGCGGCATTTTCAGCTGACGCCGTGGCTGCAAAATTTATGCTTTAGGCTCATGCGTCTTTTTTTAATGCAAAAGGGCAATTTGTGCATTTTAGTGAATTGTGATGTGCAATTCATGTTATCATTTAGAGGGATTGCTGTGTTGACTGTGAATAGTGGAGTTGACCTGCTTACTGTAATTGCATGTGTTTACTATGTGTGTTGACAGTGTAAATATGTGTAAGTTAATGCTTTCTGGGGATCACACTATGCATATGTCCAATCCCTCTGGTAGCACCAGGGCACACCTTACAAGAGGTGCTCTGTATAAATTAGTATGAGCACTCAATAACATTGCTTTAGCTTCCCCCCGGGGTGCTAAAACTAGCACTGCCATGGGGTTAGTGCACCCACATCTACGGCAGCGCAGCCTACTGCAAATTTCCTCCGTGTACTACAGTGGAGGCAGCAGGCTGTGGGGAAACTTGGGAGGGTTACATTTTACCTTGTAGGTGAGTGCTGGGATTGGCTGCAACCACCTGGAAAGGGATGTATGGATCGTGCCATATCAATGGTTAAGTATAGGTCATTCATATTCAAGGGTCATACTCCTCAGGAAAGAAACAGTGTCAGCATTTGTGGGCAACATGAATCTCACTCATGCTGATGGTGCTATGCTAGATCACCATGGATGCCTTTGTGGGACCTCCAACATATTGCTGACAGTAAGGCTGCGTAAATCATACCATAACTACACTCTGCATCAAGGCGGTTTTGCTTATGCATAGCAGTGGTTGTTCACATGCAACACTCATGTAGTTTGACACGGAGACGGGTGATGAGACTCTCATGGGCCTGGCACAGTCCAAAACTTGACAGACATCCCCAGCAGAGCCAGAACACGGATGTATCAATTGATGTAATCTTGGCTCATCTGTTTCTATATGTACTGCATGCTGTTGCTCACATTGGCCATGTGGAACTATTCCATGAATGGTTTATATGCAGAGAAGTGTTGAGAGAAGCCACCATGTGATGTTGTGGTACACATACATTTGCTGTATGTCTTTGTGTCTGGAATTATATGTGTGGGTCATGCACATTGCAATTTCACAGAACGTACCACCAAGCGTAGCCTATGATCTGTGGATCACGAGGTCAGCTCATCTAGCCACATCTAGTCAGGCATAGTGCAATCATAAATATGTTTGCCATTAGGACCCATCACAATATGTTTCTAGGTTGTGTGGCAACTAGAGGTTTGGTGATGGCTATGCATTCAGAGAGGAAGTTCCCCTGCAATTTTCTTGCCACATTGCCACACCATATGTTGGGATGCATGAGTGCATGGCACCTTGGCTGGATTGACCTTGCATTATATGATTTCTGATGCTCAATTTTTACCTATTTTGAATTTGGCTGTTGTGTCTTCACATTCTCACCAAGACTGCACTGAGAGGAGTGAAGCCATTGTTTTTATCTGAGTTCAATACACCAACATGGTAGAATACATCACTGCTTGTCCCATTGGCATCTTTGCCTAGTGGGTAAGCATGGCTACATTCTCACTAGGTAGACACTGTTGCACTGCCAGAGTATGGTATGTAGCATTTGTATGTATGATATGAGATCTCCTAACAGATTTTATATGTGGATACAGTTTTTGATGTAGCATATGTAGACTGTATGTTTTGGACTGTGTTCCCATGCACATACTATGTGGAGTCATCATACTATGAGTGGACTCGACTATCATCCACAAGTATAAGGCTGTACAAATGGCTAGCTGTAGGAGACACACACAACACAATCATAGCACACTGTCTACTTTACCACACCATGTTAATTGTGGCTGGCAATGAAAGACTATTTGCTATAGGTAGTTGGCATGCATACTATTTTGTTTGTACCAGATGTTGTTCAATGCTGTTTGTTACACATAGCTACATACATTTTCTGTGTGGAAATTAGTAGCAGGTGTGATGTGAATGTTTTGATGTTTACTGTGACTATAGAATCAAAATGCATACGCAGTGGTAGTGCTCATATATTTATTCACATATATATATATGTTTGTGTGTATATATATATATATATATATATATATATATATATATATATATATATATATATATATATATATATATATATATATATATATATATATATATATATATATATATATATATATATATATATATATATATATATATATCCTCCAAGCTGGTTCCTGTTTGCCAGTTATTTGCAGCGCTCCTTGTGGGTGCGTTCCCCTGCGGCAACCATCCACAAAGATCGAACCAACACGGTATCGAAACATATGGAGCAGGCTCATCAAGGAGACTGGAAGAAATTAAGATTTTTTGGAATAGAGACAATTCCAAAAAGAGAACGCGGTGGAGATCGGGAAAAGCTGTTGCGCCAGAGGGAGTCGCGCTACATCATCAACCTGAGAACTCTAAGTCCCTATGGCCTGAACCAATCAGAGGAGTTATATATCCATCTATAAACCGTCTACAGCAAAATTCATACAATGGGGGATACAAGGAAGGAAATATATTTTGATAACAAACAAGGAAAAAGAGGTGAAATGAAATAAAAACAACGATTGGGCAGCATGAGAAGACATTCACATAGAAACAACAAAGGGAAGAGAGACAAAAAGTAAAAGAAATAACTTTATTGACATTCTTTAAATGACAGTGCTAGTCAAAGTAATAATCTACATAACATTATTGCTGCGGAAATTAATGAATTACGATCATAAAGACCAATTGTATCCTGCAACAACATATAACGAAACAAGCATGAGATCTATGGAGGGCGACGGTGATGTGAAATGGGAAACAAATTATTCTCTTCGTAAACTTCGCTGACAACTACATTGACTACAAGGCATTGAGCCTGTAACTAAACAGGAAATGACATCACAGTAATTTGAAATCTTTTTAACGAGACTTTGTCAGGGAGCGAGTTGATCGTGAGCAAGGTGCCAGGCGGCATCGAAACGCGTAGATCAAGCTCTGCTTAAGCCCTAATGTTAATAAATAAATAACTGCTTGAAACGGTTACTTTGGGAGTGCGGCCCGTTTTTCTTCCTGGCTAGGGAGATTGTGTGCGAATGAAGTAGCGGTGTGGTTCTACCGCAGTGGAACGCACCCACAAGGAGCGCTGCAAATAACCGGCAAACAGGAACCAGCTTGGAGGATATATTCAGTCCGGTTGCAGTGAACGCTGGTGTAATAACGACGAAGTTCGGAAAAACGAAACGCCGCTTGAAATCACGATAAGCGGACGTCTTCGAAAGTAATTAGTGAATTGATTTGCCGCATGAAAGCGTGTGTACCAGTTAAGTGCCGTGGAGCCTAGCAATCATAGCAACCAAACCGCAACATTGTTTCAATGAGGGAACGAGCGGGTGAAAAGCTACTGGGTTGATTGCATAAAGGAATACCGGTCAAAGTACCTCAAGCAAAGACTGAAAAGGATCAATTGAAAGTCGAAGAGGGCTAGTTACAGCAGTAGCATGGAACGAAGGGAAGCAAAGAGAAATGAACTCCTCAGCGACATGTTTGATAAAGGCCAAGGAACTAAAGAGACTAGTACCACTTCTACAACTGGGAAAATGGATGTTAAAAATAAATTAAGACAGTGGGAAAAGCAAAGCCGTAAGGAAATCAACAAAGCATGGGAACTCATTACCCTTAAAAAATATTTGGAGGTACAACGCGTGCCCAGGGGTCTGAGAATTATGCTGATGCCCAACAATCAAGACACAACGAATGAACTTTTACAGGAATGGGGAGAGTTCATATTAAAATCGTCATTGGGTTTAATTGAAATTTTGGTCAAACACATTGAGATAGGCCTGGAAAAGATTAAAGCACAACTTCAAGAAACAGAAAAAGAAATTTCACAATTGAAGTTAACAACTGAGATGAACAAATTCAAAGATGAATTGGAGATCCAAATTGAAAGACATGAAGACACAGTAAGGGAAAGGAAACATTCCAAATTCATACGGGATTCAAAGGACTACGCGGAAGGCCGCATATTTACTTTTGCGAAAAAGTTTGATGGGCTAAAAGAACAAATCTCCTGGAACAGCAGTAGCAGTTTATCGAGCAATGTCTCCTCAGTAGCCTCTGGGGATTCAAATGAAGGGGAACCCACATCAATGCGTGACACAGTGAAAATGTCTTTTTTAGGGGACATGCGCCTCGTGCTGCAGCAAAGACAGTGGGAACAAAATCGCCCCATGCAGCAACAACAACAAAGAGGAAGAGGAAGAGGTCGGCAATGGCAGGAAAGAAACCGCAGAGAAGAAGAAAAAGGTGCAAGTGGAGGTGTGGAGAAAATTGGCACGGAGACGAGGAGCATGCGACAGAGACAGAAACGATAAATGATGAATTACAAATAGTAAATCTGTCCAAAAGACCTATAAATGAAACAGAGACACGACTACTAAAGAAGGGTATCAATTTCTGCCCAAAAAGCCGTATTGATCTGGCACAAGTACGTATAGATCTTTATCTATACATTAGAAAAATCAAACTTGCCAAAGTATTCAAGGAAGCGAAATTGAAAAAACAGAATCAAACCACACAAGTGGAAGCATCTGGAGGCCTTCAAGCAAAAGATGCGGATGGGTTCTTAACCCTAGTAAATTTGGACACCATAGAGAGTGAAGGGATACCCCTGGAAGAAGCCTGCCAACAAACAGGGAGAGGCCTCAGTGGTAAGAAGCCTAAATCGAAATTTTATCCCCAACTAGCTCATGGAAATAAAATTGATCTTTTCCAAGAAGCAGTAATTCAAGACCTGTATAAATTACAACATTCTAAATATGAGGACAATCTAACGAAAGAAGAAAGAGAAGCCCTGAAAACATTATCAACAGATGACCAAATCGAGATCAAAATGGCCGATAAGGGCGGTAACATAGTAATATGGGAGCGAGCGGCATACATCACAGAGGCACACCGCCAATTAAGAGACACCCAATACTATGAGAAACTGACAAACAATCCCACCATAGCTATTAAAAAAAATGGTGGATGAGAAACTTTCGGAATGGGTACTGAGTGGATTAATTGATGAAGAGGAGAGAAAATTCCTCACGGTGACACATCCAATAATATCGACAATTTACTTCCTGCCTAAGGTGCATAAAGATCAGAGGAAACCTCCGGGAAGACCGATATTATCAGCAAAGGGATCTTTGTTGGAACCTTTGGCGAATTTCATAGATCATTTTCTGAGGCCATATGTGACGCAATTAAGCTCATACTTACAAGATACTACTGATCTTCTAAGATTGTTACAAAATACACCATGGCAAACATCGTACCATCTAATAACAATGGACGTCATAGCCCTGTATACCAATATAGGGAATGAGATGGGCATGAAAGCTTGCAACTTCTTCCTTCAGGATAGAAACATCACGTACAGCAACCACAATAAGATGCTGTTGGAGATGATTTCCATTTGCCTCAATCAGAATATTTTCTTGTTTGGAGAAGAAATATTCCGTCAAAACAGTGGGACCGCCATGGGATTTTCCTTTAGTCCAAGTTATGCCTGCCTAGCCATGGGATGGTGGGAACAAGAATTTGCGTGGAACACAGTGAACGATCAAGCAGTAAACAAGATCGTCAGTTGGAAGAGATATATCGACGACTTGTTAATAATCTGGGATGGCACAGCGATGGAATTTCAGGAATACTTCAATGTAATCAATAACTCTACAAATGATTTGAAATTTACTTATAATATAAGTAAAGAAAGGGTCGTTTTCCTGGATACGGAAATTTATATCAAGAATAATGAAATTCATACTACGCTACATAGAAAAACAACAGCAACAAATGCCACCCTGGAAGCGACTAGCTTTCATCAAAGTTCTTTAATTTCCAGCATCCCATATGGAGAATTCCTAAGGATCCGCAGGATCTGCAGTGAGGAAACAGAATGGCAGATTCATAGCGAGAAAACGGCGAAGCGCTTCATGAGGAGGCAATACAAACCAGGAATAATAACTCAATGTCTAAAAAAGAACTAATGAAAGAACTCGAGAGGATTGCCTGGCGGTGAAACAAATCAACAACAATGAAAAAACGGAACCGATACGGATGATTATGGACTATGCACAAGAAAGTAACCAAATCACAAAAATATTGAGGAAAAATTGGAAGATCTTACAACTGGACAATACGGTCAAAGACATAGTGGGTAGTCATCCTACGGTAACTTATAGGAGAGCAAAAAACCTGAAGGACCATCTTATCCACAGTCACTTTAGATCTAAAAAAAAAAGGAAGACACATGGTTAAAAACAAAAGGATTTGTAAAATGCCATTCATGCAAGATGTGCCAGATAGCCAAACCAATCAAAGAGGTGAATTTGGCCAACAACAAAATCAGGGAAATTCGTCAATTGATTACCTGCAAGACACCATACACGATATACGTGATAGAATGCCCATGCCCACTCAGGTACGTGGGAAGTACCATTTGTGAACTTAAAAAAAGAATAATGGAGCATGTGAGGGCAACCATCCACAAAGATCGAACCAACACGGTATCGAAACATATGGAGCAGGCTCATCAAGGAGACTGGAAGAAATTAAGATTTTTTAGAATAGAGACAATTCCAAAAAGAGAACGCGGTGGAGATCGGGAAAAGCTGTTGCGCCAGAGGGAGTCGCGCTACATCATCAACCTGAGAACTCTAAGTCCCTATGGCCTGAACCAATCAGAGGAGTTATATATCCATCTATAAACCGTCTACAGCAAAATTCATACAATGGGGGATACAAGGAAGGAAATATATTTTGATAACAAACAAGGAAAAAGAGGTGAAATGAAATAAAAACAACGATTGGGCAGCATGAGAAGACATTCACATAGAAACAACAAAGGGAAGAGAGACAAAAAGTAAAAGAAATAACTTTATTGACATTCTTAAAATGACAGTGCTAGTCAAAGTAATAATCTACATAACATTATTGCTGCGGAAATTAATGAATTACGATCATAAAGACCAATTGTATCCTGCAACAACATATAACGAAACAAGCATGAGATCTATGGAGGGCGACGGTGATGTGAAATGGGAAACAAATTATTCTCTTCGTAAACTTCGCTGACAACTACATTGACCACAAGGCATTGAGCCTGTAACTAAACAGGAAATGACATCACAGTAATTTGAAATCTTTTTAACGAGACTTTGTCAGGGAGCGAGTTGATTGTGAGCAAGGTGCCAGGCGGCATCGAAACGCGTAGATCAAGCTCTGCTTAAGCCCTAATGTTAATAAATAAATAACTGCTTGAAACGGTTACTTTGGGAGTGCGGCCCGTTTTTCTTCCTGGCTAGGGAGATTGTGTGCGAATGAAGTAGCGGTGTGGTTCTACCGCAGGGGAACGCACCCACAAGGAGCGCTGCAAATAACCGGCAAACAGGAACCAGCTTGGAGGATATATTCAGTCCGGTTGCAGTGAGCGCTGGTGTAATATCGACGAAGTTCGGAAAAACGACACGCCGCTTGAAATCACGGTAAGCGGACGTCTTCGAAAGTAATTAGTGAATTGATTTGCCGCATGAAAGCGTGTGTACCAGTTAAGTGCCGGAGAGCCTAGCAATCATAGCAACCAAACCGCAACATTGTTTCAATGAGGGAACGAGCGGGTGAAAAGCTACTGGGTTGATTGCATAAAGGAATACCGGTCAAAGTACCTCAAGCAAAGACTGAAAAGGATCAATTGAAAGTCGAAGAGGGCTAGTTACAGCAGTAGCATGGAACGAAGGGAAGCAAAGAGAAATGAACTCCTCAGCGACATGTTTGATAAAGGCCAAGGAACTAAAGAGACTAGTACCACTTCTACAACTGGGAAAATGGATGTTAAAAATAAATTAAGACAGTGGGAAAAGCAAAGCCGTAAGGAAATCAACAAAGCATGGGAACTCATTGCCCTTAAAAAATATTTGGAGGTACAACGCGTGCCCAGGGGTCTGAGAATTATGCTGAGGCCCAACAATCAAGACACAACGAATGAACTTTTACAGGAATGGGGAGAGTTCATATTAAAATCGTCATTGGGTTTAATTGAAATTTTGGTCAAACACATTGAGATAGGCCTGGAAAAGATTAAAGCACAACTTCAAGAAACAGAAAAAGAAATTTCACAATTGAAGTTAACAACTGAGATGAACAAATTCAAAGATGAATTGGAGATCCAAATTGAAAGACATGAAGACACAGTAAGGGAAGGAAACATTCCAAATTCATACGGGATTCAAAGGACTACGCGGAAGGCCGCATATTTACTTTTGCGAAAAAGTTTGATGGGCTAAAAGAACAAATCTCCTGGAACAGCAGTAGCAGTTTATCGAGCAATGTCTCCTCAGTAGCCTCTGGGGATTCAAATGAAGGGGAACCCACATCAATGCGTGACACAGTGAAAATGTCTTTTTTAGGGGACATGCGCCTCGTGCTGCAGCAAAGACAGTGGGAACTAAATCGCCCCATGCAGCAACAACAACAAAGAGGAAGAGGAAGAGGTCGGCAATGGCCGGAAAGAAACCGCAGAGAAGAGGAAAAAGGTGCAAGCGGAGGTGTGGAGAAAATTGGCACGGAGACGAGGAGCATGCGACAGAGACAGAAACGATAAATGATGAATTACAAATAGTAAATCTGTCCAAAAGACCTATAAATGAAACAGAGACACGACTACTAAAGAAGGGTATCAATTTCTGCCCAAAAAGCCGTATTGATCTGGCACAAGTACGTATAGATCTTTATCTATACATTAGAAAAATCAAACTTGCCAAAGTATTCAAGGAAGCGAAATTGAAAAAACAGAATCAAACCACACAAGTGGAAACATCTGGAGGCCTTCAAGCAAAAGATGCGGATGGGTTCTTAACCCTAGTAAATTTGGACACCATAGAGAGTGAAGGGATACCCCTGGAAGAAGCCTGCCAACAAACAGGGAGAGGCCTCAGTGGTAAGAAGCCTAAATCGAAATTTTATCCCCAACTAGCTCATGGAAATAAAATTGATCTTTTCCAAGAAGCAGTAATTCAAGACCTGTATAAATTACAACATTCTAAATATGAGGACAATCTAACGAAAGAAGAAAAAGTAGCCCTGAAAACATTATCAACAGATGACCAAATCGAGATCAAAATGGCCGATAAGGGCGGTAACATAGTAATATGGGAGCGAGTGGCATACATCACAGAGGCACACCGCCAATTAAGAGACACCCAATACTATGAGAAACTGACAAACAATCCCACCATAGCTATTAAAAAAATGGTGGATGAGAAACTTTCGGAATGGGTACTGAGTGGATTAATTGATGAAGAGGAGAGAAAATTCCTCACGGTGACACATCCAATAATATCGACAATTTACTTCCTGCCTAAGGTGCATAAAGATCAGAGGAAACCTCCGGGAAGACCGATATTATCAGCAAAGGGATCTTTGTTGGAACCTTTGGCGAATTTCATAGATCATTTTCTGAGGCCATATGTGACGCAATTAAGCTCATACTTACAAGATACTACTGATCTTCTAAGATTGTTACAAAATACACCATGGCAAACATCGTACCATCTAATAACAATGGACGTCATAGCCTTTTATACCAATATAGGGAATGAGATGGGCATGAAAGCTTGCAACTTCTTCCTTCAGGATAGAAACATCACGTACAGCAACCACAATAAGATGCTGTTGGAGATGATTTCCATTTGCCTCAATCAGAATATTTTCTTGTTTGGAGAAGAAATATTCCGTCAAAACAGTGGGACCGCCATGGGATTTTCCTTTAGTCCAAGTTATGCCTGCCTAGCCATGGGATGGTGGGAACAAGAATTTGCGTGGAACACAGTGAACGATCAAGCAGTAAACAAGATCGTCAGTTGGAAGAGATATATCGACGACTTGTTAATAATCTGGGATGGCACAGCGATGGAATTTCAGGAATACTTCAATGTAATCAATAACTCTACAAATGATTTGAAATTTACTTATAATATAAGTAAAGAAAGGGTCGTTTTCCTGGATACGGAAATTTATATCAAGAATAATGAAATTCATACTACGCTACATAGAAAAACAACAGCAACAAATGCCACCCTGGAAGCGACTAGCTTTCATCAAAGTTCTTTAATTTCCAGCATCCCATATGGAGAATTCCTAAGGATCCGCAGGATCTGCAGTGAGGAAACAGAATGGCAGATTCATAGCGAGAAAACGGCGAAGCGCTTCATGAGGAGGCAATACAAACCAGGAATAATAACTCAATGTCTAAAAAGAACTAATGAAAGAACTCGAGAGGATTGCCTGGTGGTGAAACAAATCAACAACAATGAAAAAACGGAACCGATACGGATGATTATGGACTATGCACAAGAAAGTAACCAAATCACAAAAATATTGAGGAAAAATTGGAAGATCTTACAACTGGACAATACGGTCAAAGACATAGTGGGTAGTCATCCTACGGTAACTTATAGGAGAGCAAAAAACCTGAAGGACCATCTTATCCACAGTCACTTTAGATCTAAAAAAAAGGAAGACACATGGTTAAAAACAAAAGGATTTGTAAAATGCCATTCATGCAAGATGTGCCAGATAGCCAAACCAATCAAAGAGGTGAATTTGGCCAACAACAAAATCAGGGAAATTCGTCAATTGATTACCTGCAAGACACCATACACGATATACGTGATAGAATGCCCATGCCCACTCAGGTACGTGGGAAGTACCATTTGTGAACTTAAAAAAAGAATAATGGAGCATGTGAGGGCAACCATCCACAAAGATCGAACCAACACGGTATCGAAACATATGGAGCAGGCTCATCAAGGAGACTGGAAGAAATTAAGATTTTTTGGAATAGAGACAATTCCAAAAAGAGAACGCGGTGGAGATCGGGAAAAGCTGTTGCGCCAGAGGGAGTCGCGCTACATCATCAACCTGAGAACTCTAAGTCCCTATGGCCTGAACCAATCAGAGGAGTTATATATCCATCTATAAACCGTCTACAGCAAAATTCATACAATGGGGGATACAAGGAAGGAAATATATTTTGATAACAAACAAGGAAAAAGAGGTGAAATGAAATAAAAACAACGATTGGGCAGCATGAGAAGACATTCACATAGAAACAACAAAGGGAAGAGAGACAAAAAGTAAAAGAAATAACTTTATTGACATTCTTAAAATGACAGTGCTAGTCAAAGTAATAATCTACATAACATTATTGCTGCGGAAATTAATGAATTACGATCATAAAGACCAATTGTATCCTGCAACAACATATAACGAAACAAGCATGAGATCTATGGAGGGCGACGGTGATGTGAAATGGGACAAAGAAACCAGAAGAAGGCGTACAGTCCGTTCGGAGCAAAAAAGCAAACCGATAGTTATTGTGAAGAGGTACATGAGATCCTGCGAATAATTGAGACACCCCCCCGCAGGAGGTAGGAGTCCATCAGCCCACCCTTATTGGCGGAGCATCGTCATCTGGACCTCCAAGGAATCACTGTCTGAGCCAGGGGTCGCAGATCACCAAGGACTCTGCCTGGTATGCAGGCTAGTGATTCCCAGAAAAAAGTGAACTCCTGCCAGGGTGTATACCCAAATAGTCGAGGGCTCCAGTGAGGTGCAGTGCTAGAGAGTGATGTGAGGTTAAAAATGAATACTTGATCAAAAATGTGTTTAATTTGCATCAACCAAGTTTCATGTCTAAAAGAACCTATAGTCTGATATTGATTTTGCAGGCTAATTCTTGGTTCGTGTAAAAAGTGTGGTCGACATGTTTCAGCCGGAGCGGTCACTTGACCCGGCTTTCATCAGGACCGAAAAATTGAAAACAGCTACTGCCAAACTAATAATAAAGTGAAAAGGCTAAACCCATGCAAACCAATTGTGAGTGTGGGGTACGATTGTGGCACTTGCCACCCTACCAGAAAAAACTCGTACTTGAGCGTAAGTACAATATCTTCATTCCTGAAAGAAGAATAGACACATAAACCTCATGCACATCAGAACAAAACTACTGTTTGCCAGGCGGCAGAGCTAAATCAGCAATGCCTTCATTAACAACAAAACTCATAACGATGTTTTAAAATACAGTTGTATGTCAAAAAATGGAGAAACTCACCCAGCTTTATGTGGGAGTAAAGCCTCACCTCACCCGGCTGACTGCTCGGAGAAGGAGGCACCGCTCTGTTTAAATGTGGAGAAAAAAGCCAGACAGATTGCCAAGTGATATCTATCTGCTTGAGGCTCAACACACATATTTTAGACACATCAAAAAACCAACAATAATTAAAAAGTCCAAAACCTCATGACTCCCAAGATGTATTATGTACTCCTTTAGATGATGTCTATTTACAAATTCTTATCAGTAATGTATTGGAAACCAGTAACAAATAAAATCATGAATAGTAGTTATAGGTATGAATGGGGGATGCTATAAGTAGGTGAAGGCTAGCATAGTGGCTGCATGTGTCCACTTTGCTCCACCAACTAAGTTTGGGATGAGAGTTGTATCCAAAAAAGTATACGAGAACAATCAGCCTCCTACCTTACCTGTCCGTCGATACCTCTGACTGACTCACAAGCTGTCTGGGAGGTATCGGCAGGACGGGGAGGCTGCTATTTAAAGCGCTCGCGTGTGACGTGCTTATTGGTAATTAAAGTCAGCTGTGTAGTTTCATTGGCAACAGCGGGCGTATGGACACAAGAACGCATGCGTCTGGATAGGACGCTTGCGAAGTGGCCAACGCGCATGTGTCAGCGCTGAACACTGTAACGTAGTGTCAAGTCGAGAGAAATCTAAATTACTTAAGAGTAATAATGGAAATGCATTTAGCCACATTATGAGACCGCGACTTTGTAAATGCCCGGAGCATAGTAATCCTCCCTCCTTGAGTGAGATCCTCGTGCGTCTGTTGCGCACGCGCCAGTGAGTGAAGGTATCTACCCACGCGTGCGCGGAACGTTGCAAAAAGTGCGATGAGAATCAAGGCAGGTACCGGGACAAGGAACAGGATGTCGATGTCAACCTATACTGATGTAACATTGAAAACGTGTATATGCTCCCTGCAGGGTACGTCATAATGTCAATGTAGACAAGGTTGCTAAAACAAATATCGAATAGAGGATAAAGCAGCCTGGAAAAAATGCGTATTTGCGCTTCACCATTGAATACAGCAAACACCGTTTGGCCTTCCTCGATATCTCTATCTTTGTTCACAACAACTCATTGAGCTCGGAACTGTACAAGAAACCCATGTCCAAAAATTCTTTGTTGTCCTTCAACAGCCATCATCCTAAGGCACTTCGGGAGTATCTTCCAGTTGGCCAGTTTCTGCGGATTCGCAGAAACTGTTCCACAAGACAGTTGTTTGATAAACATGCTGAAGTACTAGCTACACAATTACAATCACGGCAATACCCCAGACGTACCCTGCAGGGAGCATATACACGTTTTCAATGTTACATCAGTATAGGTTGACATCGACATCCTGTTCTTTGTCCCGGTACCTGCCTTGATTCTCATCGCACTTTTTGCAACGTTCCGCGCACGCGTGGGTAGATACCTTCACTCACTGGCGCGTGCGCAACAGACGCACGAGGATCTCACTCAAGGAGGGAGGATTACTATGCTCCGGGCATTTACAAAGTCGCGGTCTCATAATGTGGCTTAATGCATTTCCATTATTACTCTTAAGTAATTTAGATTTCTCTCAACTTGACACTACGTTACAGTGTTCAGCGCTGACACATGCGCGTTGGCCACTTCGCAAGCGTCCTATCCAGACGCATGCGTTCTTGTGTCCATACGCCCGCTGTTTCCAATGAAACTACACAGCTGACTTTAATTACCAATAAGCACGTCACACGCGAGCGCTTAAATAGCAGCCTCCCCGTCCTGCCGATACCTCCCAGACAGCTTGTGAGTCAGTCAGAGGTATCGACGGACAGGTAAGGTAGGAGGCAGATTGTTCTCGTATACTTTTTTGGATACAACTCTCATCCCAAACTTAGTTGGTGGAGCAACCTTCACCTACTTATAGCATCCCCCATTCATACCTATAACTACTATTCATGATTTTATTTGTTACTGGTTTCCAATACATTACTGATAAGAATTTGTAAATAGACATCATCTAAAGGAGTACATAATACATCTTGGGAGTCATGAGGTTTTGGACTTTTTAATTATTGTTGGTTTTTTGATGTGTCTAAAATATGTGTGTTGAGCCTCAAGCAGATAGATATCACTTGGCAATCTGTCTGGCTTTTTTCTCCACATTTAAACAGAGCGGTGCCTCCTTCTCCGAGCAGTCAGCCGGGTGAGGTGAGGCTTTACTCCCACATAAAGCTGGGTGAGTTTCTCCATTTTTTGACATACAACTGTATTTTAAAACATCGTTATGAGTTTTGTTGTTAATGAAGGCATTGCTGATTTAGCTCTGCCGCCTGGCAAACAGTAGTTTTGTTCTGATGTGCATGAGGTTTATGTGTTTATTCTTCTTTCAGGAATGAAGATATTGTACTTACGCTCAAGTACGAGTTTTTTCTGGTAGGGTGGCAAGTGCCACAATCGTACCCCACACTCACAATTGGTTTGCATGGGTTTAGCCTTTTCACTTTATTATTAGTTTGGCAGTAGCTGTTTTCAATTTTTCGGTCCTGATGAAAGCCGGGTCAAGTGACCGCTCCGGCTGAAACATGTCGACCACACTTTTTACACGAACCAAGAATTAGCCTGCAAAATCAATATCAGACTATAGGTTCTTTTAGACATGAAACTTGGTTGATGCAAATTAAACACATTTTTGATCAAGTATTCATTTTTAACCTCACATCACTCTCTAGCACTGCACCTCACTGGAGCCCTCGACTATTTGGGTATACACCCTGGCAGGAGTTCACTTTTTTCTGGGTATCACTAGCCTGCATACCAGGCAGAGTCCTTGGTGATCTGCGACCCCTGGCTCAGACAGTGATTCCTTGGAGGTCCAGATGACGATGCTCCGCCAATAAGGGTGGGCTGATGGACTCCTACCTCCTGCGGGGGGGTGTCTCAATTATTCGCAGGATCTCATGTACCTCTTCACAATAACTATCGGTTTGCTTTTTTGCTCCGAACGGACTGTACGCCTTCTTCTGGTTTCTTTGTGTCTATTTGGGATTGGAGGTGCTTCAGTCCTTAAACCAAGTCCCCTTTGTCGTTGACCCTCTTAAAAATTTGTTGTTTGGTTCTGAGAGCAGCTACGGCTGCGGGTCATTACTCTTAGACTCTAGGAATCTCTAGTAGTCTCATACCGCTCCCTACTGTCCTTGACCTCAAGCCTCTGCCCCATAATGGCCGATTTTGCAGGCCTCGCCTTTGATGATGAAACCTTGAGCAATATTCTATCTGACAATCCCAGCATCCTAGATTCCTTACCAGAGATCACAGGGAACCCTAAGGATGACTGGGCTACTCTACTCAATCTCAGGAAGAATCAATCCCGGACCGCAGTTCATGGCTTAGTCATGGCGGAATACCTGCGAGGGAAATGTGCCCCTACAGGGTTGATTGTGACAAACGCTCCGAGATTATTTCTCAAAGATAAACAGTTCATACGAGATTGGTCACTCATAGCCTGGCGGTGTACCCGTGACTGGCTCATTCTTATTATCAGCACGGCGAAACGTCAGGCTGATGCAATTCTCGTTGAGATCCAAACTTTGGAGGGGCAGATTAAAACTACCATCACAGCAGCCCTTTTCAAAAAACAAATGGATGAGACAAACAAAACCAATAAAGAATACAGGGACAATATCTTGATCAATAAAATCGATAAATTCAAGAAAGATCTTGCCCGATTCTCTTGGGAAAAGATATATACCTACACAAGTGACACCTATGTAGCCCCAACATTTAACAACAAGGGGAGACGCTATGGATCTAATTATTCATCTTCCGGGTCCGAAGGGGGATCCGATGAATCTGATTCAGGTGCATCAGGGGCCTCACAAGGAAGAGGGAGAGGCCAATCCCGGAGATACAACAGAAGGAGGGGCAATCAAAACTTTTACCCTAATCAAGGTCAATGGTGGCAACCGGCCCCGTGGGGTTACCAACCACCCCCTTTTCCGCCACACATGCACACCTATCCACCTCAGCAGCAATTCTTCCCTAATCAGTATTTTTTAGAACAAGGACAGGGACGCAGCAGAGGCAAACGGAGAGGAACTCCAACGGTCCACTGGCAACCAGACCAGACATTCCCCAACACACGGAGCAGGAGGGGCAACCAACAACTACCAACGAACTCGACAAGCGAGTAAATGACATTGTAGTTAATCTCAGTTCAAAAGTTCTGACGATCGACGAACAAAATGTCCTAAATAGGGGATTGGGTTTTGTTCCCACACAATCAGGTGATCCTTTTACTCTGAGATGTGAAATTGAGAAATTCTTCAGGAAGATTCGGTTGCATTTCTTCTTTAAAGAGAAAGATTCAGCAGTAGCAACTGTTGACAACGAGATCAATGTTGTGAACACTGGACTACGTCCTAAAAGCACTTTCACTCCTCTTCCTCACCAGGTCCCCTCACAAGTCTCCACTTTTGAAAAGGCGGTTGTTCATGACCTGATGGCATTGTATGACACCCGCCCCCACTTCTTCTGTAACTTCTCGAAGAAGGATCAAACTGCCCTTAAGAATCTTACCAAAGACACTTCGGTTATCATTAAGTCGGCAGACAAAGGCGGGGCCACGGTCCTACAAGACACTGTCATCTATAGGGCTGAATGCCTTAGACAGTTATCAGATTCCAAATCATATCGGGCCTTAGAGTCAGATCCCACTCCTAGACTCTCCCTAGAGATCAGACAGCTGGTGGAGGAAGGGGAGGCAGAGGGATGGATAACATCGCATGAGGCTAAATTCCTGGTGACCAACAACCCAGTGATGCCCTATTTCTACTGCCTCCCTAAAATTCACAAACAGCAACGACCGCCTCCTGGACGTCCCATTATCTCTGGGATTGGTTCATTATTAGAACCTCTGTCTAAATTTGTAGACGTGTTTTTAAGACCTATGGTCACTGAGATGCCAACATATCTCAAAGACACGGCTGATGTCCTACGCATTTTACCTGAGGTTGAATTCAACTCTGATACCGATCTCTTGGTTAGCCTGGACGTAGAGTCACTGTACACGTGCATTCCGCAGTTAGAGACCCTCGATGCGATCAGAGGACTCTTGGAAGCACGTTCTTTGGACAGCATTACCCCTGTACCTTTCATCATGGAGTGTGCCAGACTGGCCATGATGGAGAACTACTTCAAGTTTGAAGATCACATCTTTCTCCAGACATCTGGAACTTCGATGGGCAGTGTTTTCGCGCCTAGCCTCGCCAACCTCTATGTCCATTTATTCGAACAGAATTATGTACTCAACCACAGCAACCCATATCGTCATCACCTGGTGCTGTGGAAGAGATACATAGACGACATTTTGGTGGTATGGCGGGGCACAGGCGACGAGATTCATGCCTTTCACTCTTGGCTGAACCAACAAAATGCGTATTTGCGCTTCACCATTGAATACAGCAAACACCGTTTGGCCTTCCTCGATATCTCTATCTTTGTTCACAACAACTCATTGAGCTCGGAACTGTACAAGAAACCCATGTCCAAAAATTCTTTGTTGTCCTTCAACAGCCATCATCCTAAGGCACTTCGGGAGAATCTTCCAGTTGGCCAGTTTCTGCGGATTCGCAGAAACTGTTCCACAAGACAGTTGTTTGATAAACATGCTGAAGTACTAGCTACACAATTACAATCACGGCAATACCCCAAACGTCTAGTACGACAAGCCTGGAAACGGGCATCAAACAACAACCGTGATGCCCTACTGGACACCGACGGGTCTAGGACCACCAACGAGAGACTTACATTTGTCACCACTTTCTGTACTGTGTCTAATCAAATACAGAAAACAGTACGTAAACATTGGCCAATACTTAACATAGCGGCCGGTAAAATTTCGCCTCCCTTATTTGCTTTTAAGAGGGGCCCAAGCTTGCGCGACAGTCTAGTCCATACAAGACCGCTGTCACATCCCACTTGTGAGACCAACACTTTATGGTCACTACCACCAGTTCGAGGCCACTTTCCGTGTGGTACGTGTAGTGTCTGCCCTCAGACCATCAAGACCACATCAGTGGACATAGGCACTGAACGTCCCTGGATATTACGCAACCATACGAATTGTAATTCAGAATGCGTAATTTACAGAATCACGTGCCCATGTACCCTACACTATATAGGGTACACCACACGCAAAGTTAAGCTTCGCATAAGTGAACACAAAAGTACCATCCGCTGTATGAGACAATCCACTTGTATGACTGAACATTTCCTAGCCAAAAAACACAAGGCTGAGGACCTCAGGTGGCTTGTACTAGAACACCCGTTTATTCCTCAACATATAACGGACGTGTCTCAATTCCTATTTGCCAAAGAACAGAAATGGATTTTTAAGCTTAAGACTGACACCAAAGGACTGAACGACAACATACCGTGGGCTTCCGTCTACACCTAAGTCAGCCTAACTGCTTTATTGTAAATCATCCAAATGTACACTGGTAGTTGCTCATTTTTGGGGGATAAGTCATCCAACCCCTAATGAGAACTTCATGGTTCAGGTGTCGCTTTCTTTCCAACAAGACACCTTTATATGTCAACTGATTAGGCTTGTGATCCTGTGCTTGGTATGGTTCTTAGTAACCCAGATGGAGCACACCTAAGGGAGAACATAACCAATCAGTACACTGTCTGGGTACTGAACCACCATATTGGGTATCACCACCACCTTGACCCCCGATATGATTACCTGGATGTTAGATCTGTATCTAAATATAGGGAGAACATAACCAATTAGCATATTGTCTGGGTACTGAACCACCACTTTGACCCCCGATAAGATAATCTGGATGTCAGTTTTGTATCTGACTGGCATGAGAGGGTCCAAGTGAATACCCCTTCAAACAGTTTTGATTAGTGGGTTTTATATCGATAGGGCTGCTTTATCCTCTATTCGATATTTGTTTTAGCAACCTTGTCTACATTGACATTATGACGTACCCTGCAGGGAGCATATACACGTTTTCAATGTTACATCAGTATAGGTTGACATCGACATCCTGTTCCTTGTCCCGGTACCTGCCTTGATTCTCATCGCAATTTTTGCAACGTTCCGCGCACGCGTGGGTAGATACCTTCACTCACTGGCGCGTGCGCAACAGACGCACGAGGATCTCACTCAAGGAGGGAGGATTACTATGCTCCGGGCATTTACAAAGTCGCGGTCTCATAATGTGGCTAAATGCATTTCCATTATTACTCTTAAGTAATTTAGATTTCTCTCGACTTGACACTACGTTACAGTGTTCAGCGCTGACACATGCGCGTTGGCCACTTCGCAAGCGTCCTATCCAGACGCATGCGTTCTTGTGTCCATACGCCCGCTGTTGCCAATGAAACTACACAGCTGACTTTAATTACCAATAAGCACGTCACACGCGAGCGCTTTAAATAGCAGCCTCCCCGTCCTGCCGATACCTCCCAGACAGCTTGTGAGTCAGTCAGAGGTATCGACGGACAGGTAAGGTAGGAGGCTGATTGTTCTCGTATACTTTTTTGGATACAACTCTCATCCCAAACTTAGTTGGTGGAGCAAAGTGGACACATGCAGCCACTATGCTAGCCTTCACCTACTTATAGCATCCCCCATTCATACCTATAACTACTATTCATGATTTTATTTGTTACTGGTTTCCAATACATTACTGATAAGAATTTGTAAATAGACATCATCTAAAGGAGTACATACTACATCTTGGGAGTCATGAGGTTTTGGACTTTTTAATTATTGTTGGTTTTTTGATGTGTCTAAAATATGTGTGTTGAGCCTCAAGCAGATAGATATCACTTGGCAATCTGTCTGGCTTTTTTCTCCACATTTAAACAGAGCGGTGCCTCCTTCTCCGAGCAGTCAGCCGGGTGAGGTGAGGCTTTACTCCCACATAAAGCTGGGTGAGTTTCTCCATTTTTTGACATACAACTGTATTTTAAAACATCGTTATGAGTTTTGTTGTTAATGAAGGCATTGCTGATTTAGCTCTGCCGCCTGGCAAACAGTAGTTTTGTTCTGATGTGCATGAGGTTTATGTGTTTATTCTTCTTTCAGGAATGAAGATATTGTACTTACGCTCAAGTACGAGTTTTTTCTGGTAGGGTGGCAAGTGCCACAATCGTACCCCACACTCACAATTGGTTTGCATGGGTTTAGCCTTTTCACTTTATTATTAGTTTGGCAGTAGCTGTTTTCAATTTTTCGGTCCTGATGAAAGCCGGGTCAAGTGACCGCTCCGGCTGAAAGATGTCGACCACACTTTTTACACGAACCAAGAATTAGCCTGCAAAATCAATATCAGACTATAGGTTATTTTAGACATGAAACTTGGTTGATGCAAATTAAACACATTTTTGATCAAGTATTCATTTTTAACCTCACATCACTCTCTAGCACTGCACCTCACTGGAGCCCTCGACTATTTGGGTATACACCCTGGCAGGAGTTCACTTTTTTCGGGGGCGTGGCTTGGCTGCGAGGCGGAATGGCTGCCTGAAACCGCAGCTCCGCCGATCGAGCAAATTAATCCGGCGATTATCCGACGAAATTGTGCCTGGTCTCGGTCCTCTCGTCCCCGCTTGAACACCTGGTGTGGGGGCCCGGCCGGAGGGGATCCCTGCCGCGGCGAGTGCGGCTGCAGTGACTATCGGCCTGCCGAGAGAGCACCGGAGGCGGGGCCTGCGTCCCTCCTGGAAGCCGGGGACTGGCGTGGGACTGATCCCCAGAGCGGCGCGGTGCTGCTCGTGGGGGTTAGGCTGATCTCCCCGGGCCTGATCGCGCGCTGCCTCACTGACTTTTCCCCCTCGGGGGACGCTGGGATCCGGAGGCGGTTCGCCCTGGGCTGAGGTTCGCTGCTGGCGGAGCTGGAGTTCGGCGCTGGGGGGGCGCTCTGTGTCCCCGCGCTTGGAGGAGCCTGGAGGCCATTGCGGAGGTCGTGGCGCGTGGGCCTGAGCTGTCGACCGGAGAGAGGCCCTGTGTGACACCGTGAGCTGGACGCGAGCTGCCGCTCCACCCGAAGGGGTAGCGCGTGCTGTGCTCGTGAGGCGCTTCTGCTCTCCTTTGAGCGCTGGGTTCGGCGCTGTGCCTTGGGACCGGGGACGGAGGTCGACCGTCGCGCCTGGACCAGCGAAGATACGGCTGCCTACGAGGGAGCTCCCGGTGGCGGTGGTCTGCCTGCACCTGTGGATTGGGGAGAAGTGCTTGCTGCCTGGACCCTGAGAATAAGCTTTAGTGGGCCGCAGCCCCTCGAGGTCCGGTGCATGTGCCTGTTGTGACGGGCGGCGTTTGTGCCTTGGAGACACTGAGTGCGACGCCATTTTGCCGGGCTGGAGCGCTGCTGACGCCGTGCGATGCTGCTGCGAAGCCCTGACCTGGGAGCTTAACAGTACAGTGGTCGCGCTGGGGGCGGCCTGCGGCTGGTGAACTGTGCCGCAACTGGACCGGCGAAGCGTATCGATCCGTGGAAGGGCATACTCTGCCGCGCGGGACTGCGGCTGCTGGCGGCCACCAGTCGGGTTGAGGTTTGGGGGCGGCGGCGGCTCCGTTCCATAGTCAGCACTGCGAGACAGCAATGGGCAAGCCTGATACCCGCCAACCGCGCCTGACATTCGACAAATCTAAGCAAAAAACGCCGGATCCGGACACTCGAGACTCCGACGCGGCGAAGGATGCCCAGGGCGGCTCTCAAGACGTGGACATTAAATCAATGTTTCAAGACCTAAAGACGAGCCTGCAGGGAATAGATGGCAAGATGGACGCGCTAGCGGCGCGCATGGATGGCATTACGACGCGAATGGACAAGCAGGAGGGCAGAGTGGAAGGGCTGGAAACCCGTGTCGCGGAGACGGAGGAGAACCAGTCGGCGCTGGCCACGCAAATGAAGGGTATGGAAAAAGTCCTGGCACTCATACAGCAAAAGAACGAGGATTTGGAGGCTCGCTCAAGGCGCAACAACATCCGCGTCACGGGGGTGGCAGAATCGACGGACATCACCAACATGGAGCAATATGTCGAGCAGATGCTGAAAGACTTGTTCGGGTCAGGCCTCTCGCAGATGTTCCTAGTTGAAAGGGCACATAGGTCACTGGGACCTAGGCCTAAGCCGGGAGCACCGTCCAGACCCATTATCGCGCGCATCTTGAATTACAGGGACCGGGACACGATATTGCGCATGGCACGCGACATGAAGGACGTACAATACAAGGGCAACCACATCGCGCTGTACCCGGACTTCACGCTACAGGTTCAGATGGCCCGCAGGGAATTCATGCCGGCGAAGAAAATCTTTCAACAAACGGGCACGAAATACTCATTGATCTACCCTGCCAAGCTCCGGGTGCATGGCCCGGGGAAACCTTCTTTCTTCGTGGATGCGAAGGCAGCCTTGCAGTTCGCGAAGCAATTGGCCAGAGACCAGAAGAACCACCCGCCTGCGGAGGGACCAGATCTCCAGGACAGGCTAAGGGATGTGGAATGATTGCATCCGATGGGGTTTTCTGATGTTTCACTGTGACCTGCCTGTATGGGCTAGACTGGAGACTGGTGTCTGCTGGGGACATTGGGAAGTTCCTCCAGATGGCTGGGCTGCTATTAATATGACCTCTTGATCTTGGGGGTGGGGGTCCTCGAGCTGGCACAACCAACTGGCGCTCGATCGCCCTGTCAAAAGTACGGGGTTAGTAGGTGGCCAACCTGCGCGCCTCAGGGGATGATTCCCATTTACGGGCTACTATCGATGGCCTTAGTGATTGACTGTGGGGTGGGGTGGGCATTTGGGGGGGAAGTTGCACAACCTGATTGGGGGGTTGGCGCGGGTGGGGTTTCTGGTTTTGGGAGTTGGGAGGTTGTTATGGTTAGTTGTGGGGTTTGTAGCGACGACCGAGAAGAAGCACATCGCTGTGATTTATCGCTTACTATAAAGTACACACTGCAATGTTTTCCATCAGGGTGCACGGGGTGCTACGTTCACTCCTGTGCCTGGCTGCTAGCCGTGCGGCAGGTGTTTGACCCTTGTGTTTGCGGGTGGGGCGAGAGTGGCGAGTTGAGCGGACATGGCCTGCTGCTAGCTTATGGTTTTTTGAGGTACCTGTCGCCGTGCAGAGAGTGAGGTGCCTAACTTGGAATGTGCGTGGTATGAATGACGGCCGCAAGGCCCGGCTGGTGCAGGCCTACCTACTTAGGAAAGACATAGACATCTGCCTCCTGCAGGAAACCCATCTAACTGCTACTGCGATACAGCTGCTCCGGCGACACCGATGGGCAGAGCTCGTACATGCGGCATACTCCAATTACTCCAGAGGTGTGGCGATCTTAATCAGGAGAGGGCTTCCATGGACCACACATGAGACGATTAAGGATGCGGATGGCAGATATATCATATTGGTGGGGGCGCTGCATGGCATGAGAGTGGTGCTGGTGAATGTCTATGGCCCCAATGACGACAATCCCGACTTTTATGGAGAGTTATGGCATAAGGTACAGACCCGGGGGCCGGCGGCAGTGTTGTGGGGGGGTGACTACAACGTGGTGCTCTCTGACACGATGGATAGGCAGGGCGCGGCCAGGGACCATCATCCTAGAGCGGCAGAGACGCTCGGAGATATTATACAAGATGCGGGGCTGGTGGATTCCTGGAGGGTGCTGCACCCCGGGGATCGCGCGGGTACGTGCATAACTGCGCATAGGGCTGCTTGGTCCAGGCTGGACTACTGGCTGTTATCCAGGGATCTGCACACCTCGGTATTGGAGGTAGAGCACCTGCCGAGGTCACTCTCTGATCATGCTCCGGTGTTGTTGTCACTGGCTACCCCCTCCAAATATGCTACGCCCTTTAGCTGGCGGTTCCCCTCCCGGGCACTGCGCGACCAGGTATTCCAGCAAGGTCTCCGCGAAAAGCTCGAGGAGTACTTTGAGCTTAATGAGGGATCTGTGGAGTCCCCGGGTATACTGTGGGAGGCCTGCAAAGTGGTCACCAGAGGGTACTGCATGTCCCTAAAGTCGGGATTTCTGAGAACCATACGGCGCACGCTTAGCTCCTTGGAGGCGGAACTTGCGCGGCTTGAGGCCACGTTACTTGCGGCGCCTTCTGATGGCGTGCGGGCTACATTCCGATCGACACTGACTAGATATCAGGAGGAGGCTGACCGTGAGGTCGCGTACTTATCTAAGGACTGTCAGGCCAGACGGTATGGAGAGGGGGATCGCGCGGGCCGCACGCTGGCGAACTTGTTGCGGGCACCGCGTGGGGCGGATCATATCCTGGAATTACAGAGGGAAGACGGTGGGGTGGTGCGGGAGCCGCCGGATATACTCGCCACGATGACAGATTTTTATAGAGAATTATATACTTCCAAGGTGGATCCGGACGACACTGTTCTCCGTGAGTACTTAGATACTATAGCGCTGGCGTGGTTCAATGATAGAGCCAGACAGTACATGGACCTCCCGTTCGCGCCGGACGACATAAGGGCAGTGATCGCTGGTTTACCCCCATGCAAGGCACCAGGCCCTGATGGGCTGACGGCGGCCTTCTACAAGGAATATGCTGACATCCTGGTTCCGCGCTTGCACAAAGTGTTCGAGGAGGCGGTGGAAACGGGTATCCTTCCCCAGTCAATGCGTGAAGCATTGATCATCACGCTGCTGAAACCAGGAAAGGACCCCACTAGCCCGGACTCCTACCGCCCACTCTCCCTGATAAACCTTGACGCTAAAATATATGCGAAATTGCTCTCTGACCGCCTAAAATTCATGCTGCCGCAGATAGCGCTGTCTGATCAGTCGGGCTTTGTCATGGGGAGATCCACCTCCCAGAACCTGAGAGTGCTTTTTGGGCTCCTACACTACCTGGACCCCAGGGTGCAGGCGACGGCGGCGTTGCTAGACGCGACCAAAGCGTTTGACTCCCTGGAGTGGAAATTTTTGCGGACACTGTTTACCCGAATGGGCTTTAGCCTGCCCTTTGCTAGGCGTATCGGCGTACTGTATAATGGCCCGACGGCAAGAGTGCGGGTGAATGGTCAAACGTCTGCGCCCATACGCATAACCAGAGGGACTCGACAGGGCTGCCCGCTTTCGCCGTTACTCTTTGCCATCGCCACGGAGCCCCTGGCGGCTCGGTTGAGGCAGCACCACACCCAGCGCAGCATAGGCTTCACGTCACGTGGCCTATTGATATCGATGTATGCTGATGATCTTACCATATACATGATGAACCCGTCAGAGAACTTTGATCCGTTGATGAGAGAGGTGATACGCTATAGTGGCCTAACTGGCATAGATATCAACTGGTCGAAGTCAGTGATGTTGCCGCTGACGGACGGCACATCTGCATGTCACACGGAATTCCCGATTGAGTGGGCCACTGACGAGGTCAAGTACCTAGGCATTCGGATCAGTCGCTCAATTCAGGAAGTGTGGTTGTCTAACTTCGGGGTGGCCATGGAGTGGCTGGAGACTAAGGTTAAGAGATGGAAGGCGCTGCCACTATCCATGTTGGGCCGCATCGCTATCGCGAAAATGGTCGTTGTGCCCAAGTTCCTTTATCTATTTGTAAACATCCCTTTACCGCTAACAAAGGCATTCTTCCGTCGCCTCCGCTCGGCCGTGATCGAACTGGTCTGGGCGGGCAGGCAGCCTCGAGTGGCTTGGAACCTCCTCACACTTCCCTTCCGTCAAGGGGGCCTGGCAGCCCCGGACTTTGAGCTGTATGCGTACAGCGCGCAGGCACAATACCTACACTATTGGCATCACCCAATTCCTTACCAGCCACACGTGGCGATAGAGATGGACGTGGCGGCGCCCTGTCCGCTACGGACAGCGGTGTACCAGAAATATAAACGACCTAGGGAAGACATTGACACCGTGGAAATGGTGCGTTGGGCCTGGGCGGGCATTGCTGGACGCGCGGGCATCTCCGATCTCTACGCCCCGAGCATGCCTCTGGAGGGAAATCCCCTGTTGGGTCCGCTGACGGACGCGGCGGTGGCGCGCCGGGCCAGTACGTGTGGGCTGACGGTGGCGGGTGACCTGTATCCGGACGATACTTTCATTACACTGCCTGACATGGCCGCGGCCTCTGAACCGACGGCATCGGAGCTGCTGCTCTACTATCAATTACGGTCGGCCTGTAAACAAAGGTACCCTACGTTCCCGGAGGCCCCGCCGTCGCTGGCGGCCCTAGAGGACGTGCTGTCCAACTCCTCCTCGCGGAAATTAATAACACGCATATACAGGTCTACACAACGCGCGACGCCTGTTGCGCATGTGGACTCCAGGACATTGTGGGAGGGGGAAACGGGCGTGCGCATCACGGAACAACAGTGGGAATTCTGCTGCGCCCAGCTTGAGCAATTGTCGCCTAACTATAGGCTGCGGCTGGTACATTTCAACTACTTACACAGGACGTATCGTACACCTATCCAACTTTTTAAGATGGGCCTGCAGGCTGATACGAAGTGTTGGAGATGTGGCGCGGGGACACTACGTTCTTCCATCTTGTGTGGACATGTGGACCCATTGACGGGTTCTGGGATGCCATTTTCAAAGCTGTCGGTGAAATTGTGGGCATGCGCATTGTCCCGGACCCACTGGTGGCCCTCCTGGGCTTTGTTAAGAATATACCCCCGGCGTCGCGCCGTCTTGTGGCCCTTCTCTTACTGCTCGCCAAGCGTCAACTGGCAGTACACTGGAAGAAGCAGGCCCCGCCGGCCGTTGCGGGATGGGTTAGATCCGCGATATACTGCAAGGACCAACTCACTGCCTATTGGGATCAGTTGCCGCAGCGCTCACGACCGGTGGATATATGGCAGCCGTTAGTGGACTGGCTGGCGAGGAGGGATGCGACTGGCGAGGACTGAGGCCATGAGCGAGTGGACTGGTGGTTTGATATGGGCGCGCTTTGGGTCCGCGTGTGGAGGCTGACTGGCGATGGGGATGCGCTGCCCTGACCGCTGCTGCTCTGGTGGCTGGACTGCGATATGACTGGATGGGCTGCCTGGTGTTTCCGCGGATGCGGCACCGCGTGGGTAACGTGTTGGAGACTGCAGAAGTACTGATGATTAGCGTGTGCTACTGTTCCTCGACTGTCGCTTTCTGGTTGTTTGTTGCTATAAATCGTGTATATTCTTATTTTGGATATATTGCTCAGATGTACGAGGTGGATAAGCTTTGGCGGCGTGCCGCCACGTCATTATGCTGCCTGCCTCCGGGTTGTTGGCTAAATAGCGGTGTACATTTTGAAGTGACAATAAAGGTTTTTAAAAAAAAAAAGAAAAAAAAAAAAAAAGAGGAGTTCACTTTTTTCTGGGTATCACTAGCCTGCATACCAGGCAGAGTCCTTGGTGATCTGCGACCCCTGGCTCAGACAGTGATTCCTTGGAGGTCCAGATGACGATGCTCCGCCAATATGGGTGGGCTGATGGACTCCTACCTCCTGCGGGGGGGTGTCTCAATTATTCGCAGGATCTCATGTACCTCTTCACAATAACTATCGGTTTGCTTTTTTGCTCCGAACGGACTGTACGCCTTCTTCTGGTTTCTTTGTGTCTATTTGGGATTGGAGGTGCTTCAGTCCTTAAACCAAGTCCCCTTTGTCGTTGACCCTCTTAAAAATGTGTTGTTTGATGTGAAATGGGAAACAAATTATTCTCTTCGTAAACTTCGCTGACAACTACATTGACCACAAGGCATTGAGCCTGTAACTAAACAGGAAATGACATCACAGTAATTTGAAATCTTTTAACGAGACTTTGTCAGGGAGCGAGTTGATCGTGAGCAAGGTGCCAGGCGGCATCGAAACGCGTAGATCAAGCTCTGCTTAAGCCCTAATGTTAATAAATAAATAACTGCTTGAAACGGTTACTTTGGGAGTGCGGCCCATTTTTCTTCCTGGCTAGGGAGATTGTGTGCGAATATATATATATATATATACACAGTTACATGTGTCATCATTTTGTGACATCATGTAACTCACTCATGCATCAGTGGAACATTTGTTAATAATATGGTCCCTCTGCTGTGTTGCGGCTACTGATGGTACTGTTCGATCTGGCTCTTCATCTTCCTCATCCTCATCGTCCGGCGGGTTCCTGCTCCTCGTTACCATCAGCCCATTATACAAATATTGTACAATACGCAGAGCACATGAATAATTTTGCACACCATTGGTGGGGAGTACTGCAAACGGCCCTCAGACAAATCCAGGCTCCGGAAGTGGGATCTAGTGCGTCGAATGTCTGCAGGACTATCGACCGGGTCTTACTTAGGGCATAATTGTACCTCCGCAGTTTTTTTTTTAAGAGAAGTCATCAGCCACAGCTGCAGAGCATATCGTTGGTAAGCTGCAAAGACAGAAAAGGGAAAATTAGTTAAGAGTCATGACAGGGGGTGGCCCCAAATTCATGTCCATTCTGTTATGTGTCCTGAAGGACTCATACATCTTGCCTACTGTAAGAGACGTGCTATGACATTGTGTGGCATACACGCAAGTAAGAATTGGATATGACTGATACTGTGCTACACATACAGATGTGCTATCCTCTGTGATTCACTTCCTATTTGTCATACTTGTGAGTGCCAAGGACATGAAGGTGAGGATTTGTCACCAGTAAGGAGAATCAATTAGCCATTGAGTAGAAACATTTCTCACAATCATCTATTGTGTCTATTTTGGCTACTATTGCCCTCCTGCACTGATACATGTCTGATTTTACAACCTGTAGCTGGAGCAGGTGATGTGGTGTACTTCAGTCACACATATTTGGCAGTGAAAGTTGGTGGCAATGTGGTTCAATGTGCACTGCCATCGGAAGGGTAGTGAGTGGATATCAACGTGGGACATGATATCCAGTGTACAGTGTCCACTATGCAGAACAATGCCATACATTCACCCCAGTACAGAGATCTGGGCCTAAATCCATCATTGTTTTACTCACCATGCCATTCCAGTTTGGACCCGGCCATATGCAAATCAGTCTCGACCCTGTACCCTATGGTTGCAGTCCAGCCAGAATCATCTCATGATCAAAGGGGAATTAATCATTATTCCAGAGTCTCAAGAGAATTGTATTGGAGATCCTCCCCCACACATTCAGAGTATATAGCCTACGTTTATTCTCCACTCATGTGGTTAGCTGGATAGCATCATCAGTGGTTTTTTTTCACTTGAGTATTCTGTCCTCCAAGTGCTCTACCGTCCTCCACCAAAAGGGAGACTGTCTGGGTAGTGACAGTCATGAAAGGAATTAAAAAGATCTACTTTCTGGTGTAGTAATTTATTTGGCGGGAAAGAGATAAGATTCAAATAAATGGCTGTGTTGGAGTGGATAAGTTATGGGTCCACAACACCATCCCGCAGGTCAACATGTTTTGGCCAGAGAATGCCCATTCGTGTCAGGTGGTCTTCAACAGGTCCAAAGCGTTAATGAGTGGTCTAGAGTTTAGTACACTCGATGTTTAGTATAAGTAAGTTGTGTCACTTACCCCTCTTCATAAGTGAGCACAATTGCTCGAAGCTGATGTGGTTTATAGGCGCAGACCTTTGCCTATAACTAAAGAAAAAAACAGGTAACATAATAAACAATACATTTCATTTTGTTACATTTGTGTGTGGGTTTCCCTGGTTAAGCCCCGAGTGATACTTCAATGTGCTTTATGTGAATAAGAAACATGCTGTTATGAAGTAACATAAAATCAGGAGATAGCCGGATGAGCGTGCTGACACCGGGTGGTCCCTTTCTAGTGCTAAGGGCTCTACATCTGTGAAATGCATGATCAATATCTGTGTACCCAGGGGTTTATTTTGAAAATGTCATATATGGGAAAAGGATATGTACTACCGAGGGTTAAGGATGAGTGACTTCCGGAATGTGTCTTTGTCAATGGTCGGTGGCTTTATTATAGTGGGTCGCAGGTTTAGTGCACAAGTTGGAAGTGTTCACGATGTACAGAGGCGATACGGAAAGCAACATTTGTTTCTATAGAATGTAGCTAGATGCTGCTTTTGTGGGCCACGTGATTAGTGCACAAAGTGAAAGGCTTCACGATGTGCGGTAACGATACACAAATAACAGTTGTTTCTATTGAATGTAGATAGGTGCTGCGCTGCGTTTGCGGGTAGAGAGGTTAAAAAATGATAATTAAAAAAACAGGAAAGGTTGCTCATAAGGTTGCATCGTTTAGGAAGCAATAATCTGGGCACTTTACTCCTGACCTAAAAAACGGGCAAGCGTGCGCCTTTAAGGGAAAATGATTGGAACCTCTTCTTGCCAATTATTCGTAAGTCCTGATGGTTCATATTTTTTTAGAAAACTGAGCAGGCTATTTTGCTCCTATGATAGAAAGTTTTGGTGGTCTGCAACTCGAAGGTAACTTATATGTTGGTGACTTGCGCCCTCTTGTGTTTCAAAATAGAAATGTTACGCAAGCCGCGATTTTCGTAACGCATGTCTCTGGCAATTCAGAAATATCCTGAGTATAACTCAAACAAGCATTTGCAATGCAATAGGTCTCGCATATTTGAAAGCTAGAGCTCTTGGTGTTAGAAATGACAATGTTTTTTACTTTTGTTTTTTGTATGTAGTGTAGTGATGATATTTGCATAGTGCTATTGCCATTCGTATCGCCTTGTGGTGCTGTAGAACCAGAAAATGGGAAATAGGTTATGAGGGAGGGGAGACAAGAGTAATATCATATGCTGGATGGAAAAAAAGTAACAACAATGCAATTATATGCTTCTGAAGCCACAAGATTTTAAACAGGACTATTTATTTCACAAACATGACACATAATCCACAACCTACTGCATAATCTCAGATCACACAACAAACACATAGTAGCTCAAATGAAAGCAAAAGCAAAAAAGCATGACACGTGGTGCTGGGCACTGGCATGGTCTCTTGAAAGTTTAATCTGTCATCGTACAGTTGTTGATTGTTGACTTCAAGTATTAAACTGGTACTAATGTGGTCAATCTTTTCTCCAGCCAGTAGTTACTGTCACAGATGCAACCACACAACCATGCACACACACACACACACACACACGCATGCAGGCATAAGCACATACAAGCAGACACAGACGTGCACATAGACATGCACATAAGTAAGCATGCACATACATATACAGCATTACCAAGAGGAGATACATTTACACACTCACACATGCATGCACATATATACAAGCACAAAGGCACTCACACATACCTGTGCATATGTGCACACCCAGACACACATGCACGCAGGCATGCACTCGCACATATACATGCACACACTCTGGTGTGTGTCTTGCCTCACCCCTGTAAGGTAGCTTAAATGAAATATTTATTTTACATTTTTGGAAAATGTAAGCATTTGAAGTGCTCTGACTGGGGCAGCGGATAAATGGAGCCAAGAGGCAGATAGGGTGGCAGACATAGAAACAAGAGACAGATGGAGATAAGAGGCAGATACTTCGGCAGACAGAGAAACAAAAGAGAGCTAAGTATGTTAGATGGGGGAGAGCAATACGGAAAACACAGACGGGAGAAATAGAGAAATAGATGAGAAGAAACAAGAGATGTTAAGGACAGAGAACGAGATGGGGCAACATGGGTGAATGGGCACGAAGAGAGAGCAAGATAGAGAGGGGAGAGAGATGAAGACAGACGTGAGAGAGAAAGGGGAAAGAGATGAAGACAGGTGAGTGGGTAAGGAGAGAGAGAAAGGGGAGAGAGATGAAGACAGAGGTGAGTGGGTAAGGTGATAGAGAAAGAGAAGGAGAGACAGAGATGGTGCGACTTGGGGTAAGTAGTAAGACGAGAGCAAGAGAGGGGGAGAGATAAGACAACGGGGTGGGTTACATGAAAGATAAATAGAGAGGGAGTGAGATATTGAGTGAGAAGGATGGGTGGGTTAAATAAGAGATAGAGGGTGAGCGTGGGGTGAAAAGACAAAGGGATGGGTAAGGTGAGAGATACAGAAAGAGAGGGAGGGAGAGAGAGAGATGAGGAGAAGCGATAGGGAAATGTGAGAAAGAGAGAGGGACTAGAGAGAGGGAGAGATTGGGAGACATGGGTGGTCTAGTAAATTGGGAGAGAAAGAGGGAGGATGGTAGAGCGAGATTTTGAGAGGGAGACACTTAGAAAGAGAGCGCAAGAAAGTGAATGAATCTGCGGCTAATTATGTGAGATTTGTAGCTCGTAGATGAATAGTGGTTCAACACAGCCTTTGAGTTTACAAAGTGTGAGAGCTGTAGACATCAGCGCATGGACATGTGCCAAGAGACCTCTCGGTGCGGCACTCTGCATGTTTGTCCGCACTCGCTCTCCCGAAGAGCTGTCCAATGTGCAGTCTCAGGTATGCAGTCAGTCCCCCACTGCACACCCCACTTCTAAAACACATATCTTCTGGTCGGGAGTGTTAGAGATGGCGAGGCAGAAGGCAAACCGGCTATTCTCTATTTCAATTAAAAGTGCAGAAAGTGAAGACACACAGTCGCGGCATCCCAGGAGGCCAGCAGCCTAAAGTACCCTACATGCTTCCTTCGAGGAAGGCAGGCTCTATTTCAAATAAAAGTGCAGAAAGTGAAGGCACACAGTCACTGCATCCCAAGAGACCAGCAGCAGTACCGTACGTGCCTTTTTTGAGGTCTGACTCCATGGTATTACAAACACACTCGGGTGGCTAGTGCTACTGTCTATACTTGCTTTAACTTTGCAGCGCCAGCCACCGCAGCAGTTGAGGGATTGCCACCCGCCTCCTGAGTCCACCACCAGAGTACTGGCCGCTGCAACAGTCACAATCAGTCTCTCCCTCGCCTCAGGAGCAATAGAATTTGTGGGGGCGCATTGATTTTAATACTGCAGCTCAGCTGACAGCGGCTGGTGGCAGCACCACCAGAGCCATGATTGCCATGAGCAAACTGTCCAGCCACCCTCCCATAACAAACACCGGTTCTGCAGCACGACGTGACGTCGTCCCCGTGGCATCAGAGACTGTACCACGCAACTCTGTAGCCAGCACAGCGGGTGCCGGCACCAGTAAAGGATCCCTTGCTGCAGCAATAAATACAAGCAGCGACAAGCGGCAGAGGAAGGTACGAATTAAAACAAGGCGCGACGGGCGGGTGGCAGTGAGCGGGGCACACAGAGGGCGGGTGGCGGTGGGGGAGTGACAGTGGGGAGGACGACACACATGTGCATCGAGCACTGCCATAAGTATGAAGCAATGCAATAAACAACTAGGACCCACAGAGTGGCATGCAGAAAGCTGACAAAAAAAAAAAATAAAGAAGGAGAAACGGGCGTGTGGCACTGGGGGAGTGTACACAGAGGGCGGGTGGCTGTGCGGGGGGAGACAAAAGTCAGGAGGACAACACAGACGTGCATCGAGCACTGCCACAAGCATGAAGCAATGCAATAAACAACAAGCATTCGGCCGCGCGGCCGAAAACGAAAGTAATAGCGATCGCGATCAAAGCGAAAGTGATCGCGATCGCTTGGACGGGAGCGCTGTGTGGCAAGCACGCGAGTGGTGCGCGCGCAGCAGTGATTGGCGGCTGCGCGCGTGCACGTTCACGTGCACTGTAGCTTTAGGCCACGGCAGCACTTTGAAAAGCCCAGTTATAAAATGTCTCTTCGAGCCTTTGGCTCACGAGACCTAAAAACAGTGAGAAGCTCAGGCTGAATAGCCTCCGTGGGACGCAGGAAGGGAATGGACGATTCTTCAGGAATTTTTTTTGAAAGATAAGATTTGCAAAGAAATAGTTTCCTGAGAGGGGAGGGGCGGGGGGGGACAGACCATCAATAAAGGGCATTCGAGTGTTGTCTTTACCTTAATGACGGCCATCTCTGCAGGCAGAGAAGGGTAAGTCGTGAATAAATACCGGTGTGCTGACCTTAATTGGAACCGATGAAGCTCTACACGGAACAGTTGTGGCATACGTCATCCTCATGGTATGTGCCTGCGTGATCCGTAGGAGAGCTAAAAGAAGTTACACTGTATATTATGCTTTTGACATGGTAAAAAGTGGCATGTGGTCGGACATGTGTAGGAGAGTAGGGTCTGCTTTCTATGTTCACCCCCACTTTTTGCTTTTGCTTTACTGGTTTTCGACTTAGATGTGGCTGTGGGCCTGCTGATCAGACCCACAGCCCTGCTGTTCTCTCTCTAAATTAATACTATGTACTTTAGGTGCATAACCCATTTGGATAGGATCACCTTATTGGCCCCTGTACAGTGTACCCTAGGTACCCAGGGCATAGGTGTACCCTAGGCCTACCAGGGGCTGCAGCATGTATTGTGCCACCCCTGGCCTGGCCTTCCATTTTGACACAACTGGATGATCACTCAGCTGGGGCAAGGTCATGTAATCACCCCTTGCTTAGGTGTAGTATTCCTATACCTAACTTATATATAGACACATGTGTACCTATCAGTCACTGCTATGGCAGGCCTTAACAATCCTGGAGGCAGAGTGCTTGGTAACATGTGAGATGGTGCTCTAGCATGAGCTGAGCCTGTCTGCAGCTTTCTGAACCATGTCCTTATAGCTGTTCTATGATATAGCCTACCATATACTCTTAAAGTGCCTTATAATCTTAGACGGTTATGGTAACTATGGTTTGGCTTTATCGAAACATGTCGTGTAAGGTGTCTACCACTGTGGAATAATACCCCCATACCATTTCTGGACATGAGGATATTATTCCCCCCTTCTAGAGGGAAAGACATGTTAAAATCATACTTCACTGTTAGCCTCTGACCAAAGCCTCAGCATCACAAAATGGATGCTGCTGCCACGACACAAGTCTGACCTCCTGCAGCTGGGAGTGATCCCAGCCAGGGAGGCCTGGACAATAGGTTTCCTGCTTGGGGAGGTGCTAGCACCTCCCCAGACAGCCTTTAGTGTATTGGGGCAGGGTGGGCTGAAAGGAATGAGACATGCCTGGGGCACACAAGGTGTTCCTAGCATAGTCCAGTTCAAACCGGTGCTGGGGCACTCCAGCCCCAGCTCTGGCGCGAAACTGGACAAAGGGAAGTGGGTGTAACCACCCCCTCCCAGGTCCCACCCATAAGGCGTGACCTAGCAGGTATCCCAGCCCCCCAGATTAGTATAAGAGTGGGAGTTGGGCCTCAAGACTTTAGATTATCCTGAACCTGCAACTTGAACAGAAACTCTGGACCTTCGACATTCGACGAAAGAAGAAGACTGAAGAATCTCCCTTGTGGCCAAGGAGTGGCTACCCTGTGCAAACAGGCACCATCAAGAGACTACCCTTTGCTTTGTGAACGTTCTACGAGGAACCGACTGCAGAGCCCGACCAGAGCCTTGACTCTCAGACTTCTCCGACCCTCATCCACATCTGCAGCAGAGCTGAGATCCGTGGAGGCGACGAGCGACGTGGGACCGGCTACCTGGAAAAAGTGGCTAGTAACTTACAGCGCAGCTTCTGAGGTACCCTTGAAGTTGTGCACTGGGGATTGAGAAGCCCCACCCCCAAGCACCATCTGCACCGAAGACCAGCCCCCCACACTCAACGAGTCCTGCGTGGGGCCCTTCAGCATTTTCCTGCTTGCCGCGTCTGTCCAGTTGCTTGCCCGCTGGCTAGTGGCCTTTGTGACGACGCATCCCGAAATCTTCTGCGCTGGTTTGGCTCCTCCAGACTGGCTCCTGCTTCCCTGCAAAGAAGAAGCACCCCAGACCTTCCTGGTCTGATCCTGAAGCAAGTCCTCCGTTCTTCGTGGGTTCCGCTTGCCAAGGCCTGGTGAGTCCTAGCCCAGCTTCGACGCCGCCGACAGCAAGAGCCTTCGTGGGACAGCTCGCCTCCTGGTCCTGGTCGCCCTCGACGCTTCCTGGTCCTCCTGGCTGCAGCGACAAGCTTCACCTTCACCTGCAACTCTTCACGACATCGTCTGGTTCCTTCCTGGTTCCACGTGGTCACTGGCTAGTGATCTTGACTCTGTCCCCTCTGCTTGCAGGTCTCTTCTCTTCTTGATCCCAGCCTTGGGATCCACCGGACACTCTTCACTGACTGCCTGTCAGCATCTTTCTTCAGGCATCCATAGGAGTCGACGACGAAACCCGACGCAACTTCAACCCTATGCACCCGCAGCCTGTGGGCTAGGTAACTTGGGTACTCCGGTGCTCATCAGGATAGTGACTATCCTAGTGTCTAAGTTTCAAGTCTCAACTTCCTAGCTACTCCGGAAGTGTCCTAAATCTATCTATTTCTAAACTGTACTATTGCTAGTGACTTTTACGCATTACGCGTGAGTGTTTCCACTCTGCACACGAATCCCGTGGGCCTCCCACTTCCTAACTGTTGCTAGTGTAGTGTAGCCCCAGCGATTCCCTAGGCCTAGGCCTATTCTATTTTCGTGACAGTGGTCCTTATACCACTTACTTAGTATATGGTTTGCGTGGCCCCTAGGGCCTAACTGTATTACTTACCTGTGTGACTTACTGTATGCATTAATAAGACTGTGTTGTACTTACCTCTAATCTCATAAAGAGTGCTGAGGGTTTGCTTAGAATAAATACACTTTATTTTATATATATATCTGTTGTGGTGTCCTTTCATTTGGTATTCAAGGGATTATATATGGTATCACAGCTGGCTTCACATGCCATTCAGAGTTTAGCCTAAGACTGCTCTTGTCCATGCTACCACTAGGATAGCTGGTCTATAAGGTTGACTTTACAACCAATCACCATAAGGGTATTTGGACTGATATAAGGTGTACACTATAGCTAGTGACATCATACATCAGGCCAACTTCTCACATTGGTGAGCAGCGGTTGGGATCTGAGCTTGCTGTTGTAATACCATTGTAATCTTGAGATACTAATTTGAAAGATCACACAGATATTGTCTAGGTACATATTACATAGTTTATAATACTTAAGTCCTATTGGACTTAGTGGTTGTAGGTTGAAGGGAGTAACACACCCTGACTACAACTACTAGAGAGGTTTAGTAGAAACAACTAGTGTAGGTAGGTGCACACACCACACCCTCACTAGATCATGCCTCTGGGAGGAGATCAAGTAGATGCTCTCTCAGGAGGGGCAGGTCTGCAGAAGACCCCCTCTAGGTATGATACCTTAACATTCCAGGAGATGAGACAATTGTGTACCTCCAGAGGAATAAAACAGGGTGCAAACCCTACCCTCCTTCAGTTAAGACAGCTCCTAGAGGAGTATGATACTCTTAGGGCCTCTCAGGCAGATACCCTAGGTACAGAGGAGGGTCTACCCACCACAGAGGAGTCAGATGGGGCTTCAGATGGGGAGGTAGACAGCCAGGGCCAAGTAAGGAGACTTAGCCAGGCTAACCTAAGTTTACATGGGAGTTTGCATGGGGTCCCCCCATACAGACCCCCAAGTAGGCTTTCACAGAGAAGCAGGAGGGACAGATCCCCTTCAAGGGAATCCATCCACTCCCATGTTTCTAGCATCTCTAATGCTTCCTCTCACAGGGGAATGACTTCACCTGAGAGAAAGGAGCATGAAGCCAGAATGAGGGAGGCTAATCTGAGGATTCAGAGGGAAGAACTTGCCCTTGCCAAGGAGAAGCTTGCTCTGGCTAGAGAGCAAAAGTTAAGTGGGTCAGAACCCACTGGTGGCAGCAACATTCCTAGAGATAGAGACAGGCACTATGATAATAGAAACCTGAGCAAGATTGTCCCTCCCTACAAGTGTGGGGGTGACATCCACAAATGGATAACTGCTTTGGAGAGGGCTTGCAAAGTACAGCAGGTACCCCAAAGTCAGTGGGCAGCTATCTTGTGGCTCTCCTTCTCTGAGAAAGGAAGAGACAAGCTCCTCACAGTTAGTGATGAGGATGCAGATAATTACACTGTCCTGAAGAGTGCTCTGATTGATGGGTTTGGCCTAACCACTGAACAATACAGGTTGTTGTTCAGGGATACCCAGAAGACACAGACTCAGGACTGGACTGACTTTGTAGATTGTGCCACTAAGGCTCTGGAAGGCTGGCTATTGGGAAGTAAGGTTAAGGACTATACAGGATTGTATAATTTGATCATGAGAGAACAAATACTTAACAACTGTCAAAACCAGCTATTGCATCAACACCTGATTGATTCTGATCTGACTTCTCCCCAAGAATTGGGAAAGAAGGCAGATAGATGGGTCAGGACTAGAGTTAAGCAGAAAAACCAGAACCAGGGCGGTGATCAGAAAAAGGCAGACCAGAAGGGTAATGAGCAGAAACAAAAAGACCAGAAGTCTTCACCAGGCCCCCAAAAGGCTCAGGGGGAGGGTGGTCCCAAAAAGGATAAAAAGAAAGATGGCCAAAAGAAACCATGGTGCAACTATTGTAAGTCCAACTCACATTGGTTTAGTGAGTGCACCAAAAAGGATAAGCCCCCAGCCACCATTGCCCCTAAGGCAACTGTACCCCCTAGTTCAACTGTAAGTGGTGGTTCCCAGCAAAAGGGTGTAGTAGGGTTAACCCTGGGAACTGAGGAGGATTCTGGCCTAGTCAGAGTACCTACTCAGGCTGTCCTGATCTGTGATGGGGACTTAGCTTTGTCCTCTACTGTAGGCCCCAGTAACGTGGGCAAGTACAGACAGACACCTTTTATCAACCAAAGAATGGCTCAGGCCTACAGGGACACTGGGGCTAGTGTCACCATGGTGACACCTGCTTTTGTGGACCCTGGACAGATCATACTAGGTGAGAATTACCTAGTGACCAACGCTAGCAATGCCACTACCTCCCATAGTGTGGCTATTGTTAACTTCTCCTGGGGAGGGGTAACTGGCCTCAAGAAAGTTGTTGTTAGTTCAGACCTTCCTGTAGAGTGTTTACTGGGCAATGATCTTGAAACTTCAGTTTGGTCTGAAGTGGAGTATAGGACCCATGCAGAAATGCTGGGGATAGATGCACATGTCCTTGCTGTGACCAGGTCACAGGCCAAAAAGTGCACCACTGAACAAGTGCTGGATCCTGAAACTATGGACCAGTCACAACCCAAGAGAAAGAGCAGTAGGGTTAAGGCTGTGCCTTCCCCCCTGCCTCAGGTGGTGGATCAGCCCTCCCAGGAGGATGATTCTGAGAGCCCTGAAGGAACTGTCCTAGAAGAACTTGAACCTGATCAGGTTGAGTTTCTTGGGACAGGGGGACTTTCAAGGGCAGATCTGAGGCAGGCTCAATTAGACTGCCCCTCTCTTGAACCCCTCAGACAGCTGGCTGCTGCTGAGGCTGCAGGGAATGCTCAAGGTACCCATAGAGTGTATTGGGATGAAGGGCTACTGTACTCAGAGGCTAGAGACCCCAAGCCTGGTGCGTCCAGGAGGTTGGTCATACCACTGAAGTTCAGGGGCTTCCTTCTCACCTTGGCCCATGATATTCCCCTTGCAGGACATTTAGGCCAGAACAAGACTTGGGACAGGCTTGTCCCTCACTTTCACTGGCCCCATATGTCAGAAGATACCAAGGAGTTTTGTCGCTCCTGTGTCACCTGCCAAGCCAGTGGCAAATCAGGTGGCACCACAAAGGCCCCCCTCATACCACTACCTGTGGTGGGGGTTCCCTTTGAAAGAGTGGGCATAGATATTGTAGGACCAATGGACCCACAAACAGCATCTGGGCACAGATTCATACTGGTGATAGTGGACCATGCCACCAGGTACCCAGAAGCAATTCCCCTGAGGACCACAACAGCTCCTGTTGTGGCAAGGGCCCTGCTTGGAGTATTCTCCAGAGTGGGCTTTCCAAAGGAGGTCATTTCTGACAGAGGTGCCAACTTCATGTCAGGATACTTGACTGCAATGTGGAAGGAATGTGGTGTTAACTATAAATTCACCACACCCTATCACCCACAGTGCAATGGGCTTGTTGAGAGATTCAACAAGACCCTAAAGGGAATGATAAAAGGATTACCAGATAAGCTTAGGCGAAGATGGGACATCCTTTTACCCTGCCTTCTGTTTGCTTACAGAGAGGTCCCACAAAAGGGGGTTGGCTACAGCCCTTTTGAGCTTTTGTTTGGGCATCCTGTAAGAGGACCCCTGTGTTTGGTGAAGGAAGGATGGGAGAGACCTCTCAGACAACCCAAACTAGACATAGTGGATTATGTACTTGGTCTCCGCTTTAGGATGGCAGAGTATATGAAGAAGGCTTCTAAAAACCTTGAGGCAAGCCAAGAACTCCAAAAAGCTTGGCATGACCAAAAGGCTGTACTGACTGTTTACCAGCCAGGACAGAAAGTGTGGGTGTTGGAGCCAGTGGCCCCAGCAGCACTCCAAGACAAATGGTCTGGACCCCACACTATTGTTGAGAAAAAGGGAGAAGTCACCTACTTGGTGGACCTTGGGACTCCCAGAAGCCCCCACAGGGTGCTTCATGTCAACAGATTGAAGGCATATGTTGACAGGGCAGACATGGGGCTACTCATGGCTACAGATGAGGGGCAGGAGGAAGAGAGTGACCCTCTCCCAGACCTGTTGACTCAGTACCCTGATGATGGCTCAGTTGATGGTGTGGTCTTTTCTGACAGCCTCACTGTCCATCAGCAACAGGACTGCAGACAAGTTCTGCAATCCTACAGACATATGTTCTCTCTGACCCCAAGTCAGACAAACTGGTGCACCCATGAGGTGGACACTGGTGACAGTCTGCCTGTGAAGAGTAAAATCTACAGGCAACCTGACCATGTCAGGGACTGTATAAAAGTTGAGGTACAAAAGATGTTGGAGCTGGGAGTCATTGAACCTTCAGAGAGCCCTTGGGCTAGTCCTGTAGTTCTTGTGCCAAAACCTCACACCCAGGGTGGTAAGAGAGAGATGAGGTTTTGCGTAGACTACAGAGGTCTCAATGCTGTCACTAGGACAGATGCCCACCCAATACCTAGGGCAGATGAGCTCATTGACAGACTGGCAGCTGCTAAGTTTTTGAGCACATTTGACCTAACAGCAGGCTACTGGCAAATCAGACTAGCTGAGAGTGCAAAGGCCAAAACTGCTTTCTCGACCCCAGGAGGACATTATCAATTTGTGGTAATGCCCTTTGGTTTGAAGAATGCACCTGCCACTTTCCAAAGGCTGGTGAATCAAGTCCTTACTGGGTTGGATGACTATTGTGCAGCTTATCTTGATGATATTGCTGTCTTTAGCTCCACCTGGGAGGATCACCTGGTCCACCTGAGGAATGTTTTAGAGGCCCTGCACAAGGCAGGCCTCACTATCAAGGCCACTAAGTGCCAGATAGGGCAGAGCAAGGTTGTATACCTGGGCCACCTAGTTGGTGGGGGTCAGGTTCAACCACTGGAGAGCAAGATCCAGACCATAAAGGACTGGGCTCCTCCAACTACCCAGACTCAGGTCAGAGCTTTCTTGGGCCTGACTGGGTACTACAGAAAGTTTGTTAAGAACTATGGGTCCATAGTGACACCACTTAATGACTTGACCTCCAAGAAGATGCCAAAGAAAGTTCAGTGGACAGTAAGCTGTCAAAAAGCATTTGATGACCTGAAGCAGGCCATGTGCAGTGCACCTATTCTGAAAAGTCCAGACTACTCCAAAGAGTTCATTGTCCAGACAGATGCTTCTGAGTTAGGTGTGGGAGCTGTTCTTTCACAACTGAATGTAGATGGTCAAGACCAGCCCATTGCTTTTATAAGTAGAAGGCTGACCCCTAGAGAGAAACGTTGGTCAGCTATTGAGAGGGAGGCCTTTGCTGTGGTTTGGGCCCTGAAGAAGCTGAGGCCATACTTGTTTGGCACTCACTTCAAGATTCAGACAGACCATAAGCCCCTCTTGTGGCTAAATCAGATGAAGGGTGAAAATCCCAAACTTCTTAGGTGGTCCATTTCCCTACAGGGGATGGACTTCACAGTGGAACATAGACCTGGGACTGACCATGCCAATGCAGATGGACTCTCCAGATATTTCCACTTAGAACATGAAGACTCAACTGGTCAAGGTTAGTTTAATGTCCCTAAGTTTGGGGGGGGGTTGTGTAGGAGAGTAGGGTCTGCTTTCTATGTTCACCCCCACATTTTGCTTTTGCTTTACTGGTTTTCGACTTAGATGTGGCTGTGGGCCTGCTGATCAGACCCACAGCCCTGCTGTTCTCTCTCTAAATTAATACTATGTACTTTAGGTGCATAACCCATTTGGATAGGATCACCTTATTGGCCCCTGTACAGTGCACCCTAGGTACCCAGGGCATAGGTGTACCCTAGGCCTACCAGGGGCTGCAGCATGTATTGTGCCACCCCTGGCCTGGCCTTCCATTTTGACACAACTGGCTGATCACTCAGCTGGGGCAAGGTCGTGTAATCACCCCTTGCTTAGGTGTAGTATTCCTATACCTAACTTATATATAGACACATGTGTACCTATCAGTCACTCCTATGGCAGGCCTTAACAATCCTGGAGGCAGAGTGCTTGGTAACATGTGAGATGGTGCTCTAGCATGAGCTGAGCCTGTCTGCAGCTTTCGGAACCATGTCCTTATAGCTGTTCTATGATATAGCCTACCATATACTCTTAAAGTGCCTTATAATCTCAGACGGTTATGGTAACTATGGTTTGGCTTTATCGAAACATGTCGTGTAAGGTGTCTACCACTGTGGAATAATACCCCCATACCATTTCTGGACATGAGGATATTATTCCCCCCTTCTAGAGGGAAAGACATGTTAAAATCATACTTCACTGTTAGCCTCTGACCAAAGCCTCAGCATCACAAAATGGATGCTGCTGCCACGACACAAGTCTGACCTCCTGCAGCTGGGAGTGATCCCAGCCAGGGAGGCCTGGACAATAGGTTTCCTGCTTGGGGAGGTGCTAGCACCTCCCCAGACAGCCTTTAGTGTATTGGGGCAGGGTGGGCTGAAAGGAATGAGACATGCCTGGGGCACACAAGGTGTTCCTTGCATAGTCCAGTTCAAACCGGTGCTGGGGCACTCCAGCCCCAGCTCTGGCGCGAAACTGGACAAAGGGAAGTGGGTGTAACCACCCCCTCCCAGGTCCCACCCATAAGGCGTGACCTAGCAGGTATCCCAGCCCCCCAGATTAGTATAAGAGTGGGAGTTGGGCCTCAAGACTTTAGATTATCCTGAACCTGAAACTTGAACAGAAACTCTGGACCTTCGACATTCGACGAAAGAAGAAGACTGAAGAATCTCCCTTGTGGCCAAGGAGTGGCTACCCTGTGCAAACAGGCACCATCAAGAGACTACCCTTTGCTTTGTGAACGTTCTACGAGGAACCGACTGCAGAGCCCGACCAGAGCCTTGACTCTCAGACTTCTCCGACCCTCATCCACATCTGCAGCAGAGCTGAGATCCGTGGAGGCGACGAGCGACGTGGGACCGGCTACCTGGAAAAAGTGGCTAGTAACTTACAGCGCAGCTTCTGAGGTACCCTCGAAGTTGTGCACCGGGGATTGAGAAGCCCCACCCGCAAGCACCATCTGCACCGAAGACCAGCCCCCCACACTCAACGAGTCCTGCGTGGGGCCCTTCAGCATTTTCCTGCTTGCCGCGTCTGTCCGGTTGCTTGCCCGCTGGCTAGTGGCCTTTGTGACGACGCATCCCGAAATCTTCTGCGCTGGTTTGGCTCCTCCAGACTGGCTCCTGCTTCCCTGCAAAGAAGAAGCACCCCAGACCTTCCTGGTCTGATCCTGAAGCAAGTCCTCCGTTCTTCGTGGGTTCCGCTTGCCAAGGCCTGGTGAGTCCTAGCCCAGCTTCGACGCCGCCGACAGCAAGAGCCTTTGTGGGACAGCTCGCCTCCTGGTCCTGGTCGCCCTCGACGCTTCCTGGTCCTCCTGGCTGCAGCGACAAGCTTCACCTTCACCTGCAACTCTTCACGACATCGTCTGGTTCCTTCCTGGTTCCACGTGGTCACTGGCTAGTGATCTTGACTCTGTCCCCTCTGCTTGCAGGTCTCTTCTCTTCTTGATCCCAGCCTTGGGATCCACCGGACACTCTTCACTGACTGCCTGTCAGCATCTTTCTTCAGGCATCCATAGGAGTCGACTACGAAACACGACGCAACTTCAACCCTATGCACCCGCAGCCTGTGGGCTAGGTAACTTGGGTACTCCGGTGCTCATCAGGATAGTGACTATCCTAGTGTCTAAGTTTCAAGTCTCAACTTCCTAGCTACTCCGGAAGTGTCCTAAATCTATCTATTTCTAAACTGTACTATTGCTAGTGACTTTTACGCATTACGCGTGAGTGTTTCCACTCTGCACACGAATCCCGTGGGCCTCCCACTTCCTAACTGTTGCTAGTGTAGTGTAGCCCCAGCGATTCCCTAGGCCTAGGCCTATTCTATTTTCGTGACAGTGGTCCTTATACCACTTACTTAGTATATGGTTTGCGTGGCCCCTAGGGCCTAACTGTATTACTTACCTGTGTGACTTACTGTATGCATTAATAAGACTGTGTTGTACTTACCTCTAATCTCATAAAGAGTGCTGAGGGTTTGCTTAGAATAAATACACTTTCTTTTATATATATATCTGTTGTGGTGTCCTTTCATTTGGTATTCAAGGGATTATATATGGTATCACAGCTGGCTTCACATGCCATTCAGAGTTTAGCCTAAGACTGCTCTTGTCCATGCTACCACTAGGATAGCTGGTCTATAAGGTTGACTTTACAACCAATCACCATAAGGGTATTTGGACTGATATAAGGTGTACACTATAACTAGTGACATCATACATCAGGCCAACTTCTCACAACACACACTTTTTAAGAGCAAACGTCGTTATGGTTTAGGGCACGAGCATTGTATTAGGGGTATGTCGGGGAGTCACAGGGGCATATTATCAAGAAAGGCGATAAAATTCCAATTGAAGCCCATGTTAGATGTGAAGGACATCTAACCTGAGCTTCAATTGGAATTCCATAGAGCATATTATCAAGCCCATTATCTCCGTTTTAGCGGCAGTTTTCTGCCGCTAAAGCGGCGATAATTTTATCGCCTGTCTTGATAATATGCCCCAGAGTGCGCTTCCTTATGGAGTATAGGTGGGGAGAGATGCTCTGTGAAACAAGCATTGGCATAGCAAATAGGTCTCGCCTTTGGGAACTTATAAGTGTTTAGCCAGAGATATTGACTTTGCCTATGTCTTTAAGTTGTGCTGTACAGAAGTCTGCAGCATGCTGACAAGTTAAAATAATGAAGTGTCAGAAGCATTTTTGTTACCTTAGATATGACCAAAGAAGCATTATGTACAACTGAACGACCATATTAAAATAGTATTAAAAATAAAGTCTTGAGGTTTTTTGTCCTTTCAATGCTGGCAACTTGTATCTGCCTGCCCCAATGGTTGCTTGTTGTGTTTTTTTTATGGAGGGCATAAATAACAGGAGGGTGAAGGTCAGTCAGTCAGTTAGTGAGAGTGAGTGATAGAGTCAGTCAGTGAGAGAGTGAGTCAGTCAGTCAGTGAGAGTCAGTGAGAGAGTCAGTCAGTGAGAGTGAGAGTCAGTCAGTCAGTGAGAGTGAGTCAGTCAGTCAGTGATAGTGAGAGAGTCAGTCAGTGAGAGTGAAAGTCAGTGAGAGTGAAAGTCAGTGAGAGAAAGTCAGTGAGAGAATCAGTGAGTCAGTGAGAGTCAGTCAGTGAGAGAGAGTGTGTCAGTCAGTGAGAGAGTGAGTCAGTCAGTGAGCGAGTGAGTCAGTGAGAGTGAGTCAGTGAGAGTGAGACAGTGAGAGTGAGTCAGTGAGAATGAGTCAGTGGGAATGTCAGTGAGAGTCTGTCAGTGAGAGTGAGTCTGTCAGTGAGAGTGAGTCTGTCATTGAGAGTGAGTCAGTCTGTCAGTGAGAGTGAGTCAGTTAGTCTGTCAGTGAGAGTCAGTCAGTCAGTGAGAGAGAGTGGGAGAGTGTCAGTGAGTGAGTCTGTCAGTGAGAGTCTGTCTGTCAGTGAATCTGTCAGTGAGAGTCTGTCAGTGAGAGTCTGTCAGTGAGAGTGAGTCAGTCTGTCAGTGAGAGTGAGTCAGTCTGTCAGTGAGAGTGAGTCGAGTCAGTCAGTCAGTGAGAGAGAGTAGGAGAGTGTCAGTGAGAGAGTCTGTCAGTGAGTGAGTCTGTCAGTGAGAGTCTGTCAGTGAGAGTCTGTCTGTCAGTGAGAGTTTGTCAGTGAGAGTCTGTCAGTGAGAGAGTCAGTCAGTCAGTGAGAGAGAGTGAGTGAGTCAGTCAGTGAGAGTGAGTCTGTCAGTCAGTCAGTGAGAGTGAGTGGGAGAGTCTGTCAGTGAGAGTCAGTCAGTCAGTGAGAGTGAGTCTGTCAGTCAGTGAGAGAGTCTGTCAGTGAGAGAGTGAGAGTGAGTGTGTCAGTGAGAGTGAGTGTCAGTCAGTGAGAGAGAGTGAGTGAGTCAGTCAGTCAGTGAGAGTGAGTGAATCAGTCAGTGAGAGTGAGTGAGTGGGAGAGTCAATCAGTGATTGGGAGAGTCAGTGAGTGAGTGAGAGAGAGTGGGAGAGTCTGTCAGTGAGAGTGAGTGAGTGAGTCAGTCAGTGAGAGAGAGTGGGAGAGTCAGTCAGTGAGAGGGGGGGTCAGTGAGAGTCTGTCAGTGAGAGTGAGTCAGTGAGCATGAGTCAGTGAGAGTGAGTCAGTGAGAGTGAGTCAGTCAGTGAGTGAGAGTGAGTCAGTCAGTGAGTGAGAGAGAGTGGGAGAGTCTGTCAGTGAGAGTGAGTGAGTGAGTCAGTCAGTGAGAGTGAGTCAGTCAGTGAGAGAGGGGGGAGTCAGTGAGAGTCTGTCAGTGAGAGTGAGTCAGTGAGATGAGTCAGTGAGAGTGAGTCAGTCAGTGAGTGAGACTGAGTCAGTCAGTGAGTGAGAGAGAGTGGGAGAGTCTGTCAGTGAGAGTGAGTGAGTCAGTCAGTCAGTGAGAGAGAGTCAGTCAGTGAGAGAGGGGGGAGTCAGTGAGAGTCTGTC